>NC_139220.1:223391595-223886595 GCF_055691185.1 Crinia signifera
AAGGGTGGCGAGCGGACGCGCATTACTTCACAGGTATTACGCGGGGCTCGCCGCGCTTCAGGCTTGGTGGCTCGCTGTGCTCGCCACACTATATAAAATCAACTCCACGCCGACATGGATAGTGGGGGTATGAAAAGGTCGGAGGACGCGTACCGCCACGCTTCGGGTTGGCGTTCATCGTGGGGTGGCGTTAACAATGGGGGGGGGGGGGGGGGCATTTCACATACAAATCACCCATCAGGGTTGGGTATACAATCAAAAATCGGGACCATTGAGCCATTTAACATTGTTCCCTATGTAAAATCGGGTCCATAAGTTAAGGCATGCGATGGACGCAATTTTTTAATTGTCGGGAAAAAGGCTAAAAATAGCCCATAAATTCTGTATTTTGAAATAGCGGCACCTCATACCGAAGGTTTCTGAATCTACTTTTTCAGAAAAATAGTCTGCTTGTAATATACTTTAAATATATCTCGAAACATAGAAACTTATGGGTAATTTTACTGACATGGGCGTTCTATTAAAAATGGGATGTTGCTATAGGCAACTAATCAGCACTTTCCAGAATATAATAGAATCTAAGTAAATAAGAAGTAGAATCTAATTGCTATAGGCAACCTCCCATCTTTAGAATGTAATGGCAGATAGGAACCACCTCCCCTCCACAGACACACATACACTGTCCAGTGCTGTAAAAAAAAAAATTGCTTACACTCTAGTGCTCTAATTCAAAAAGTTTTGGGAACCACTTCATTATTCAAAGTCCTCTATGATTCCCTCATCCTCCACCAACAACATGCAATAACCATGTTTGTACTAATCTGCAGTGATGAATTGGGTTATATGTTGTTTTTTTCACCTATCCATAAAAGATTTCAATTATAAACTTTTTATGTAAATTAGAACATGTTTTGTCAAGTTACATTTTACATTTTAAAATGTGCTTGGATTCTGATGGTTTGTAATTAAATGTTCATCTAGTACCACTAGATGTCGCCTTAGTTTCAGTTGATGTTAAAGGCATGCTGTAAACTTTTTTTTTTTTGTGTAAAATGAATTTACTAGTACTGCTAAACAGAACTCTAATAAAGCAATGTTTAGAATGACAGCACCACTTATTTTTGTATATATATATTTTTTTGTCCTTGCATGTGTATGCATATTTTATATTCAGAGGTGATATTGGTTAAAGGTGATTTACAGCTGATTGATCATGCTGCCCAGTTGAAGGGTTAATATACGAACCAGTCATTAAATCTATGTACATTCTTTCACACACGCACACTTTCTCATCACAAAAATACTATATACACTTCTAAACGTGCGTGTATGTAATGTTAGCAAATTTTTTAGCAGAAGTGAATTTCTATATATATATATATATATATATATATATATATATATATATATATATATATATATTATATATATATATATATATATATATATATATATATATATATATAGTTAAAATCACTTCTGCTAAAAAATTTGCTAACATTACCTACACGCACGTTTAGAAAAGGTGCTTAACTGCTCCGTATCTGTAAATACTGTATACACCACTCTATTTAAACTTTTTATTTTAAACTTTAGAAAATAGGAATGTTTTTATTATACTGTTACTTGAAATGAATACCGGTGGTAGTTTCCTGCATAGCAGAATCTTCAATAGTTTCCTATTATGGATAGTTTTGAGTAATTCAATCCCAACTTTGATACTCAATTATGTGGAGCTCTGTTCCCTGCAACTTCCTGTAACACTATATGTCTGAGTAAAAATATTAGAGCCTTTACACTGCAGAAGAAACTTCTTCAGTATAGACGTGTTTAGCCCGGGCGACTAAAGCAAGAAAATACTGCTAGGTTTGAAACGCTAGCACTCTGTTGTTTTTGGGAAGGACTCATTCATGCATATTGGAGAAGGTATAATTGAATCAAGCTTGGCAGTGTTTCAGCCAGTATGCAGCAGCAGAGCTGAGCTTAAAGGTCGCTGGAAATCAGGTGCTTGGTAAGTGAATGCAGTTGGAGTACAAGCAATCCAAGATGATTTAGAAACCGTGGAGTCAGGAATGGTTTGTTTGTCTCATGACGCGCACTGCTCTACCCTGTGGCTCATCATTTTCCTGTGTTTGACTGGGACACATGAGGCAGTTTTGTGTGTATCCCCGCAGTGTAATACAAACGTTCTACATGTTTTACTGCTGCTTCTGGTCTGCTCCTGGAGAGAGAGAGAATCGCACTTCTGAATTAGTAATATGTACAGAAAGAACAAATGGCCCGTCGGTTAAGACTTCATTTTGCTACCAGAAGAAGCAACACTGATCCTTTGCCAGAAAGCTCTGGAGATGGCCCGGATAGTGATATCCACATGTGTTTTCAAAGGCTTTCCCAATCGACAGCACCAAGTGTGATACAGATGAGGCTTTCTCCACGGCAAACCATACAGCTTTCATCTTCACCAGAATTTTTGTCATCGCAGCAAGGTAATTCTGTGTCACCACCTAGCAAGAAAAGCACATCTGTGCAGATTTCTTTACAGCCCAGTAAAAATAATATATGTCCTCAATCTGGCAACACAGAACTTGGTACAGAAGATGTTTCATTCGTCAGTGCTTACAAAGATGAGATAAATGGTAGTTCCAATATGAGCAGGAGTTATAGCAGTCACCCAGTTGTAAATGACAGCAGTTTCCAAAATAATGCCTCAACTGAAGACGGCAGTTCCTTTAGCATTGCACAAAGTGACAATGGATCTTTTAGTAGCAACAGCAGTGATTATGGATCATGTACAAGTACAGCAAGTGACATTGATTCGTGTACGAATAGTATTTTAAGTGACAATAGTAGCTGTACTCTTTCTCTAGGTGATAGTTATTTAAGTAATATGCTTAATAGCAATGCATCTGGTTTGAATGCAGAAATGATTTCTTCCAAAAACAATCGTGTTCAACAGGTTTTATCTAGATGTAAAAGTACATTTCCTTTTGACCAAGATGAACTAGACAAAAAGGTGAATATGGCAAGTCTGCCATCAAGAAAGAAAACAAAACTTCCTCTCCGACGATGTTCTTCATTAGTTATCTTCCCTCGTAGCCCTTCTGAGACACCTCCAACATCTCCAACTACTTTGAGCCCTCCATTAAACAGAGGCCCCTATCAAACTTCCTACCAATTTATGCTTTGTTCTAATGAACTTGCACAAAATGAAGATCAGATGTTATCTAAGGGATGTCTTTCAACCGCTGTCAATGGAGTTCGCCTTTCCAAAAACACTTGCACTGTTGGTGAAGCTAGAGATGTCAAACCACTTTACTTGAATGACTCTTTACAAGGGGTTGTCCTTCCAACCCATGGCCTTCAGAAGACACAAACTATTGAGGATGAATTGCCTTGTATTTCAGTACATGTTTCTCACCAGAGACCGTTGTTGACAAGTGACAAAACTGGAGAACCGGTTAAATCAAATGGGCATGTCGAAGAATCCCAGCTCAACAATGGAAGTCCGTCACATCACATCCACCTATTACGCAGTGCTTCTTCATGTTCTTCAAATAAAATAACTGAATGCCAGATCACTATTAATGGAGACCAGGGAGGCAAAAGTGTTTCTAATAATAAATCAAACCATCTTTTACAAAGAAGTGTATCTGAAGGACCTCCCCGAAAACTTTCCTCCTCTTCTAGTCTTAAGTATAATTATCCAAAATTAGGATCATCCCATTTGCACATACAGTTTGCACCTGGAAGTGAAAGCAGGATTAGTAGCTTTAAAAGGCAATCCATAAGAAACCCCTCTGATGGGGCCAGAAAGCCCTATATAAAATGCTACAAGGTAGGTGCTTTGTTGTCATTTGTTAGCATTGTTTCTTATGTTACAGGTTTTGCCATTGGTAAATCAAGGTGTATTCATTAGGTTTGCTTTTTGTCTCTCTTCTGCATCAGGTGAATAATTTGTGAATACTGTATGTTGGGATATTTTGCACTAATAATCTGCACTTTATAGTATGTGATTTGCTATTGCTATAATTTATTTTTTAAATTCTGTAAAGCTTTAGGTCGTTTGTCTGTATCCAATTAACTGAAGTAATATACCAAAGCTAATGAATTTTGCCAGGATAATCCAATTAGCTCCAGTATGCAGCAGGTATTAGAGATTATGCTTTAGGTTCCCCAAGCACCCAAAGCATAATCTGCAATAAGCAGCTGTTCACCCCACAATAACACATGAAATCAGGAATTTTCCTTTCCTTTTGGTCATTTTTCAGACAATAATAATAGTCTGTAATTCGATAGCGTGATGATGACATTGGTAAAAAACTGATGGTTTTTATTGGCCAAAAATAGACTGCACTTTTTAGAAGTAGACATACAGGCCAGTAACCTATTGTGTTAAATTGGGTACACACTAGATTTGTGGCACCACCGATATTGACGGTGCTCTCGGACAAAATAAATAGGGCATACACACTGAGCAATAACGTTCAGTGACATCACCCAGTCTCCCGCTGAACATGCGGTGGTCATTGACAATATAGGTAAATGTGTCTGCGTGTTCAGAAGATGGGGGAGCCTTAAACATATAGCATGTACACTGTAGACCAGGGGTAGCCAACTTCAGTCCTCAAGAGCTACCAACAGTTCACATTTTCCATGTCTCCTCACAAAATCACAAGTGAAGTATTTAGCTCCACATGTGGATCTTTTAAAATGTGTCAGTCAGTAATGAGTGCACCTGTGCACCTGCGAGGTAAGCTGGAAAATGTGAACTGTTGGTAGCTCTTGAGGACTGGAGTTGGCTACCCCTGGTCTAGTGTGTACTGCACTAGACAATATGCACTATAATAACAATATAGTTATTATGCATATTGCACCTTTTATTTTTGGAGTTGTTGTGTTGCTTGGGTTTGTTTTGTTTTAGAATTAGGAGTATATTTTGTATGTTTATTCATATTGATTTTTGATCCTCTTTTATATAGTTATAATTAATTTTCATATAATAATTAATACTACAGTTGCAGTTAATTGAGTCTTGCAATAAAAGTTCATGTGGGCCTTCATTTTGAATGTGTTCAGCCATAGTACAACATTGTAACCAAGTTAAAAATAAACAGCTCCCAAAATATTTCTCTTGACTCCAGTTAGTCTGGTCGTGTATACTGATATGCTGAGTGTGGGTTCAAATTTAACAAGTTGATATTAGAGCAGCATTTAGTAATGCCAGCTATCTGTACACAGCAGTCATGAAATTAAATCAGTACTTTGGTTAGGCCCTGCTATCACTGAAAGGTCTGTACATTCTTTGCTTGTGTGCCCAAGTTTAAATCTCTAGTAGCATAATATCAAGTTTCCAGCTTCAATAATCAACAGCTTGTTAAGGATGGCTATCTGAAATTCAGTGTGAAATGTAACCTGTATCTGTATGTTTACCCTATTGTGTAGAATGGGAAAAATCACACTGACAAACAGCACAGACTTCAAGTTTCAGCTTTTAATATTCTCTTAATGTAATCTGTGTTTTTCATTTTTGGCTAAATTGTTTTGTTTATAGTAGAGAGTGAAATAATTGCTTAAGCTACCACAAAAGCGGTCTGGCGCTTTAATAGAAATCCAATAAGTATAAACACTGAATGTTTCATATTTATCCATGCAGAGCATATACTACTATATGTAGTAGTATATATTTATGTCAAGGTGCACCTTTTTTAGTGGGAAATTATATTTTTTGTGTTCCTAATGGGTAGATGGTTACATAAACATCTATGGCTCCATCCGCATGTTTCGCACTTGGATAAATAACGGAATATAATCCTGTTTGGAATCAAATTTCTAGTTGAATATAAACAACAGTATAGATATTTTTTTATATAGTCACCCTTGTTGATTAAGATAGATGCAGGAGTCCTGTCCTTAGAACAAGGTGAGTGTTACCCTGCACAGGATTCCTCTGAACCACTGAGCACACAGCTATCCACTGTCCGCTTCCCTCTGTCGGTGACCCCATCTTTGGGTTGACTGGTATCCTCATCCCAGGTAAGTAGCGGCTGGTGTTGGTGGGCAGTCGGGAAGTGATGTGAAATAAGTCGCTGCAAAAGGTGCAGCTGTAAGCTGCCCACTACCTGGATTCTTCCTCATATTCAAATATATAACTGTCAATACTTGGGGGTTATGGTGCTTCAATCACTATGGAGAACTCTGCACATTAAGTAATCGTGTGGACAGCTTTCCTCTGACACATGTTTCGCACCTAATGGGGCACTTTCAAAAAGGAAACACATGTCAGAGGAAAGCTGTCAGCACAATTTCTTCATTTGCAGTGCCACCCCCCCCCCCTATAGTGATTGTCGCACCATCACCCCCAAGGATTGACTGTTATATATTTGACCACGAGGATTAGTCCAGGTAGTGGGCAAAAATCGACACCTTTTACATCGCTTCCTGATTGCCCACTGACCGCTTGTGCACAGATTTCAGCAGAGACACCAGCCACTGCCTACCCGGGACGAGGATACCCGTTAGTACAAAAACAGAGTCACCGACCGAGGCAAGCGAACAGCGCACAACTTTGTGCTTAGCGGTTCAGTGATGACCCATTCATGGTGACACTCAACTTGTTCTAAGGACAGGACTCTTGCATCTTTCTTAACTGGCAATGATGACTATATGCAATAATCTATACTGTTGCTTCTATTCAATTAGGCATTTGATTCCAAATAGGATCACCTTCTGTTGTTTACCCAAGTGCGGACTTGTGGACGGAGCCATAGATGTTTATGTAACCATCTACCCATTGGGAGTACTAAAAGAGGACATATGATTGTATGTTTTTGTATTTTATCAAAGGTGGCCACCTTTTTTATATAGTAGTATGTTTGTTATGTTTATAAATATAGCTCATTGTGTTTTCTTATTCAGCAATATTACACTTTTATAATCCAAATAGGAAGCACAGCATCTCTTAAAGAAAATAATACTAATTCCTCGAAAAAGATTCCATTTTGATGTTGGTGTGTTTTTTTATTTTTTATTTTATTAATACAATGTCCACATTTATAATTGTTGTTTACATTGTTTAGTGACAGGTACTTGTAATTATTGGATTTAAAATATTCTTTTTAAGAGTTTATTTTTTTTTGTGTAAAATTTATATTCTGGAACATCTTAAAATGAATGATGGATATAAATAGTAAAAGCCAGTCATGCTCATTTTTGCCAGCTTATAGGAATTGTTTATTAAACAGCACCATTGTCTAGCAAATGCCAAGCATTGTAGTTTACAAAAGGCAAAGAGAAATATATTCCAGCATCTTAAAAAAAAAAAAAAACCCAAAAAACTGTGTTGTACAAATAGATCTTAAATTGACTGAATTTTTTTTTAAATATAAGTATTTGTGCTGGACAGTTTTTTGTTTCAGTAATCTTTCATACTAGACATAATCGAGTCGCACACAGGTCTGTATGTGACATTTGCAAAATGGATACATAAGAAATGGAATTCTTTTGTATCCTAACATGTAACTTAATGCCTATCCACCCCACTTTCGTCAGCTAGTATTGTCTTTACCATAACTACCAACATGCACTGCCACCTTTTTGATATTTGTAGAAGTATTTGTAGCTGGAGGGTCACTTGTTGAATGTACACATACACTAAAGGTCCGTACACATTTGTCAATGGGCGGTATTTATGTCGGGCGCTATTTCCAACAGGGGAAATGGCACACGCTGCCTATTCAATGCTGCTCTTTCCGAAAGCATTGAAGGCAGATTTCCATAAAACAGATCCGACTTTAAAACAATTAGGATCTGTTTTGTCGGAAACGACCGTGGATTGTCCAATTCACGGCAGTTTCTCAACCATCCATGGCAGTTTTAGCCGGAATGCCCACTTTTCGACACTCGACAGGCCGAATATGGAATTCCGCCTTTCGAGCTGACCAAAAGTAGCCCGGGATTCCCACATTGAATACCACCAGGTATTCCTAATAAGTTTGCCAATTTCAATGGGTCTGAACAAAAAATCTAAATCTTGTCCAGTTTGTATGCTTGATGTCACTGATATGACAAGAGGCATCACTAGCAGGGCCCTTCCTTGCTCCAACCTCCCCCCAAACATTGCTTGTTGCACCCGATCTTACTGGGAACACACATCGTTTTGTGTGTGCCCAACTTTCCAATTAACGTACCAGTATGTTTTGGCTGCAAACCATAGTTCTCAGAGGAAACCCCCATGCAAACATATCGAGAACATACAAAGTAATACTGTGAGAGGCGGATGGGATGAGAATCCTAACAAGGGTAAGTATACCTTCTCCCTCTCCCATACTAATGTCACAGCTTCCAAATAGATTGTGGACAGATAGCATCAGAAACATATGCAGTAAATGGTACTTGTTTAGTTTCACTGCGGCACTTCCCAGCAAATCATATGCAAATCGCATGCAATAATTGCATACAATTTGCATGCGATTTGCGATTCGATCTGTGATGCGATTTAGCACACCCCCACTATCCACGTCAGCCCGAAGCATGGTAAGCGCAGCGAGCCCCACAGTACGCATACTCCCAACCTGTTCAGACCCCCACTATCCACGTCGGCGTGGAGTTGATTTTATAAAGTGTGACGAGTGCACCGAGCCTGAAGCGTGGCGAGCGGGCACGAAAAATGAGCCCGAAACGTGGCGAGGTGATGCGGAATACACATCAAGTAATCCGTGTTCCCTTGCGGGGTTTGCCGCACTTCTGGCTCGTTTTCCGCATCTGCTCGCCACGCTGTGGGGTTGTTTTAAATGTCCCCTCGGGGGGCTCGCCGACGTGGATAGTGAGGTATGAACAGGTCATGATGACACGTACCGCGGCCGATCGCCATGCTTCGGGCTAATATGGATAGTGGGGATGTGCTACATCGCATTGCGGATCGAATCATATGCAAATCGCATCCGATATTTGCAAACGATTTGCATGCAAGTTGCATACGATTCGATCTGCTGGGAAGTGCTGCCGTGAAACTAAACAAGTACCCAGTAAATTTGATATTAATACTGTGCTACCCTACTGTACCATACTGTGCTGAAATGATCCTGGTGTTTTATGTGCGCTGGTTGCTGTGCTACCTATCACAGTAATAGTAAACAAAATAAAATCGTTTAACGTGCCTCGGTCGCACATTGTTAAAAATTATGCACAAAAATGATGCATACTTATGTTTGCTGCTATGCAGCGCTGTATGCATCGTAATATGAATGTTTAACATGTACAGTACCTGGTTTGCTGTTGGTCGACGTCATCCGCATACATGACCTAAGTTCATGTCCTTATAGCTGTTGCCTAGCTTTAAGCTGGTATTTTATGGCTAGAGGTTTTATACTACAGAATATCTTCCATGATGTTTAGACACATCTGTTACAGTACTTCAAATTTGCAAGCATGGGAGATGCAAGAAACTTCTAAGTATATTGTACAGTTGTACGGAGTTTCAATAAACCTACCTAATCGCCCACTTAGTTGTGTATGCTGAATTAAGCAGATACCATGCAGTATTTTAATGCCCAAATAAGTTATCTGAAGTGCAAATTTCCTCTGGGTACTTTAAATTGGTACAAGCAATTTAAGAATAGACTTTGCAATGTCATGCACCATTTTGTTTACAGATCAGAACTGAATGCATTGCAACATTCAGCTAAACTCTGCCATAAGTTATTTTCACACTGCAGTGCTGTCCAAGTGTTTTATGAGAAGAGGCACTTATTCTATTAATACAAGTGCAGAACCCACTACTGGTTTCTTGCAATAACCTAATCTATGGATTGGATTTTGTCCAGAAATTAGCCAGAAAAATTAATCAATTTACTAGCTGCTAGTGAGCCAAAGGTTATCTTTTATGTATTGTATAACCGAAATAAAACTCTAAACCTGCACTTATGCTGCTTTCACATTGCCTAAACCAGGCATGCACAAAGTCAGGCCCGAGGGCCAATTGCGGCCCGTGCTGTCATTTCAAGTGGCCCGCAGCCTCCAGCTGGAAGCGGGCAGAGCATCAGATGTGGGAAGCACAGGACACTAAAGGTGGGGCCCCGGCGAGCGCGCCTTTACCTTGCTGTCTGCTGCAGTGAGGAGGTGCCGGCCGCCACATTCAGATGTGTTTGGCGTCCTACCCCTGCTGCTGCAATCGTATATCACCCTACTCCAAAATCACAGTGACAGCAGCGTTTGGGGAGGGGGGCAGCAAGGGGGAAACTTGCTCCCATAACATGCAGAGCGGAGGAGGGCAGCAGCGGGAGCCCAAGCATCTCCTGTCCTTGCAGTGCCTGCTTTGTCTCTCCTTCCTTTGGCTCACACAAGGGGCTGGGAAACATACAGAGAAGGGAGGGGGCAGACAGGGGACATACAGTCAATGGGGGCAGAGTGGGGGACATACAGTGAATGGAGGCAGTGATGGCCATTCAGAGAAGGGGGAGCAGGGGCAGGCTGGGGGACATACAGTGAGTGGGGTACATAGTGAATGGGGGTCATACAGTGAAGGAGGGTCAGGCTTGGGGACATACAATGAATGGAGGCACTGATGGACATTAAGAGAAGGGGGGCGAGCTGGGGGACAGAGTGAATGGGTGCAGAGTGGGAAACACAGTGAATGGGAACATACAGTGAAAGGGCAGGCTGGTGGACATAGAGTGAATGGGGGCAGAGTGGGGGACCATTCTGATGTGATTAATGATTCAAAGAATGTCAGGCTGAATGGTCGGCCCCCCACATTTTCACCTCACCAAATCTGGCCCTTGTCTCAAAAAGTTTGGACACCACTGGCCTAAACGTTTGAGAGGGCCTGCCTTCCAGCTTGCACCCTTGGCAGTGGTGATCTGAAATTAGTGAAAGTGACCTGTTTGGGCGCCCAAGTAGCACTTGGTACTTGTGTATTGGCCGGGCGCCCAATTAGCATATGTACGCAGGCATAGGGTAAGTAACACTGTCTGCGTAGTCCAACGGCTGCCTAGCATAGTTAGCGTAGTGACTCCACGGCAGCCAGACGGCTGCCTAGCGTAGTTAGCATAGTAGTAAGTAGTCACTGTCCCCGGTGTCCATGGCTCTGTCCCCGGAGTCCATGCCAAGCCTAGTGAGCTCCTCTCACACAGCGCCGGTAACGGCCAGATCACCTGCACTGGCGGACACCGGCGGAGAGGCGCTCCAGCTGTCTGACACACAGGTGCGTCTCATTAGCACAAAGGGGGTATTAGCAGGTGTGCCTCATGCATGAAGGGGGTATGCTGGAGCATGTGCTTCCTATGCACAATAAAGGAGGCATTTTCAGACCCCCGCTATCCACACCAGCCTGAAGCCCGACCTATTCATACCCCCACTATACATGTCGGCATTGAGTTGATTTTTATAAAGTGTGGCGAGCGCAGCAAACCACAGAGCCCGAAGCATGGAGAGTGCACGCGGAACACATGTGAAGTAATCTGCGGGGCTCGCGCTCGCCACACTACATAAAATCAACGCCACACCGACATTGATAGTGGGAGTATGAACAGGTCGGGAGGACGTGTAACGCATCACCTCGCCACGCATCGTGCTGGCGTGGATAATGGGGGTGTTTCAAGAACACATTCACACCTGCCATATCATACATCTGAGACACTAATGAACATTGTCACAGGTTCTGCAGCCATTACATTGTCACTTCACCTTGAGCTATGACAGGGACACTGACTGTCTGACTACGCTGATTCTGACAGGGACGCTCACGGGAACACAAGTACCAATGTTTTTGTCTTTCTATCCTGACCATTAGTTTATCTAATACCTATCTTTTCCTGTAACAATTTGGGCTACAATAATCCGGTTAGTGTATAAGATAACTTAAAGGCTTTTTTCGATTACAGTTACAATGTAACTATGGGGCTAATTCAATATACCATACACATTCACAAATATCACAAAATATCACCAGGAGTTGCTGAATCAGGTCTAATGTATGGTCAGTGAACCCTACAGTAATGAGACCTTTCCCCACAGTCCATTGTTAGTGCCTTTGAACACTCTAAAGGTGTGTACAAATCGGTACAATATGCATCAAATTTTCACTATATGGTCAAAATCTCATCGGGATCGCATGCAGGTCGCATGGGGTTTTTTACCCTTGTGATCCCGATGTGCGTTCACGTATCGCAAGCAGAAAGTCTTTGCTGCCTTGACTAAATAGTGCAGATCTGCACTATATAGTCAAAGTTGTATGCAGATTGCATGCTTGCTGCGCGATGCAATCCTGATGTGGATCGCATCGCATGGTACTCGCACCGTGTGTATACAGCATTACTCGTTGCTGTTCAGAAACCCACACAGTGAGGTAACCGTTATTATCCACCTATTCTACATCTTCAAATTATTCACCCAACAGTGTAGTAGAGAATTGTAATCTTAAATGCATTTCTCTCTCCTGATTTGCATGTTTGCCAAGTGCTGGAGAGTTAAAAACCTAGAATTTGATGGCAGATAAGAACCATTTGGCCCATCTAGTCTGCCCCTGCGTATTGGTGGGGAAACCTTCGCCTGTGAAAAGTGTACACACCCTCCTTTAAATCTGTTGTTAAATACATGGGAAAAAGAAGTATTTTATCTCTACCTCCAAGTTGGATACATCTGATGGGACAAATAACTCATTACAGAATTTACTTTGTCACTATTCATTTAGTATTAAAAAAAAGAAAACCTGGAAAAGTCATATGGGAAAAAGGGGACACCATGATTTAGTAGTATGTCAAAGCAATTTACATAAACCTTTACATAAAGTAATAGTTTTCTGTCATTTTCCAACACATCATCTTAAGTCTCTTATATTATAGTATTCTTTTGATTCGTACTATGGGCATTTGTTTATGCACTGCCGTGCTAATATAGATAAGCATCTTCGCTTATATTTTGGTGCACTTTAACAAGTTATAAAAACAGAGTGCTATGCGTATATTAGTGCAGTACCATTTTATTTTTTATTAAAAGAACAAGACTTTTTTTTTCGATAAAGTTCAGTTCTGGAGTCCTGAAATGCAGGGTTCCAATTAGTATGCCTTCAGAGGTGTTGCATCCAGTGTACCCTGGTCTAATTTTCCCTATGTTTCTGCCTATTAGATAATTATCTTCTTCCTAAGGCTGGTCTGAACGCTTGGGTAAGGTTCGTCACATCAAGGTATATTGTATGTGAAAAAATACAAAAAAAAATTAAAATAAAAGTTATAATTTTACATCAATGTGTCTTTTATCTCTACAAACAAGATAGAGTGCTCTAAGTGGTGAATATTTAATTAAGAGGCTGGGTCACTTCAGGCGTACCAGAACTCACTGGATAAATGATGGTTTCCCTCTCATAAAGGTTTCTTTTATCCTGAAGGGGCTCAGTCTCAGTGTCAACTATTTCTCCAAGTACTTGATAGGAGAGGCTTCTCCAACCGTGCTCATATAAAAAAAGAGATCACTGTCTGAGACTCTTTTCAATCGTGAAAGATTATATATATGTGAGGGCTGTACAGAACATAATGAGTTGTGACAGCGTACCTCACTTACTTAAATGGTGAGAGATAAACATTTATAAAGGTTTCTTTTCCTTAAGAATAATGGAGAGGCGTACCCCTACTCACGATGTTATGTGGTATTTTCAAACCTATAAAGGTTTCTTTTCTCTCCTGTAAACCTCCTCAAGGAATTTGTGATTTCAGTGCTCCCAGGTGTATAGAAGAAAACAATTTTGATGTGATTAGAATATATTCAATAGGTGATGTATTCTGTAGATTAATCACCCTGAGGTTTGAAGGCGTACCTTACTCACCCCTAAAGTTGGGGGCAAAAAGCCCGTAGCAGTTTCTTTTATGGATATATACCAAGAAAACTCCTTTTTATATATAACCAGAAGGCCAGTATAGGTAGAAAATTTCAAAAACGTTTTAATTCATAAAAAATGTTTGACATAAGTCCCATGGGCAGGTCATGAAGACATGTACAGAACATCCACAAAAATAGACAAAGTCCACATGAAAAAACAAAAATCCAAAAAACTTTTAAAATATCCTTTTTAAAAAAATTCTTAAAAAACATAACATACATACATCCGTGATGGTGGCTGTTCACAATCCTCTGGCAGGATCTACGCGTTTCGGTCGTGGTGACCTTTATCAAGATATATATCTTGATAAAGGTCACCACGACCGAAACGCGTAGATCCTGCCAGAGGATTGTGAACAGCCACCATCACGGATGTATGTATGTTATGTTTTTTAAGAATTTTTTTAAAAAGGATATTTTAAAAGTTTTTTGGATTTTTGTTTTTTCATGTGGACTTTGTCTATTTTTGTGGATGTTCTGTACATGTCTTCATGACCTGCCCATGGGACTTATGTCAAACATTTTTTATGAATTAAAACGTTTTTGAAATTTTCTACCTATACTGGCCTTCTGGTTATATATAAAAGGAGTTTTCTTGGTATATATCCATAAAAGAAACTGCTACGGGCTTTTGTGCCCCCAACTTTAGGGGTGAGTAAGGTACGCCTTCAAACCTCAGGGTGATTAATCTACAGAATACATCACCTATTGAATATATTCTAATCACATCAAAATTGTTTTCTTCTATACACCTGGGAGCACTGAAATCACAAATTCCTTGAGGAGGTTTACAGGAGAGAAAAGAAACCTTTATAGGTTTGAAAATACCACATAACATCGTGAGTAGGGGTACGCCTCTCCATTATTCTTAAGGAAAAGAAACCTTTATATATGTTTATCTCTCACCATTTAAGTAAGTGAGGTACGCTGTCACAACTCATTATGTTCTGTACAGCCCTCACATATATATAATCTTTCACGATTGAAAAGAGTCTCAGACAGTGATCTCTTTTTTTATATGAGCACGGTTGGAGAAGCCTCTCCTATCAAGTACTTGGAGAAATAGTTGACACTGAGACTGAGCCCCTTCAGGATAAAAGAAACCTTTATGAGAGGGAAACCATCATTTATCCAGTGAGTTCTGGTACGCCTGAAGTGACCCAGCCTCTTAATTAAATATTCACCACTTAGAGCACTCTATCTTGTTTGTAGAGATAAAAGACACATTGATGTAAAATTATAACTTTTATTTTAATTTTTTTTTGTATTTTTTCACATACAATATACCTTGATGTGACGAACCTTACCCATTCGAGAATAACATCACAAAAGAAAAGGAAAAAAGCCCGAACCGAAGAATATCTAAGTATCAACTCCTTTGCGCCATTGATTACTTATCCCTATTGTTTGTGTTTTATATTGTTGAAGTAAAGGTGTATCTTCAGGGATAGTTATCTTAGGCAGCATTGCGCCTCGCACCAATTGTCACTCTTGTTGTTCTATGGTCTGAACGCTTGTTTGACCTCTGTTATAAACATTATAATCTGGACATTCTGATATAAAAATTCTAAAGATCCACATTGCAGGTTATTCCCCTGTTTTTTTTTTCCATATACAGTGTATATTCCTAGTCTGATGCTATTTCTTGTGTTGTGTATACAACACATGTATAAAAAATAAATGTAAAAAAATCCAGTTGAATTTAAGAATTAAGGTCAGTAGCATCAAGGCTAGCTACTTTTGACTACTTCAAAAGTAAGGTAAAGTCTATGCCAGGGGTAGCCAACTCCAGTCCTCAAGAGCTAACAACAGTTCATGTTTTCCAGCTCACCTTGCAGGTACACAGGTGCAATCATTTCTGACTAACACTTTAAAAAAACAGTAGAGCTACTGTAAATACTTCACTTGTGATACTGTGAGGAGACATGGAAAACGTTAACTGTTGGTAGCTCTTGAGGACTGGAGTTGGCTACCCCTGGTCTATGGATTCCAGGAGAGACATATAAGCAGTATTTAAGGTGCCCATGCGATGAAATCCGTGCTTTTAGTACTAGATACGATGCAATCTAGTACTAAAAGAACGGGCTGCACAGACTTTGTGATGTGCGATGTGATGCCCACGGGAGTGCGCATCGCACAGCACCATTGTACCTTCTTGGGCACCTTTAGATCTCTGTGCGTGTTTATTTACAATCCCTGGATTGGATCCCAAAAATGTCAGACTTTACTTGTAAAAATACACTTTGGGTATTGGTTAATGCTTACGCAAAGGCAGGATAAGTAAGGCCACAACTTTTTAAAAGATCATCTACTTCTGTCTTTACACACCACAAAAGTATGCTTTTCAGTGGCCTACAGCTGTGGTGGCCAAACCGGTACTCAAGATCTACCAACAGTTCATGTTTTTCACTCCACTTGTGGATCTGTGAGTTAGTAGTGACTACACCTGTGCACCTGCTAGGTGGTCTGGAAAATATGAACTGTAATTAGATCTCGAGAAAATGAACTGTAATTAGATCTCGAGGACCGGTTTGCCAGCACTGGTCTACTGTCTTCCTGACAAAAGGAGCAATGGGAAAAGTCCTGAATATCTATGCAGAATTCACAGTCTTACATTTTTAAAAGATAACTGATCATTTTTGTATTTCTTTTTTACTTTAGCTTTCAAAACGTTAATGCAGACTAAAATACATTATAGCATGGGTCTTCAACCTGTGGCCCTCCAGATGTTATGAAACTACATGTTCCAACATGCATTGTTACATTTTTTCCTATAAGAGCATGCCAAAACTGTCAGGGCATGCTGGGAAATGTAGTTCCACAACATCTGGAGGGCCACAGGTTGAAGACCTGTGCATTATAGTGTTCAAAACCATATTGATACTTGTAATAAATGTACTTTTGTTGTTAAAGAAATGGAAGTGCAAACTGTATTCCTGCTTTTACCCAGCATTTTGCAACATTTGTGTTTAAGCTAACTTAATACCATCTTTGATTTTCACATTAATGTTTGCCTAATTCAGTACTTGACACTAAAATGTATGTATTTTGTTACTTTGAAATACATTTCGGAAAACACCATATATTATTCTGAACTTTTTGGCATTGCATGGTTTTAGACCAGCAAAATTGTTGCATTAAAGAGACCTGCAAACAGCCCCCACTGTTCAGCAAAAAGCCTGTGCATCGTCACTCGCATGACACTGTCCTGGTATACAGACACTCTGGCATTGAAACACATTTTTAGTTAATGCTTAAGGGAAATGTCGTTTAAGATTCACAAAGTTGTTATGTTGCCAGCATAAGAAGTGCTCTACTGACAGGGTTGTGGTTACAGCTAATATTGTGTCACGCAAGATTAGGTTAATTGAAACAAGTATGAATAACTGTACTTTTACACACATAAGGATGTAAAGGTCTGCATGTTATTTGTAATTGTGTTTTTGGAATATGTGCCCCCTGCTGGTCACTTTATAGGTTAGTCTGGTGGTAAACTGATGTGACTAAACAAGCAACATATAAACCAGTGATGCCAAATGTTTACATATGAAAACATATGCCTTCATGTTTTATTTTCCTCAATATCAAGAGTGGTTTGTAGAGATGTGCCTCTACCCCCGTGTTTTGGTTTTGAGTCTGGAAGTCATATAAAACCTGGGTCATTTAAGACTGGCCCTGTGTGCTATGTAAAGACCCAATCAATCAGCCCAGTCCACCAAACCAATGTGTGGCAGCTAGCAGCACTCCACGCATTGGCAAGACAGCAAATGTAGTGTGTCCCGGGCATCATGCACCCCACAGCCAGGTCTTTATCTGAGTCAGGAAACCAGTGTTTCCTTCGTTCAGCAGCACCTCAACCATAAAAACAGTATTCCTTACTTGCTGGATACAATGCAGAATAAAAGGTAGGGATTCCTATAATCGTTAATGATAGGGAAACTCCCACTATTGAATGCGAAATAACAGAAATAAAATCTGGACATGTACTTCACGTATAACATGGTGAATAGACAACAAAAAGAGAATGAAAGTGAAAAAAGATTAAAAATATAAAAGTGGGGCGGTCTTATTTAGTACTGTCAATATCTGGGATTGTCCCAATGAGAATGTAAAATAGGTTGTTTTATTTATTGGTCCAAGGATTTACGCATACAGTGTGACCATAAATGATCCACTGTTCCACGTCATGCAAACTTATCCTTATTATTTGATGGATGCATGGGTATAAATCATTTCAATTATTTACAGTGGCCAATAGTGAATCTGATATTTATTTAGCTATTTTGCTACATTTGCTGATGTAGCAAAATAGCTGTGTGTCTGCAAAATATTTGTTTGCAGCAGCAGCCCCTGGGCTGGATGGAAATGCAGGAAGCTATTGGTAGAAACACCTGGGAACCGCTCTCTCAGCCAATCAGTGGTCCGGGCCTAAGTTTAAATGGGAATTTGAAATGGCACTCGAATCCAAAGCTAGCAAGATCCAACTCCAAGATGACGTTTTTCTCAAAAACCGAACCTGCTCATTTCTAGTTTAAAGTAGAATAATCAAAATCCATATTCTATTTAGTTTGCGTTACAAAGTAATGTGTTCATTTCAGCTTTAATTAAACTAAATAAGTTTGTGCACTACCTCTATAGTCACCTCTGACAAATATTGATATTTGGAAGTAGTGTGTTGTGTGAGATTGTGAGCAGCCAAGTGTTCCCCGTTGACTGAAGTAACTGCTTGTTGGTCACTACTACTATGTTTTCTGAGAAGCCTTTTATGCTGCAGAATTCCAAAATGTGTGGTTATGTCTGGGGCATTTCGGCAGAAAGAATGTTGGCCTATAAAAGATCTTTTGAGTCTCTATTTTTATAAATTGGCGCGATAGTCCAGATCTCTGTTTATTTTTGTTTCCTCTGTTTGAGTTGATATTTTATATGCCCTCCAATAAAAATGTTCTGCTGTCCTGCAACTGTAGACTTCTGTGTGGAAACTAGCTGAACTTACATATGGGCTGGTCCTAAAATAGGCAAACTACACGAGCAAGTAGTTTTTCTGTATGTTGAAATAGCACATGTATTGAAGATGGTTTTCAGTTGAAAAAGGAAAGTTTACAAAAGAAAATATTTCAGCGTACTGAGTGACTCTGCACAGGGCGCCTTAGAATCGCACTTTGGTGAAGCCTGTGGTAATTAGCAGATGCAGGTGTGTGAGCTAGTGTTTTTCTTTCCAGTTTATACTACAGGGTGGTGCTCTGTTTTTGTAAGTAAACAGCTTGCAGTTGTATACCAGAGGGGCCTGTGATTTGTGATTGCAATTTTACTTTGCGAAAAGAAGCCAAAATAGTTTTTTTTTTTCTCCCAGGAGAATCATTTTTTATTTATGTGGCATTCCTTGCAAAGCGCTTATGTTATTTAATCAACAGGGAGGTTATAAAATATAGGGGGTACAGGTAGCGATTTAGGGGCATTTTCTAAACGATCTTGCTAGATTGCTTAGAAAACGCTCCATGTATAGGGGTCATAGTGATAGCAATGCATGGCTCCGCACGTCGCTAGTGCCCAGCGATTAATATCAAGAATGCTGGACCAGTGTTTGGAGAACATTGTCCCTGAGGGATTGCTCGCCACACAGCGTTGGCACATGCTCAGCACCTCTCCCTGTGTGTAGGCCCCTTATGCCTTGGAGAGCGATACATTATCAACCAATCCCCTCTTAGCTGCCATCAAAGGCTGCATTTGACCAATACAAAGGGGGGGGGGGGGGGGGTTGTGCTCCACGCCAAGTAGATTAAATACCAATAATTACAAATACTAATGTGAGATTTTAGAAACACTGTATAAAATATTTTTTTAATAAAAAAGTAATACCATTAAAATGATTGTTAGTGCATTTAGAATAAAACTAATAAAAAAAAAAAACAGAGAATTGCCTGAATCGGAGTTGCTGAAATAAAAGTCCATACGGTACCGTATTTAAATCTGCTTGTTTCGTTCAGATCCGTTCCTATGGTGCCTCTTCACGAAAGTTCATACCTCAAATTTGTAATCCAATATTGGTAAACAATGTTGTGTGGGTAAAAAGTCTCCCTTTGGGGGGGGTCCCAGTGTTGGGAGGGAAGGAGTTCACCTGTGGGATTGCACTCCCCGGCTGGTCTGTGAACTCTACTCCATTAATGTATCCAACTTCTGAAGTTTCTTGTGGAGGTTTGAGGGATGTAATGGATAGATGGCAATTATTGAGGTGAGGCTGAGTTCTGTATGGTAAATAGTGTTCAGGTAGCTTTATCAAGGTGTGGGGAGGCATAGTAGGTAAGAGGTTTATATACCTGTGTACTAATGTTAATTGCAAATCATCATCAGCACCTGTGCTGGTCACCATTAGTGTATATATACATATTAAAACACATGTATTTTATAATGGTCGCATGAGCAGGAGAAAATATAAGACAATGTTTAGATACAAATCTAAAAACGAGTGTTTTACCTGGTGACAAAGCCGATTTTCGGCGTTCCCAGGCCCATTTGAACAATGACAGGAGCTGGTTGGTTGGCACATTATCTCTCTCTGATTTAACTTTCTCCAATAGACCTCTGTGCTTGCTTATTTAGATGTAATGCCCCCCATACACGGTCCGTTAATCGGATCCGTTCTGTACTTAAACCGTACACATCGGATCGCATCCCTAGTGCATGCACTGTGATCCGATCCGATGTATAGCTAGTACAAAAAGTATGTGCAGCACATACTTTTTGTACCGTACTATGTGATGCGCGGGAGTGCGCATCGCATAGTACAGAAGGGAGCCATACACAACGGACCGTGTATGGGCTCCTTTAGACATATTTTGCATAGTTACAGCTTGTTCTGGTGACAGCAAAATGATCGGTTATTGTTTCCTAGCACGGCGCCAGCGATAAAAATTGTGTCCATCGGGACCCCCCGAAATCGCGTCGATTGCATCGCATGCAATCAAATGACATGCGATGCGATCGACGTGATTTTTACATTGGAATCAATGTAAAATGGTCCCTGAGACCCGATTTTACATTGGCCCCAATGTTAAATGGCCCCCAGACCCCAATTTTTATTGTTTCCCAACCCTGATGGGTCAAATGCCCCCCCCATTGTTAACACCACCCCACGATGAACGCCAACCCGAAGCGCAGCGAGCCCGCAAGGGGCGGCGGTACGTGTCCTCCGACCTTTTCATACCCCCACTATCCACGTCGGCATGGAGTTGATTTTATATAGTGTGGCGAGCGCACGTGCATTACTTAACAGGTATTACGTGTCTCGCTGCGCTCGCCACGCTTTGGGCTTGGAATATGTAAGATCAACTCCACGCCGCTGTGGATAGTGCGGGTATGAAAAGGTTGGAGGACGCGCCGTTCATCAATGGAGGGGGGGGGGGCGCATTTCTCATGTAAAATACCCATATGGATGGGTATACATTGAAAAATCGGATCCATTGGCCCATTTAACATTGTTCCCTATGTAAAATCACGTCCATCACGTCCATCGCATCGGTCGCATCGTATGCCTTAACTTAAGGCATGCGATGGACGCGATTTTTTAATTGTCGGGGAAAAGGCTAAAAATAGCCCTGAAATCACGTTGGTCGCGTCCATCGCATACCTTAACTTATGGTATGCGATCACTTACGACGGGCTCCATGCTAGGAAACAAGTAGCAAATGATCTAATGTCTTCTATCTCTTGATATTTTATATAAGAGTAAAGTAACTTTATATAAAAAGTATGTTCTCCATTGTTTTATACATTAAATGCAGCAGTTGTACAAATGGTTAGGGCTTAAAGTGGATCACACAGCTCAAATAACTCCTGCCGCAGGGTACAGTGTGACCCCTTCAGCCAGTACTCCCTTGTGCCACAAACTATTGCCTTCAGTCTTTTACAGTGCCAAGTTCAAGTGGTGAGGACTAAAGGAAAATAGTACATATACTGGGAACATGCTGTGCTACTTCTGTAGTAATCACTTTGGAGATTTCTGCTTTGAAGTAGATGGTTTTGTCTGTTTTCATTCCTAGATATTTCTGTATTTTTGTGTGTGTGTGTGTGTGTGTGTGTGTGTGTGTGTGTGTGTGTGTGTGTGTGTGCGTGTAAATGTATGTATGTATATATATTAATAATGTTTGTGTGTTTGCTCACATGGGAGCATGCAGTTATTATTGACGGAATGTCTGCTGAGAGACCATATCCTTTTATTTAATCTGAAAATAATTGAGCCCTATGAACACTTTACTAGCTAGAATAGATACTATGGGGGAAATTTACTAATACCCCTTTCACTTTGCACTTTTAAAACGGTATATTGCCATTTTTTCCCATTTTAAAACGTTTAAGGCTGCAATGTGAAAGTGCCAAAGTTGATTTACCGGTTAAAGATAACGGTATTTCAACACGGTTAAAAAGCAGAGTCCTACACGTTTTAAAGCCATTTTTTAGGCAGTGTGAATGGCTCTATTTCAATGGCTTGAAACGTGTCCCTTGGGGGTTAAACGGGTTGAATTTTGAATGGTATTAAATGATTTTTAAAACGGTTTTCACCTGCAATGTGAAAGGTCTCAAGGCTCAGACCCGTTTTAAAGTCCCATTTGAGAATACCGTGTCATTACCCATTTCTGCAATGTGAAAGCAGTATTAGATGCCAGTTCTAGTTCAGGTTAGATGTTGCTATGGCCAACCTATAAGATACTATCTATTATCTTCTAGAAGGTGCTAAATAAATACGAATTAGATTCTGATTGGTTGCACATAGCAACATCCCATCTTAAATAGAACTCCCATTTTAGTAAATTTCCCCTATGTTTTCAAAAATTTGGAGCATTATATGCTATATGTAGTGATACAGTACATCACTATTGTTGTTGTGGCAGGGACAGCATATTTCCACTTAAGGGTAATGGGGAAGATCCAGTCCAGATTTTAGAGCAGTAGCAGGAAAATTAGATCCAGTCCAGGTTTCCTAAATTGATGTGAAATACACATTTTTATTCATAGTGAAAAGTCTGAGTGCCACCTCTTCTGCTGCTGACCATTGGTATATATTTCTGTGGTGTTCTGTTAACCACTGAAATATAGGGTCATGCTGCAGCCCGGTGGATGGCACCAGAGTTATACAGCTGTGCCCACACACATCTAACCTTTATGCACATTAAAAGCACATGCTATTTGCTAGTAATGAACCGTAACGTAGCATTTAATTTGCAGATACATTCACATACAGAATATATGCATGGCTTATATCATTTTAATCAACATATGCTACGTGTGCATCTGGTTTGCTTTGCAAATGTCTGATTTTAACAGTTGCATAAAAAAAAGACATTGCATCACACTACGCTCACACATTGTGTACCTCATCTTGTAGAGCGCGGAGGTTATACAGTATGTCTGTGGACACATCTGTAGGACCTTCTCTAAGTATGCAGTGTGCATTCTACCAGGTGTCTTTTTAAATATATAGGGGTGAAGGATTTGCCTGCTTTACAGTTACGCCACCTGTGGTATGAGGGGTACAGGTAGATATTCACCCCTCCAGCTGCTATTGAGGGGTTATGGTTGGACACACAAACACACACACACACACACATACACACACACACAGACACACAATTGGAATGGATCAGGACCATCTGCATCATGCATAGGATATGCTTAGATATTTGCAGGTGTTATATGTTGCTGCATCCATGCTTCCCTGCTAAAAATGGCCTTGCATCAGCACAAATATCACCTATAGTAATATAGCCTACTCCATTTGTTAATTGATATATCTACATTTGTGCTCCAAAGAAACAAGGCTAACCTTGACACTCCAGCTGTTGTTGAACTACACATCCCAGCATGCCCTGCTGCTACAGTTTCACTATTTGGCCATGCTAAAACTCATGAGGGCATGCTGGGATGTGTAGTTAAAAAATAGCTGGAGTGTCAAGGTTAGCCATCACTGGCCTAGAATGATCAAGCCAAAGTGTCAGGATAAATGGGCATGGCTAAAAATCTGATGGGCTTGTCTGAACTTTCCACTTGTCTGGAGAGACGGTTCTCCCCTTGTGCACCTTGATGTTATCTTTGATATCTTTTATTTAGATACATGGGGGGGATTCAGTAGTTCTCTACACCCCGCAGCTGGGTGTCTAAACCACTGGGCGGCCATTAGCCACAGGATTTCTTCTTGCATTCTCCTAATGTTTGGGTGCTTAACACTTCTGAAGGTTTAACACTGCAGGTAAAACACGTGCTTTGGGGCATGGCAATATTATTTGCTGTCTGTACAGAGTAAAGTTAGGGGGGCAGCACAAACATGCATTTATTATTTTATTTATTAACCGTTTCCTGTACAGCGCAGCAAGTTCTGTTGCACTTTACAGTTTAATCAACTCCATAGCTCCAGGTTTGTTTTAGGTTATTGGGGGGGGGGGGGGGGGGCGGGGGGGGGGGGAGGGGACGGGGGGGGGGGGGACGGAGGGACGGACGACTATTTTGTCTTTATTTCAAACAGCCTTCCATAATAATAATAGCATAGTTTTAAACCAAATTTGGAATGTTTTATATGTTGTGCACATGATCTCCATTAGAATACGCCCATTAGAATACGCCAGGAATTCTACCCCAATATTTAACTCTCTGGTTTGTACTTAGGGTGGCCAATACCGGGATCGGTGGGATCCCGGGATTTGGCCTAAAAACCGCCGGGATTAGATGCGCATATCTGATGCCGGGCAGTGTCTGAGCGAGTGCTCAGACGCTGCCCTGGAGTTCCCGATCCCCAGCCTGCAGTCTGGAGCGGGTATAGGCAGTCCGACCTGCGCAGCGTGACCTCTGGCCGTCACGCTGCGCAGGCCGCATCGCCCATATCTGCTCCAGAGTGATGATCCCTCAGCCCTCACCATTGAGTCCTGGACTTGTTGCAGCTTCGGCCACCCACCCTCCGGGCGGCTCTGCTCTTGACGCCACCACCCGCCCGCTCCTGTCTGCTTCGCTCCTGTCTGCTCTTCTCCCGCTCCCTACACCTGCTGATGTCTGCCCTGCTCCCGGCCGCCCACCCTCCCATGTAAATGAATGTGTGAATGTGCTACCTGCCTACTGCCTAAACTGTTTAGAGATGTCAATCCCGGGATTGAGCATTTTTCAGTCCCGATTCCCAGGATTGAAAAAAATGCCCCGGGATTGGCATCCCTATTTGTACTGCATGCCATTCGGCATTAATGAATGTAAGCTGTTTCCACACTAGAGCGACCTCCAGTCGTTCCAGCTTTATTTCCCTTGAGCTTTGAACCAACCAAATGCACAAATTGCAATCTTGCTAATGACTGAACAATATTTTATATCCTTTGTTTCTAGCAATATACCCCATTCTAGGGAGTGGCATGAAGTTGACATACAATTGATGCCACATTTTGTTTGTTGTCCACTTTGCCATACACACTGAGCGATAGGCACCAAATCGCTAGTGATATTGCTAGGTTTGATGTGCAGCACATCAAACCTGGCGTAGTCACATGCAACCGCTCACACACAGAGTGTTATGGCGGATATGCCAATCGGATGGACCTTATGGATACACTCGGTGCGTACCCAGTTTTTAGAGTTTGGCATTACACATTTGTAGACTATACTATCGGGTTGATCCTATAAACTACAGATGATTGGCGAGTATGAATCATTACAGCACCAGATGCACTTTATGGTGGATGAAATTTCTGCCCCATAGGGTTGCAAGTAATTTATAGGACCCGAATGGCACCTGGCACCCTTTGCAAATAGTAGGATCAACCCCCTATATGTACTTGTTATATGTTGGTGTAGATACTTGATTAACTGCTGTTTAATAATACAGCTGTTATCTATGCATTAGCCGGATGGGGCTACACAAAACCAAATACTGTACAACCAAGTTCTGACATGTTTCAACAATGTTCATTTCTGTTCTGCAGATAATTGAGCAACAGAATCTATCAATTTATAATTCTGTTTCTTAAACAATAATGGCCTTGTTATACTTTTTGATGAATAATTTATGTAAGGGCATTGGAAATAATGAGGCAAAGAAAGTTTTATTACTTTATATAGTGTTAATTTGGCTTCTATATGATGGATTGCAGAAGGAAGCTGAAAAGTGTTAAACATTTGCTATATGTGTAAATGTGGATAAAAAATGCAGACCATAATCCTCTCTGATCCGGTAGATGTTAGTAACCTAAATGAACCCTTTGGGCAGTATTCAATGTGAATACTCGGCATGTGCAGCGAATCCTGTTTAGGATTCGCTGCACAGTCGCCGTGTTCCGGAGGGCTGGAGCCTTCGCTGTCAGCCCTCGCTGTCACAGTATTTAATGCCGCAGGGTCTCGCTACCCCTGATGGTGATTCTTAACCCATGCGGCGGGAGCCGGGGGATGGTGGCAGGCAGGGAGATGGATGTCTCCCTGCCTTCCCCAGAATGTATGTGGGGGGAGGAGGACTCCCCGGGACCCAGGCAGCACAAGCTGCCCCTCCAGGAGAGCTAGCAGGGGACCAGGTAGGGAGCCACTTGCACTGCTCCAGATCGTGCATATGTAATGATCGGGAGCAGTGAATATATGAATATCTACTAAGCGGCTCTCTGACCCCTGCTGGCTGTTATGTGTAAACAAAATAAAATTATTATTATTATAATTATTAAATATATATTCATGTGACGTAAGCACATGAATAAAAATAGCATGCCCCTTCACATAATAAAATTCTTGATTTTTTTACACCAAATTTAAAAAAAAAAAAACTTTATTTTAAAAGTTCACATTCCAGTTCACCATAAAAAGATGGCGATTGCTACATGGTGACACATGGCGAAAATCACTTAAAAAAGCATCTGATCATTGAATACACTCATGGTGAATCACATTGAAAAACCCATAGCGAATTGCGGAGACTATCAGACGGTGAATTGTCCGTCATTCACTGTTAACCGCCTGCGAATATTGCACGTTGAATAGGGTGATTCACTTTTTCAGTAAAAAGATTTACCTTAGAGCATGAAAATAGCACACATTCGCCGTAGAACATGGCGAATCAGCCTCATTGAATACTGCCTTGTGAGCGAATTTGACAAAATAGGTGTTAAAATTGCCAAAAAATTATTTTTATTCGTCATAATGACCTGTAAAGTTTTTACCTTTTTATATAGGAAATAGAATCTTTTTTTTTTTTTTTTTACACAACAATTTTTATTTGAATATATATAGAAAATGTGAGCGACGCTGACATTTTTAGCAGGTATTTTGCACATTGCTCACAGATGTTGGCACTCAAAGGGGTAATCTATTTTAATGTATTGCAAAACCTCCTTAGTGGCACAGACCCATTTAAGTGTGATGAATAATAACTACTATTTTTCATTTGTAGACCAGAGATGACTTTCTTGGTCAAGTGGATATTCCTCTTTACCAGTTTCCGGTATGTACTGTGCTGATTTCCATCAGAACGTTAACTCTCTGTTCTGTTCTTCTGTAAACTTAATCTGCTGATCACAAGCTGCCTGCTTTTTTATTTATATAAGACCGATAAAGCTGATATGTGTACTTTTGTCCAAGTACAAAGCAAGCCTGCCAGGACAGTTACATTTGAAGCTCTCTGACTGTTCTAGAAACTGCCACACAGCCGCTGGGATATAACAGAATATCAGACTTTGTAAATCTGAAAAGAATTAACTGTATGTGAGCTTACTGAGCTAAAAATGGCCCTGGGCTCTGTATGTTTCTGGCAGTCAGATGGCTCTTCACTTGGTGAAGCGGTTAACTTACAGTAAGAGATGTAGACTGAATGTGCTGCCAGGCAGGCGTTTCTCGGAGTGTTTATGACATTGACTGCATTGCAATCTACGTTTTATAGCAGGCATCTTAGTTTGGTTTACCCATAAGCCTATTCAATTAGTAGACTTCTCAGCACATGTTACACTTGCAATAAATATTTTACTCTTGACGTGTTATGTACATTTTTCAATTTAGAACAGCCGTTACAGTGTTCAGGTATATTGCTTTGCAAGCGTTTGTGCTTTCTGACAAATTGTTGATGAAATACCAGACACAAAGTTGAAATTATCCTCGATCTCTTTATTGCTTCATTATGAATAGAATTGGAGATATTGGGATTACTAGTGTAGCATGATTTTATTAAATATTTATTTGCTATGTATTTTTTTTTTAACCGTTTTAGTTAAAACTACCTTTTATTTTTAATCGCTTTTTTTTTTTTTAGGGCCAGATCCACCAAGCTACAAAAAGTGATAAAAGTGGGGAGTGATTATAAACCTCCTCCTAACAATAATTTTTCAAACCCAGTATGTAACATGGCAACTATGAGCTGATTGGCGACTTATCACTACCCACTTTATCACTTTTTGGGGCAAATTTACTAAGACTGGATTTCTATTGAAGATGGGATGTTGCCCAAACAATCAGGTTTTACCTCAAATTTATTCAGCACCTTCTAAATCCGGCTTTCCCAACCACGGTCCTAAAGGCACACCAACAGTGCAGGTTTTAGTGCTATCCAGGCTTCAGCACATATGGTTTTATCAGAATCCATCAAATACTAATTAAGTCACCTGTGCTCAAGCCTGGATATCTACAAAACCTGCACTGTTGGTGTGCCTTGAGGACCGTGGTAGGGAATGCCTGTCCTAGATTATAAATAGAATCTGGTTGCTGTGGGCAACATACCATCTTCAATAGAACTCAGACTAGATGGGCCAAATGATTCTTATCTGCCGTCAAATTCTATGTTTCTATTAACTCCTATCTTAGTAAATTTACCCCTTTAAAGCTTGGCCCTTATTATCCAGTTTGCTCTTTGTGTTTAGAGTAGTAAGTGATGGGTAGGACCGACATATGCACAGAAAAATGTTATTGATCCCTATGGAGGAACAGATGACCTTTTATAGATGGGCTTCCTTGCAAAACTCAAATTATTTGGTTACAAATTGTTAGTTTTTATGGATTTATTTTTTTACAGCTTATTGTCTTATCTGGTCAGCAGTGTCTGACCATTTATTGGAACGGACTGATCTGAGAGCCATTACTGACCACCAAGACCATGCCATAAACAATACAATGGCTGTCACCATTGTGGAACAGGGTGGGCAGTACAGAGCCCCTTTAACCAGTGTCCAAATCACATCTGCATCCAGTATAGTGATACCACTGACAAGGCCAACAATGCCATTCTAGCCTTCTGGTCCTCTGTTGCTCTGCTCAGTATTGGGGTCTATTCTGAGCATTCACAACACTATTTACCCCTGAAAGCAGCCAAGCTAGTTGTGAGGGAAGAGGGTAGCAAGTTATTGTAAGGGTGCTCAAGTATAAGTTGTTTTGCCAAGCAGCAGCAAAAATGTGGTGGGGTGTCAATCCCACATAAGGATGAAAAGAAAAAGGAGAAGGGGAGTATGCTGCGCTAAATAATCAGTGTGCAGCGATTTTCTAAATTATTTACATTTTAATTAAATTACATAATAAACATTAAGAAATTATAATGAACTGAATTCAAATCGACAATATAAAAACCTCTCATTGACGTGTGCCTTGGCCTTGAATATAGTCACCCTTAGTCCACGATGTGTGTAAATTGACGTGTGTCCATTCCTATAGTGTTCCTTCTGATGTTAGAAGGATTACTAACTCCACTTGTATAAATGTGTTACCTTTGCTGAGTCTGGCTTTGAGGGGTGGCATTCCTCCCAGGTTGGGCTTGGCCAGTCACAGTAAGGGAGAAAATGTGTTTTGGGTTTGTTTTTTACTTTACACAACTATGTAGGGCATTTTATAAGTTATCACTGCTTTATTACAGACAGAAAATCCCCGGTTGGAGCGACCATATACATTTAAAGACTTCATCCTTCATTCACGGAGGTAAGCTAAAAGACAGTTGACCCTTCCAATTTTGTCTAAATTGCAAGCTGTTGGTGAACACACTCTAATTTTACTTGCTAGTCTGGAAAGCATAGTTCTTGACCTCCAGATAGTGTTCTGTATATGTATTTTATAGCTGCACTAATTGTATTAGTTTCTGAGATACAATTTTTTTCATATAAGGAATACATTTAGACATTGTACTTGAGGAAGGGGGGGGGGTGCGACGACAAAGATTTGTTTAATAATTGTACCATTGTCTTGGGTTTTTTCGGGAGGCGGGGGGGGGGGGGGGGGGGGGGCGATTGACCACTTGTGTTGGAGTCTTGGCACTTGCATTCACATACTGGGGAAGATGGCTGTTTGTTGTTGTGGGGGCACTGTATTTTTTTTTCTTTCCCTTGCATAACAGATAAACCTGACATTAACTGCTATGTTGTACTATAGGGTGCCATGCACTTATGTGAAATTGTCAAGTTGGATACGATCTTACAATGTCTGCTTCTTGTAAAGTTCTACATCCCTAGTCATTTAGCTTGTGTCTTATAATGCAGAGCAATCGTTACTATTTCTGGAATTGTCTGCATTACTGTGTCAACCAATATGAAGGAGAGCAGATGGAACATCCTGAGTGAAAAGGCAGAATATAAGTCATTATATGTTGCTCGTTAATCATTTTTCAGGAAATGGACAAATTGCTTGCATGGAGTATTGATCTGTGTTTTCATTATATTGTGTTTCATTTTAACAAGCAGTTGAGAATTGAATGTAGAGAGTTTACTGTAATATAACATGGGCTCATGTGATGTTTTGTATCCTACTTTGAATACATTTTCTGATAACAGTTATTTGGATATGAAAGCCTCACTAAAAACTAGAGCTTTGCTAAATAAAATATATATGGAACTTTGGTAGTAGCGATTATTTGTTTTTAGCTTGCATACGCATTACAAGATTTAAAATCGTTATTGAACATGTGCTCTTTTTTATTTTATTTGTGAGCTCATGATGATAGGAAATGTGCTTATTGGATTCACGTTAGTGTTTGGAACTGTTTAGTGTAATATATATTCACACGCATACATTGAAGAAATCTATTTTAATATTATGTAACCAAAGTGCGTAGACCAGGTACAATATACATATGTAAAACATTTAAACTTGAAGATAGTTGCGATAGACTCAGGATCCCGCACAGTTCAAAATGTGACAGTTGGTGAGTGGCCTGGAAAATGTGAACTTTGTGGGGTTCAAAGGACAAAGGGTTAGCTTAGCGCGGGGGTCAGTGTTTAAAACATGGCGGTAGTGCAGGTTTCGAACTGGCACCATATTGGGAGCACGGAGCAAAGGAGGGGGCGGAGCTACCGCGTGGTACGCTCCCAGCAGCCCCGGCATCTCCCCAGCGTGACTGAGAGCTGTGGCGGCCATCTTTTTAGTGCGCACCGCTGCTGACATGCTGAGGGACTCCGTTTGCGGCTAAGACGGTCACAGACTCAAGCACAGCCTTCTCCTCCCGGTGTCCAGACCTGCATAAGCTTCCCCAAGCCCTGCATGCAGACAGTGGGGTTAGAGCTGGGTGAGACAGTTCTGGGCTGTATGTAAATTGGGCTATAGCGCTCTCTGGTAGATACCATAGCGTTGTTCATGGCCTCTGGCAGCTTCTCCTCCTGATACTGTCTCTCCTGTCCAGTCTTTTCTTCTGGCTTCTGACTGTACTATCCCTAGTGTGTGTGTACAGTTGATTAACCTGTTGATTGCTGCATATATATTCATATATTGTGTATAGCTTAATCATTGGTAGCATGGCAGGAGGCAGCTCAAAGAAGTGCAAGAAATGTAATGCCAGACTTACACAGTTGGCTGAGGGTGGTTTAGTGTGTGAAAAATGCACACTTGAACTTCCCAGCAGCCCTCCCCTGCATGGGCTTTACAGCTTTCAGAGGTGATGTCACGCCTGTCTTCTGAAATCTCAGATGCACTGAAGGATAGAGAATCCTCTAGATCACAGCAGCGGGAATTAACCTTAGCTGTGGAGGGTTTAACAAAGGCCTTGGCCCCAGAGCCCTCTCGGCCCTCTGCCCGTGACACGCAGCCCCCAGTGTTAAAGAGACTGCTCACACAGGTCTTACACAATAGGATTTGCCGCCACAGCAACAGGAACCGGTTGCGCAAGGTTTAGATGACCTTATTGATATGGTCAAACTGGCATTGAATGTGGAAGAAGGGGCATCTGCCCCCAGTCGCCCCTCCCTGTTTGGCAAAAAGCCAAAACAAGCGGCTTCCTTTCCTCCCGCAGAGGAGTTAGATGACCACGTGCTACAGGCATGGAAAAACCCCGATAAAAAATTCCAGATTTCTCGGAGACCCCTGTCTTCATACCCTCTAGTGGCCGCGGGCAGAAAGCTGGTGGAAACTCCACCTGTAGTGGACCCCTCGGTCACGCGTCTTTCCAAGAAGACTGTCCTCCCAGTACCGGGAGCCACCACTCTTAGGGACGCCTCAGATCGTAAGCTTGAACTCACGCTTAAATCAATCTACACTGCGGCAGGGGTAGTCCAGCGTCCGGCTCAGGTCGGATGCTGGGTAAATAAGGCCATAGGGGTTTGGGCCTCCCAGTTGGCTCATCAGCTCAAACATGGAGGTGAGGTGGATATTCTGGTGCAATTAGCAGAACATATTTCTGAGGCATCATCTTATATGGCAGAGGCCTCCAATGATGTTTGCATCTTAGGGGCTCGCATATCTGCTCTGTCCATATCGGCACGCCGATAACTTTGGCTCCGCCAGTGGCAAGCTGATGCGGAGTCCAAGCGGGCGGTAGAAGCACTCCCCTTCACGGGTGAGGTACTGTTTGGGCCTGAACTAGATAAGTGGATATCACAAGCCACTGGTGGAAAATCCACTTTTCTCGCTTCCACGGCCCCTCCTTCTTCTACTCGAAGGACCTTTCAGGGAATGTCCTTTCGGCCCCAGGCTAAGTTCAGAGGTCGCTCTAGAGGAGGCGCTGCCTCTCAGAGAGGCTCCAGAGATCGTGGCAGAGGTGCTTCCTCTTCCACCCAAGAGGCCAAGGCCTCCACCAAGCCCGCCGCATGATGGGTTTCAGGCCCACCTGGGGGATCCCAGGGTGGGAGCGCGTCTTCAAGGCTTCAGGCACGTTTGGCTGCAGTCTTGCCAGGACGCTTGGGTGCGAGATCTGGTAGCCTTTGGCTACAAGATACATTTCCAAAAACCACCCCCGCACCGGTTTTTCAAAACCGGTTTGCCAGTTTCAGCAGAAAAAAGCCTGCTACTAACTGCGGCCATCCAAAAGTTGGTCTCGGCAGGGGTGGTTATCCCGGTCTCAGCAGACCAAAGGTCCTTGGGGTTCTACTCCAGCCTCTTTCTGGTCCCCAAGCCGGACGGATCGGCACGTCCCATTCTGAACTTGAAGGATCTCAATCCTTACCTCCAACCGGTCAAGTTCAGGATGGAGTCCCTGCAATCGGTGATCGCGGGGTTGGAGGAGGGCGAGTTCTTGGTGTCAGTCGACATCAAGGACGCCTACCTCCATATCCCTATTTGGCCTCCGAATCAGGTCTTCCTTCGGGTCACAGTCCGCAGCCAACATTGGCAGTTTCAGGCCCTTCCATTTGGCCTCTCCTCAGCCCCCCGGATCTTCACCAAGGTCATGGCGGTGATGATGGAGATTCTGCGGAACCAGGGAGTGACTGTAATTCCGTACCTGGACGATCTTCTGCTGAAGGCTCCATCCAGGGAGTTCCTCCTGGGCAACATAGCCCTGACTCAGAGTACTCTCATTCGCCACGGATGGATACTCAATTTTCAGAAGTCCCAGCTCCAGCCGTCTCAACGGTTACAGTTCCTGGGGATGGTACTGGATACCACTCTTCTGAGGGTGTTCCTCCCGGAGGACAAGATACAATCCCTCCAGGCCTTGATCCGCTCGGTCCTTCTGACCAGACAGTTGTCGGTCCTCACATGTACCAGGCTTCTGGGGAAGATGGTCGCCGCCTACGAGGCTCTCCAATATGGTCGGTTTCGATCGAGACCCTTCCAGCGTTGCCTTCTGCGTCAGTGGTCCGGCTCTCACCTGCACCTTCACCACAGGATACGGTTGTCAGTGCGGGCACGGCACTCTCTCTGGTGGTGGCTGAACCCAGCAAACCTCAGGGAGGGAAAGAGGTTCGCCGTCTGGAACTGGATACTGCTCACCACAGACGCAAGTCTTCGCGGGTGGGGAGCAGTCATCCTGGACCATCAGTTCCAGGGCCGTTGGACCCAGCAGGAGGTCCTGCTCTCCATCAATATCTTGGAGCTCAGAGCAGTCTACAATGCTCTCCTGCAGGGCCATCATCTCCTACAGGATCAGGCCATCAGAGTGCAGTCGGACAACGCCACTGTGGTGGCCTACATCAACAAGCAGGGAGGCACGCGCAGCCGCGCTGCCATGAAGGAGGTGAATCGAATCCTGCTGTGGGCTCAAGATCACGCCCTGGCCATCTCCGCCATATTCATTCCTGGCCTAGAAAATTGGGAGGCCGACTTCTTAAGTAGGCATGACGTACACCAGGGGGAATGGTGTCTCAATCCCTAGGTTTTCCAGCAACTGGTCCACCGGTGGGAGTGTTCCCAGGCAGACCTCATGGCGTCTCACCACAACTACCAGCTACCCCGGTTCTTTGCCCGCTCGAGGGATCCTCAAGCGGTGGGAGTGGATGCTTTGGTGGCCCCTTGGCCATTCCACTTTGTGTACATCTTCCCTCCGTTTCCGCTAATACTGCGGGTGCTGCAGAGAATCCGGAGGGAGGGGATCTCTGTCCTCCTGATAGCTCCGGATTGGCCGCGCAGGTCATGGTACACCAGCCTCACGTCTCTTCTGATAGACGAGCCTTGGCCCCTGCCTCTTCAAGAAGATCTGCTCAGCCATGGGCCTTTCGTCTTTCCAGACTTAAGTCGGCTTAATTTGACGGCGTGGCTGCTGAAAGGTCCATCCTGAGACAGGCAGGTATCCCGCGGGCGGTGATACCCACCATGATGAAGGCTAGGAAGGAGGTCACCTCCAAGCATTACCACCGCATCTGGAGGGCCTATGTGGTCTGGTGTGAGAGTCGGGGTGTCTCCGCCACTCTTTTCAAAAAGGCCAGGCTTCTTCTTTTCCTGCAGGCGGGCTTAGCTGCAGGGTTTACGTCTTTCCACCTTGAAGGTACAGGTATCGGCGTTGTCGATCTTTTTCCAAAAGAAATTGGCCCTTTTACCTGAGGCACACACCTTCTTTCAGGGAGTTTTGCGGCTGCAACCTCCTTTTCGTCCACCCACGGCTCCTTGGGACTTAGACCTTGTTCTAGGTTTCTTACAGTCGGCTTTGTTCGAACCGCTGGAGGACGTGGACCTTCGTTACCTCACATGGAAGACAGTGCTTCTCTTGGCCTTAGCATCGGCATGGCGAGTTTCGGATTTGGGGGCTCTGTCATGCAGGCCTCCGTTTTTGATATTTCATTCTGACAGGGCAGAACTGCGCACCAGCGGTTCCTTTTTGCCTAAGGTGGTATCGGCCTTCCACATAAATCAGCCGATTGTGGTACCGGCCTTCCAAGAGGTCTCTCCTGAGAACAGTACCCTTGATGTGGTCAAAGCCCTGAAGATCTATGTATCCAGAACAGCATCACTGAGGAAGTCTGATGCTCTTTTTGTTACGTATGATCCGGTCAGGCGGGGCTGGCCGGCCTCAAAGCAGACGTTGTCGCGTTGGATTCGCCTGACCATTTGTCAGGTCTACGTGGCAAGTGCTCAACGCCCTCCTGCCTCCATTACAGGCGGCTGCCAGAGAGGTCTCCATTCAGCAGCTCTGCAGAGCTGCCACCTGGTCTGGTCGTCAGACTTTGTTTGGTTCTACCGATTTGACACTTTTGCGGCGTCAGCTTCACAGTTTGGATGCTCAGTGTTACGGGGGTCTCAGCGCCATCCCACCCGTGTTGGGAGCTCTGGGACGTCCCCACTGTTACTCCAGTGACACCTAGTGGATGAAGGAGAAAACAGGGATTTTGTACTTACCGTAAATCCTTTTCTCCGAGTCCACAGGTGTCACTGGACACCCGCCTCGGCGCTGTTCCTTTGTTATTAGGAATTCCTGCCTTAAAACTTTACAGTTATATTTGCTAGGTTAAGTTCTTCTTATGTTGAGGGAACTGCCTGCTATGTTATGTGTGGCATGTTTGATTCAGTGGTTCTCACTGTTCTATTATGTTTCAATCTTTTCTGGTTGATTGTTTACCCTTGTTTGTTATACTAACCTCCTCTGGAAAGCGTGTTCTTTCTTCCAGCTCCATTCGGGCACTTCCTTGTGACTAGGTGGGGGAGTAGAAGGGGAGGAGTTGGCCACACTTAATTATATTTAAAGTGCCCATGCTCCCTGTGGTCGCCCTTCTATCCCCACTGTTACTCCAGTGACACCTGTGGACTCGGAGAAAAAGATTTATGGTAAGTACAAAATCCCTGTTATTGTGCATCAGGAGCTGTGCAGCTCAGCCAAATATGTTCCATGTGTGATAACTGTACTGTCTCTGCTTAATGTTACCTTCCTGGCTGTTGCAGCGACCAGTGGCGCTGCTGATGGCTGCCTAGGCGCTGTGCAGCTCAGCGGACATGTGTTTCCCACATGTAAGGTCTTAATGTAATGTATGTAATGCCTTCACCCCTCCTTCATCCCTGCTTGATGCTGCACTGTAAATCCTCAAAAAAATTCCTAGTGTGCGCAAGCATACATGGCCGATAAAATTGATTCTATACTATGTAAATGTTACAGCCGTGTGTGCCGTAAAGACAGGGCTTCCATCACGGAGGGACTGCTAGCTCTGGAAGTCCATACATGTCTTTAGTTCAGGGGGTTAGCAGCCATTTTCTTGTATACCAGTCCTGCAGCAATGTTCACTCACTTCATGGCTGTGTAATTAGGAGTGGCACCCATGTTCTGCTTGTTCTTCTTCCCACTCGGAATTAGCCAAAGTTGTGTCTTATATCAAGTATTAGTATTCTTTTTTTTTTTTTTGTATAATCAGTTTTTATTGAACATTAAAAGAAAGAAATAACAGGGGATTCGTACATTGAGTCCTGCGAATATTCTGCTTATCTCGGCGCAGCGAGACATACAATTGTCAACAATCAACAGTAATGTTAATGCTCTAAATGTAGTCCTCAAAAGTCTATGAAATCATTTAAAAGCCATAAATTGAGGACAGGAAGAGAGGTGCGATATGGATATTCGCATTGGTGCAAACAGGTTGGGGTATATGGGGTGGTGGTGGTGGTGGGGGGGAAATACTTGAAGTAGAGGGAGGAGGGTAGAGAGGGGGGGGGGGGTCCTGACCTTTCCCGAGTATAAGGTGACTGGGGTAGGCTAAAGCTAATATGGTCTGGGGCTGGATCCAGCTACTTTAATTACAAATAGAATCTTTGTATTCTTGTGATGATTTGTAATCCAGCCAGGGAAGCCATATGGCTGTAAAGTCTGAGAGTCTATCCACTGATGATAGTAAAACGTCCTCCATAGACATGTAATGGTCAATTTTGTGAAACCAGGATTTGCGTGTGGGAGGGATCGTGGATTTCCACAGGATTGGTATAGCTGCTCTCGCGGCGTTACCAAGGTGTCTGAGCAATGAGGTTTTGTAGGAGGATAGCGGAGTGGGGGATAGATTTAACAGCCAGAATGCCGGAGTTGCGGGAAGGGTAATGTGGAGTATTTTTTGCGAGGTCTCAATAACATCGGTCCAAAAGCAGGTGATTAGTGGGCATTCCCACCATATGTGAAGGAGAGTTCCGGTGGCCTTCCCACACCTCCAGCAACTCGCTGAGATGGTCGGGTTTATGGTGTGTAAAAGAGAAGGGTGTCTGTACCAGCGCATAATTATTTTGTATTGGGTTTCCCTTGTTTGGATGCAGACAGAACTGGCGTGGGCTTTCAAAAAGATAGATTCCCATTCTTTGTTAGAGATAGTTAGGCCTAGATCTCGCTCCCAAGCCCGGGTGAATGTAGAGGAAATGTCATTGTTTGAGTATTGAAGGAGTTTGTATAACAGTGAGATCGTGTGAGAGGGGTCACATGTGGCTACACAAAGTCTTTCAAAGGAGGTCATTTCTCGGGAGGATAGTGCTATTCTAAAGCTTGTTTGCATGAAATGGCGAACCTGAAGGAACTTCCAGAAGTCTCTGGAAGGGATTCCCCATTTTGCCTGTATATCTGAAAACGAGCGCATACCTGAGCCCGCTATCATCTGACCTACTCTAAAAAGTCCCTCTAGTGCCCATTGGGAGAAATCGGGGATGCTCAACCCGGGTTGGAAATCTGGGTTATACAGAAAGGAAGTTAGGGGGCCAAATTCGGAGGAAATAATGGGGTTGCGCCGTAGAAGTTTCCACACGGCAAGGGTGGGGGACATAGTGGGGTGGGAAAGTGGCGGTTTAGGGAGTTTTGGGAGCCAGGGAAATATTTCAGGATATTGGTGGATGCAAACGCCCTCTAGTTCCACCCATTGTTTGTTGTTACGGTTCCTAGTCCAATCCAGTACTCTGTTTAGGTGTATGGCTTGATAGTAATTTTTTATATCTGGTAGCTGAAATCCCCCTCTCTGGGTACTTCTCGTCAGGACTTCTCGTTTAATCCTAGGTTTTTTACGAAACCATATGAATTGTTGGGTCAGGGTTCGGACTGATTTAAACCAGGCTTCTGGGATAGGGATAGGTAAGGTCTGGAGTATGTAGAGCAGTTTGGGTAGGGAGTTCATTTTGGTGATGTTGATTCTGCCTAGCCAGGACAGCTGTTTGTTATGCCATCTGCTATAGTCTGCTCGGAGGGATTTAAGTAAGGGTTGGTAGTTCAAAGCGTATAGTCGGGTGAGGTCGCTGGGCAGATTAACCCCTAAGTATGTTATGTGGGAGGGTTGCCAGGTGAATGGAAATGCCTTTCTCAAATGGGGAACCTCTGTGGGGTGTACTGAGACATTAAGGATGCTTGATTTGGTCATGTTAACTTTGAAGTTGGAAATGGAGCTATAGCGGTCCAGTTCGTGTACAAAGTGGGGGAGTGACGTCTCTGGGTACGTGATAATTGCCAATAGGTCGTCGGCAAATAATGCCAACTTATAGTCCGCCTCCCCCACCTGTACACCCGAGATTTGTTTATTAAGTCTTATGGCTCTCGCTAGGGCTTCCATACATAAGACAAAGATTAGCGGTGAAAGGGGACAGCCTTGCCTTGTTCCATTGCTAATAGGGAAGGGATCAGAGAGGAAGCCATTTGTCCTTACTCTCGCTGTGGGCTTGTGATATAGGGCCATAATTCTCTGAAGTGCTTGCGTGCCTAGGCCGATATGCTCCAGTACAGACCGCATGAAAATCCAGCTGACCCTGTCAAAGGCCTTCTCAGCATCTGTGGAAACCAAAATGGTGGGTATCCGATGCTGAGAGGCGAGATAGATCAGGTTGAGAACCTTGGTGGTGTTGTCTTTTGCTTCACGACCAGGAACAAATCCCACCTGATCGTTGTGGATCAATGCGGGGAGGAGTTTGTTCAGTCTGTTCGCCATCAGTTTTGCAAATAACTTGACATCGATGTTTAATAGAGATATGGGTCTATAACTAGAGCATACCGAGGGATCTTTTCCGGGTTTTGGGATGACCGTTATGTGTGCTTCTAGTGACTGTTTAGAGAAGTGTGTATCTGCCGAGATGGCATTGAAGGCTCGGAGTAGTTTGGGAGCTAAAAGGTTTTTAAATGTTTTATAGTATATGGCTGTGAAGCCGTCTGGGCCTGGGCTTTTGCCAGAGGGTAAGGAGGAAATTGCTAGATCCAGTTCAAGCTGGGAAAAGGGTTTATCTAAAAGATCCCTATCAGGAAGGGGCAAGGTGGGGAAGGCCACTGAGGATAGGTATTCCTTGGCCTGAAGTACTTTGTGCAGGTGGTCTAATGGGGTGGCGTGATCATGAAGGTTGTATAGTGAGGAATAATAGTTTTGGAAGCACGCTGCAATTTCCGGAGTTTTAAAGCATGAGGAATTTGCGTCCTTTTTTATCACATTAATAAATGAAGCGGACCTCTGGGCTTTAATAGCTTGTGCGAGAAGTCGGCCCGGTTTATTACCCCACTGATAATATCTACTCTTGCACTTGCGTATTTCTAATTTGGTGCGTTCAGTAAGGATTCTATTCAAATGGGAACGGGCTTGAACTAGTTCTGCAAGTGTTGATGGCAGGGCGTTAGTTTTGTGCATGGTTTCAAGGCTGTGGATGGTGTTCAGTAGTGTCAGTATTCTAGCAGCTTTCTGTTTCTTGATGTATGTGCCCAATTGTATCAACTTGCCTCTTATGACGCATTTGTGTGCCTCCCATAACGTTATTGCGGATATATCTGTGGTGTCATTCAGACTGAAATAGTCTGAAAGTGCATTGTCTAGTTCGGATTTGCAGTACGTGTCTTGCAGTAAAGATTCATTGAGCCTCCATGTCCACTGGCCGGGGGTATGTTTGGGGATCTCTAGAGTCATTGTGATTGGAGCGTGGTCCGACCAAGTAATGGAGCCCACAGATGCGTCTAGAAGCAGAGGAAGGTGTCTATGGCTTAGGAATAGGTAGTCCAGACGGGAGTAGGTCTGGTGAGGGTGGGAATAGAATGAATAGTCCCTGCCGGTAGGGTTTAGAACTCTCCAGGAGTCGGCTAACTGGAGGCCGTGAAAAATTTTATTAATTTTTTGGTATTTCCGGGTAGAAAATCGGCGGGAGCCGGTGGATGTGTCTTTGACTGGGTCTATGGTCCAATTAAAGTCTCCCCCTACAATTACTGTGCCTTCGAAAAAGGAGTCTAAACGTGTAATATGTGATTGGAAGAAGGAATACTGGTCTTGGTTGGGGGCATAAACTACCACAAACGTGTAGGGTTGAGTGGAGATCTTACATTTGATAAGGAGGATTCTACCAGGAACTATTTTCTGTACGGAGATATCGGAGAGCTGAAGATTTTTGGAAAACAAAATTGCTACCCCTTTAGATTTGCTGTTGGGCGTGTTGCAATAGTAGGCGAGGGGGAAGCGACGGTTGGAGATGGATGGATTTTGGGAAGATAATCTGAAGTGGGTTTCTTGTATCATGGCGATGTCTGCCCTTTCAGCCCAGAGGGTTCTGAGTAGGCTAGATCTTTTCTCTGGGCTGTTAAGTCCTTTTGCATTAATCGAAAGGATCTTTAGTTTACCTGTTGTGACCATATATGGTGGTGTGTGGTGAAATGTCTACGTTTTCGGGAAAGGCCAGGTGGTAGGGGGGGTTTGGAAGAAAGAGGAAGGCATAAAGGAAAGGTGTACAAAGTAACATATTAAACAACAACAATATTAATGGAAAAACTCCCGCTATGGGGCGACTGGCGGTGGGGCCTGCCAGCGACCCAGAAGGCAGAATAGCCTAAGGCGGGTATGGGGTGAAGGAGTCACCGCGGTTAACAAAATATAGTGCACATTCAATGATATGCTAGAGTAAGTGCCGTCAAAATGAGACATTCTAGAAAAATAGCTTATGTAACTTTACATTCAAAAAGGTACTTAGAGGGGGGGAATTAACTATCCCTTCAATTGGGGATTAAAAGGGGGGAAATAACTATCCCTTCAATTGGGGATTTAGGGGGGTAGGATGTAACAACAAGCAGACATTTAACTTAGTAAACAACTATAATGGTATAGTCACCAGTCCTGAATATGGGTTGGGGGTTGAAGATAGTCCCGACAAAGATGGCCCTTCAGGTTTTCAAGTGGGGCCGGCGTCTGTCGAAGTTGAGGCTTGTCCTTGTTTCTTTTTGGTGTGGCGAACTTCTTGCCAGGGCTGGTCTTGTTCTAGTCGTCGAAGGGAGGGGAGTTCCGGATGTGTGAATTCCCAGTTTGGTATGTCGAGACTTGGAAGGCCCAATGCTGTGCAAAACGAGGGGAGATCGGAGAAGGAGTTCAAGGTGTACAATTTCCCAGCGGAGGTCACCTGGAGGTTGAAGGGGAAGCCCCATTTGTATTTTAGTTGGCGCTTGCGGAGTTCTGAGGTGAGGGGTCTTAGTGCCTTCCGCTGTTGGAGAGTGTGCCAAGATAGGTCTTGGTAGATTTGTATGTTGAAGCCGTTGAAATCTACGCCATCCAACTGACGTATCTTGCGGACGATGTTCTCTTTTTGTGAGTAGTAGTGTAAACGACAGATCACGTCTCGAGGGCGGTCTGACGGGGAGCCTCTGGGTCTAAGTGCGCGGTGCGCTCTGTCCAGAAGTATAGTTTCAGAGGGGTCGTTTCCCAGTATCTCGTTGAATATTTTAGTAAGGGCGTCCGAAAGGCTCTCCTGGGTGATATCTTCAGGCAGGCCCCGTATGCGGAGGTTGTTTCTCCTCCCTCTGTTATCCAGGTCTGTCAGATGTATTTGGAGGGAGCGAATCTCAGCGGATTGTGCCTGGATAATTTCTGAGAGAGAATTGCAGAAGGTGTATGTCTCCTCCTGGTGTACTTCCAGGTTGGCTGTACGATGGGAAAGTTGGGAGAGATCTTGTTGGATGGCGGCTATTTCCTGGCGGAAAGTATGTTGAATGTCCTGCTTCGTTGGGAGAGTCTTCATGTAAGACAGGGCTTCTCTGATTTCGGAGAGTTCGGTTAACAACAGTGCAGCCTGTGTGGCCGGTGGGGGTGCCGGTGATGCAGGTGCTGGTGATTCATCAGTTTGTCTGGAAGGGGTGGATTGCAGGAACGGTCTCATATCTGTCTGCGACATGTTTTCTTTGGGGAGAGGGGTGGTACCTTTCTGAGCAGATTTTTTGTTTTTGACCATACTAGCGTGCAAATGTAGAGGAGACGAATCTTGAGTCTAGGAGGGAGGTCTCAGGCTGTGATCATATCAAAGCAGCGTTGTCATATCAGGCGGTGACTCCCAAGGGCCTGGTTTCAGAATAGCATCTTCAGTTGGGTTGTAGCATGTTCAGAGGTGGTCTGCTATGCTTTCCATCTAGGCGCATAGTCTGCGCCCCTAAATCGTTGATAGCGGGTCGTCAGGCGATCTCTCGGTGGCTTAGCTGAGTGGGCCGTGAAGATCCAGCCTGGTCTGCTAATGTTCGTTTAAATACACTGGCTGCAGTTGAATTTAGCCCCCACTAGAGGGCAGTCACGTATAGCAAGTGGAGTCACATCAGGCTTAGAATACTGTAATGCCCTGGAGATGGGGTTTGCTTTGCAGTTGTTTAAATGCTGGTTAATACAGAGTCCACAACCCTTTTCTGTGCAAGAAGTGGTTCTATATATACCAGGGGTATTAGAGGAGGGGGGGACAGATGGTGTGGTGTATATAGGATGTCTGGGTAGGGTGGCACAGGAGTGGTACACCACGTGGAGGAGCCAAACGCTGCACTTCTCCCTGCTCTGCTGGGTGGTGTATGTGCCCCCAAAGCAGATCCCGAGTGTTGTGGGGATCCAGAAGGGGCGAGGGTCAGGCACTGTCAGGAGGTCAGCCAAGAGAGCAGCCTCTGGAGACTGCGGGAGGGGTTGCCCTTTAATACAGGCTTTGGGGGGTTCAGAGCGCCGGGCTGTGCCTGTCCAAAGATGGCGGTGGTGGTATAGTGGACTCCGTTTCTTCCCCGGAGCCTGCGCTTCGTGCTGTGGGGTCCCCAGGCGGGTACTTACTATGCCGCCCGATGTCTCCTATGGCGGATGCGGCGGGTGTCAGGTGCCAGCTCCGCCTCCCTCCTCCGGCTCCGGCGCCGTCCGGAGCTCCGGTGGTTAGCTGATGCGCCTCAAGTCTTCCGGCGCACGGTAGGGAAAGATGCTGGTGGGGTGGGGAGTTGAGGTGGATCACGGCCCCGCTGCCCGCTGCCGTCCACCGCTCGTCAGGTGCTCGACGTCCGGCCTCTCCGCACCACTTGAGGTCCCGGTCCCGGCCTCGCGCCTAGGCCGCAACCCGCAAGAGCACTAAAAAGTGCTCCCCGGCTCCGCGACAGGGGTCGGCGGCGACCGAGACACTGGAGGGTAAGGATGGGGTGGTGTACAGGGGTGAGAGAGGGGACCTGGAGGGGGAAAAAGGCTGTCGATTCAGGAGCTCGGGCTAGAAGCGTCTTGCCAGCGTGCTCACCAGGCCACGCCCAAGTATTAGTATTCTATAGGCTGAGCAGACTGCTGTGAGATTGTCTGAGCAAACTCTTGTGCTGCTTTATTCTTGCACAGATGTGTTACACTCTGCTGTTATATATATTTATAATGCAGGTTGTGCAGTCTCCACAGGTGGAGCAGACTCTGTTGTTAGTATAATACAGGTGGTTCAGACACCACTGTTACTATAACAAAGGTGGCTCATGGGAGAGGGGCTGCCTAATTTGTCAGTCACGGGCTCCATTATTTCGGATGGCAACCCTGCATAGAGAACAGCTACCATTTTAGTTTCCATTGAGGGTAGCCAAATAGTAAGTATGGTTGCCTTTGATATACTGGGATTTCTTTACGCTATTTATTATTATTATCCTTTATTTATATGGCGCCACAAGGGTTCCGCAGCGCCCGATTACAGAGTACACATAATCAAAACAGGAAAACAGTGACTTACAGTTGAAGATAATGCAGGACAAATACAGGGTAACTAGGAACATAAGCCGATTACTGCAACAAGATTATCCAGCAAACAGCATGCTTTGGTGCAGTCAAAAGGCCCCCATACATTAGTCCGACTTGTCCTAGGGACAAGTCGGACCTGATTTCCCCTGCAGCTCCCCGGGAGGGGGAAGCACGATTAGGCACTTGATGTGCCAAGGTTTGCATATGATAAATCGCATGGATTTATCATATGCAGTCCCCGGGGAGCTGCAGGAGGAGGGAGTCGTGCGGGGGACGGCAGCGGGATGCTGGCTAATTGAGAGCTGAGCAAGGAGAGGCTGCATAGGGACCCGGGCAGGAGGAAGCTGTTTTGGTGGGGTGACAGCGGGAGGCGAGCAGGGAGAACTTGATGACGCTGGCTGCGCCGCAGCGGCATTAGCCGGGAGGAACAGATAACTTGGAAAAAAAAGAAGCCCATAGAGATGACTAGCAAGCCATTGATTGGCTGGGACCTCTCTCAGTCAATCAGCGATTGGCTGAGAGAGGTCTGTTTCTCCCGGCTTCCGCCGCTGCGGCGCTGCCCGGCAGCCAGCGTCATGTCATCAAGTTCTCCCTGTTCGCCTCCCGCTGTCACCCCACCGCAACAGCTTCCTCCAGCCCGGCGCCATATGCAGCCTCCCCCTGCTTGGCTCTCTATAGCCGGCATCCCCCGCCCGCTACTGTCCCCCGCACGGCTCCGGGGCTGGGCTGCACATAAGATTTGGCAAATCTTATTTGCCCGTCCGACCTCCCGACCCCAATCCGATGTGCACGGGACCGCGCATCGGATCGGAGGGGATGTCTACAAGTGCGATTTGGGCCAATTTCACTGCCCGATTCATCCGAATCGGGTGAAATCGTTCCCATATCGCATAGTGTATGGGGGCCTAAAGACTACTGAAGTAAGAAAGGATAAGGATAAAGGGAAGGATTATACCCTTAAAATAATGAATTTCAAACAGATGAAACCCCATATATATTATATAATATAAAATACTACTGTTTTGAAAGTATAAATACAGAGTTACACTAAGTGATTGGTCCCAAGAAGCCCAAAAGGTTTGGAGTTAAGTGTAATCTGCTTCAGTGATCTGTCTTATTATCTTCGGCAAATACAGACTAATACCACTTTCACGCTGCCAAAACGTTTCAAAAACCTGTATTTTTAAACAGTATTTAAAACGACACATTGCAGTAGATTACCATTTTAAATACCTTTTAAGTACCATTCACATCAGTCAACCCGTTTAATCCCCTGAACACGTTTCAAGGCAGAATGCAGGGGACAGCCTATCACAGGTCTGTAATCTGTTGTTTTTACTAAATACCGTTTCAGAGCCATTCTCACTGCATAACAAACGGCTCTGCTTTTTAAACGTTTTGAAATACCGGTTATCTTTAACCTGTAAATCAACTCTGGCGCTTTCCCACTGCAGCCTTAAACGTTTTGAAATGGTAAAAAAACGGCAATATACCGTTTAACAAGTGCGGTGTGAAAGGGGTATTAAATATAATGAACCTGATTCAGAGATGTTAGTACAATCACTGCGTCTTTGTTCACAGTATTGTTGATAAAATCTGAAGGAGGAATTTTGACTTAAGATACCCAGACTGCCTGCTTCTGTGATCTGTCATCACAACCCCATTTTCTGGAATGCTGTCTAGAAAACGCTAGGAAAATGTTAGTCAGACTGCAGATATTGGGTAACTGGGATCAGCATCGCAGCACCAGCTCTGCATATGTACATTGAATTTACTGAAAGTTGCTTGTTACCCTATGGGGCAGTGAACACTTTTCTGTAAATTCAGGCTGCCGTAAAAGTGCGCTGCTGTTGCGATGATTCACACCTGCGAATTCATCTCTGCTAATAGGATCGACCCTTTATGTGCAAACAAAATATTGAATACAGGAAGTATAACCCAACTCTTCTTACTTGCGAGAAACGTCCATGGTTTTATTAGTCTGCCTTGAATTTGGTACTGAAATTGAACGTCTGCATACTTTCTGACCCTGTTCTGGAGATCTATGGAAAATGTTTATTTAGTGACTTGAAATTTCATTTCAGTATTTTTTTTTTGTTTGTTTATGGTCATTTATGTTGGGGACAAAATGACATTTCTAAATGCATAACAAATGTAACTAAAGAGTACTGTAGTATGCCCTCCTATTTAACCCCTGCCCATCCCACCACCACCTCTGGAACATACAAGAGACAGTTGATAGCATTTGAGTAGAATAAAAACAAATTGAAGGAAGAAAACTTTGTATAGCTAATTATTACCCAAAAACATCTTAGAGAGACCATGAGAAGCACTGGTGCTGGTGATCCAGTATATATCTGAAGAAGGCTATGGTCCACTGGTACACCTTGACAAGTGGAATGTTCCTTGAGCCATTGCAGACTTTTTATAATGGCCTATTAGTAATTGCTATTATGCTGTCTCTTTGCTGCCTTGTCCGGAAAGGTACCGGGTAGTGCAAAGTTAGTAGGTGTGGTGTATACTGCATGCAGTCCTAATCTTTTCATGAATGTAAAGCATGTATGGTCTCTCAGTTAGTTTGTCATTTTCCCAACAGTAGCAAATCTAAAGTCAAGGGAAATCTTAGGCTAAAAATGACTTATTTACCGAAAAGCAGCGGATCAGAAGATGAAAACACAGAGCAAGGTGAAGAAATTGAGGTTAGTTTTTTTGGTTTTATTACAGTAAAAGACATAAAGTAATATACTGTCATGTGGATCATAAAGCTAGAAATAACAAGTGTCTTGATCTGCTTTCTGTTTATACAGTGGTTGTAAAGGCTGCTGTCTCATTTAAATTACACAAGCCAACTAAATATTGACATTGCACCATCCCATAAAATGGCACATTACTGGATTTTCTATTTTATTTATAGCGCACGAATGGATTCAGTTTCATGTTGAGTACATTGTATATTACTTACTAGTCAGAGAAGCTATAAAATTATCTAGTCAGCAAAGCTGGGTAGAAAAATAAAGTCACAGCAGGTGCTTGTTCTCAGGAGGAACTTGGTGGCTAGAAGGGTGGGACACCCATTCCTGCTAGTTTTCAGACGGGCTTTCAGATTCCGCTTTGGGTTAGTGGAATGTTACGGTCAGGAAACAAGGTTTTTTATGTACATTTCATGGCTCCTTTTTTTCGCTGGCTTTCTGTCCTACCATTTACAGAAACTTTCTGTTATTAGAACCTCATATTACTGTGTACTCTGATTATCCACTGCATAAATAAATCTCTTTTCACCCCATTGAAATGTATATTTTTATATTATACACCTTTTGCTTGGATGGCACCTTGGACCCGGGTTATTGCCAGGTTAGTGACTTATGGACCTGGGGTGAGGTGCGGTATGAAAGCACTACAGCTTATAACCCACGTCGACCAACCCAGCTATTTGCCCATGGTTATAAAAAGGGTTATACCGTGGTTGAACTGTGTAATAGGCGACTCGGATTTAGTGCAAAAGCGCCGAAGCCGAGTCAGACCCGGGATCCTGGGTCGGACGTGGCTTTGCAATGAGAAAGGAGTATTATTAATGAGTGTAGCTAGGAACCAGTATCACAAAGATATAGCTCAGCATGTCGCTAGTTTGTAGCAATTCAATATGCTGCCTGCCAGTTCCACCCACAACTATGTGTAGTTGATACAGTTTCTAAAATTGAAGCGTACCGCAGCTATAACTATCAGTATGTGAATGTTTTTACATGATACAAAGAGCACTTTTTTAAGCACATTTAATATTTTCACATTCGGGCACATTTGAACATGGCGTTCCAATTTAATTGGTTTGTTAATTATTTTGTTGTTGTCGGTGCAAAGCTTTTTTTTCTACAGGAAATATGTGATCCCACAAACACTGCTTTAAGCAACAAATATTTGTATTCTGCTTTTGTTTTGTTTTCTAGCCTGGCTGGATTATATTGGACCAACCAGATGCTTCTTGCCAACCACAGCAGCAGGAATTTTCTCCGCTACCTCCAGGCTGGGAAGAGAGACAAGATATTCTTGGCAGAACTTACTATGTCAGCCATCAATTTAAAAGAACACAGTGGCAGAGGCCTACCATTCAGTAAGCAAATTCAGTTCAAATCAAACTGTGAAAAGCTGTGTCCAGAATACTTTACGTTTTTTCTCATAGTGTCTTTATAACAAGCATATGTTTATTAAATCCTTTTACTAACATGAGCAAAATTATCCACAAAGTTACTGTGCTCCAGATGTCGTTGTTGCTAAACATCAGAATATTTTTATACATGGATTTGTAATGTGAGGTTTGTAATGCTGCTTTCACATTGCCTAAATGTTTGAGACCCGGTATTTTGAAACGGTATTTAAATCGGTATATTACCGTTTTAAACCCCTTTCACACCGCATATAAATACCGGCAGGTTGTTCAGGTAGTGTGCCAGTGAAGTCTGTAATGCAGTGATGATAGAACAGTTATGCAGATGGAAGACAGCAAGCACTATGTAGCCTACAGTATATTTTCACCAATAACAACCAATAGTTTCTACATTCTATTGCTGTAGAGATCCTAATGTCAGTGGTCTCTTTTAACGTGACTTGTAATCTGTGCAGCAATTTACAGCTACATTGTCAACACTAGAAGTACAGTTGCGGCTTGTTAGAGCATGTTCCTAAATCCCAGTGAAAGACCAGCTTTTCCTGCAACTGCTCGCTTCATTCTATGACACCTCACTTTAAATTCAATTGAACCAATATTTAAATCGGTTCCCTGAACTCGCTTTGGCATGTGACCCACCTACCCCTCCCCCTGCTTTCACTGTCAACTGAATTTAAAACTCAAATTTAATGAGATATCCAGTTGTTACTGAACGCGATGGCATTGTGAAAAATGCTGGTGCAATAGAAAATGGGAGGACAGCAACCAGTTTAAAAGAAAGAAGAGAAACCTAATGGAGAAAACCAGATGGGAGCAGATGTGCACTCGGGAAACCGATTCAGAGGTGGGCACACAGAAACCGAAAATAAGCACAAAAGGCCCCAAAACAAAAAGAGGTCAAGACATACAAGGGGGAGGGAAGGTGAAACAAATGAAGGGGGTATCATAAAAGAGAATGATTGGAATGTTCTATAAATGGTAATGGAGATGATAAAGTCATCCAAAATAGTTTTTAAAACATGAGCATTATATGCGTGGCGTAAACAATTTTTGTATCTGTAAGCATTCTTATTGATGTCTATAATATACAATTCTGTTCTTTGTAAATAGTCAACCATACAGTACCTTTCTACTAACAATGCATTTGTAACACATATTTTGACTAAACTACATTGCAGTGTTGTGGGGCTCGCTATTAACTTTTACCTACTGGAGTATACAACACATTTGTTGGCAAGCTGCTCAATCAGATTGTGATGTCACTCTGGTGCCAAAAGAGAGGGGTAATTCTGCTTAGGAAAAAACATTTTGTATTCCAACTGCACACTGAGTGAGAAATATACACATAATACAGAGATCTTGGTTGCATATATCTGCAGATATAGGGCTAAGCCCCCAGGCCGTACGTCAAGGCGTCTGTGTCACTGGGGGTCCCTAATACTGGGTATTGGTTTGGGGTGCGGGCCCCCATCATGCCGGCACAGGCTTATCACTCCAGGGCAGCACACAAATGAAAATGAGTATGGGTTAATAAGAAGCACATAAGTGCTATGTTAGGAGGTGAAAGGTGTGATTAAAATACAAAATATATACAAAGTGATAGGAAAACTATGTGTTAATAAATTGGTATGGCTGGGTTTCTTCAGGGCACCACACCCCAAACCAATCCCTTAATCAATAACAAATATGTCTGCGTCTAATAGCCCAGTGTAAGGCCACATGATAATGGCTTACAACATCTGAGAGCCAGCTTACCTGGAGATACCCCTGGCTTCTCCAATGGCACTCTGGAGTCAGCAATCCCTCCTAATGCTGACCCATCTATGCCTCTCTCAACTACACAACACCTTTGTTGGGAAGCTGCTCAATCAGATTGTGATGTCACTCAAATGCCAAAAGGGAGGGGTAATTCTGGTTGGGAAAAAACATTTTGTATCCCAATTGCACACTGAGTGAGAAATAGGGATGGAGGGAAGGTGTGGTTGGGGGCAGCTAGCTTTATAGTCAAAAACGGTCAGCCATCCTTAGCCGGCCAGATCCCTTTCACTGACGAGCGCCGGCGATAGGGACTGGGACGTGCGTGTGTCCCAGTAACACGGCGGCTGGGTAGCGTCTACCTGCCCGTCTCCGCTTCAGGAAGACGCTGCCCAGTTCGGGGGGGGGGGGGGCGTGGACCGGCGGCAGGCTCCGTTGCCATGGGGTGCGCGAGCTCCCCTGACGGTAGCCGGACGCTGGCGATAGAATCGCCAGCCCCTGCAAAGATTAGCCGGGCTACATCTGTATACACCTAATAATCAGATAATACAGAGATCTTGGTTGCATATATCTGCAGATATAGGGCTAAGTATGAAAACAAGTTAGAAGGGAAGATAAGCCAGTTTTGTCATTGTTAGTGTTAGTCCTAAATTGAGATGTTTTAGTAAAATAACATTTTTTACATCAGATCTTGCATCCTGAAATTGGCATGATTATGGATTCATGACCCAGTTTCAAAATATGTTGTGGAAAGATTCAACATCTGGTTGTGCTGCAAATAACAAGGCTAAAGCTGTGGACACAATGTGCAATTTGCACTATAGTTTTTGACTATATAGCCAGCTCCCCCCAACCGCACCCTCCCTCCCTGCCAGGCAATGCTGGCACCTCGCTGGGCCCGGCAGCTGCTGGTATCGATTCAATATCACAGCCATATACCTCTTATAGAGGGTACACACGGTGAGATATGCAATATTTTTCTATTTGATTTTGCTTATAGCAGCAAAATAGTATAGAATATTGAATGGGCATCGAATGGTTTTTCTACATTCGATGCAGATTTGATCCCAATGCGCGCTCCCGTGTAGTGTAGATCAAACAGAAAAATAGTCTTGTCAGGCAAGACTATATAGTACATATCTGTTATATATAGTCAAATCATATGCATTTTGCGTACCATTCAATTCGATCCCAGTTGAATCCGTATCGAATCGCAAGCAAAATCACACCATGTGTACCCACTATTAGAAGTTCCTTTTTGTTTGTTTTTAATTTGTAATATAAATGTTATGTATTTATAAGCAGCTTCAGATAGACTAATTTATTATTTAAAAATATATATATTTAACGTGCTTTTTGTGAATTTAGTAAATGGTGGATGTTAAACGATGTATTATATAAATAAATAAGGTATTAAAGTATAATAATATTGAAATGCTGAACAAATGTTTACGTTCTTTTAAGAAATTGTAAAATTGGGAGTTCAATTTTGCCAATTGCCAGGTCCAGTGTAGATTGTTTTTGTGGTGGGTGCCTTCTCCTCTATTGGTAAGGAGGCAGGTTCCTATTGTAACTTTTTCTTTTTCGCGTACTCCTCTGGCCATCCCATGTCTCCCTTCCACGGTGGTGGTTTCCACCCGACCAGAAGTGGCGATTGCGCCACATCTGGTTTGACTGTTTCCATTTCTAGAGTCCAGACACACTCCATCTGATAGCACAGGTCTGCCACTATTTATAGGGTTTCCAATACACATTGATATATTACTTGAGTTGCTGTAAAGGTTCGATGAATTTTATTTCTGTGCACGTCCAAATTTCAGGGCACTGGAACACTTGCTAATAGAAGTAAAAATGTGACCAATATTGTTTATCATTAGATTTTTCAAAAATGTATTACAAGGAGTGATGAAGTCATGTCTGTGTTTTATTGCATTGAGAAATGTAAAATATGGCAAATTATATTTTTCCCCAGAGATGGCACTGCAGGTCCAGAGTGTGGCAGAGTACAGTTACAGGCACAGCATGCCTTTACTACTCGAAGGCAAATCTCTGAGGAAACAGAAGGTCTGGAACTCAAAGATTCTCCTGAGGTAAAACAACAATATACATTCTGTGATAATTTCTTTAACCTCATTGTAGATTGTAATTTTGTTAACACTATTGTGCAGATTCTTTTTTAATTTGTGTACACATTACAATGACCTCAATCACCGTCGATTGGCTGACTGATGTAAAGGTACCTCATTCGCTCCTACACACAGAACAATATAGCTTGCGGCTGCATAACTGAGGGGTACGCACTAGATGTGGTGGTTGAGGCTCTCCGATCTGGGGTATCATCGAGCATGCACCCACCCTCAGTGTGTGCTTTTTTTATTATTTTGATTACTGATTTACAATATGTGTTCTATTTGACATTTGAAGGTGTGTGGTTTTGTACAGTATCTGTAACTACCATTGTAATAATATAGACAGACATTATGCATGATTAACTACCTTGTTTCAGTATTTCACCTTGAGGTGGTAAAAATTTGATTAACATTTGGTTTCTTATTTGTCATTGATTCCTTCATTAGATTGTAATGTAGTATTTTTTTTTTCTGTTCTCCGTTCAGTTTTTTATTGTTGTTATTCTATTGAAAATGCTGCTCTCTGGATAGTGCATGAACAATCCCGGCAATATTTAATAAAAAAAAATACAACAGATACTATTTATGTACAAATTAATGCACACTGCATGCCAGATACTTGTTGTTATAGAGTTTGACTTTATTCGCTAAAGCCTAAGCTACAATTCTATCCAATTACCCACCTACAAATGCATACTTGTATGTCCATACTATTCAAACTATTGTGTAGGAGGAATACATTCTTAGATCTATCTGGCTGTCTACCAAGATCTTATTTGCTTTTATTTTCAAAACGACATAGCGTGCTCACTGTTGAAAACAAAAAATAGTTTATGCTGGAACGGTAGAGCCGGCTATACTTAATATGCTTCATGACCACTGCACAGTGCTAGTAACATCCATACATGGTGCAATCATTTGTATGCATTTTGGTCTAGATCGCATCGCACACAAATCGCATGCGATCGGTACCTAGTTCCAATAGTATGTGAGGCACATACATTTTGAACTGTGCAATGGGATGTGCATGGGTGCGCGTATCGCACCCGCAAAAGGCACAGTGTATGGGCACCTTTACATGGTGTATGGCCAAACATATACAGCATCATCATCTTCCATATTTAAATTGGTCTTGAATCAAACCAAGACAATCTCTCACCTTGATGAATTCTCAGTAAGAAGATAATTGATGCAAATTGTTTAACATAGTAGAAGATCATCAAACCTTGAAATAAAAGCCGGGTTATTCTGATTTTTTTTATTATTTAATTATAAATACATAAAGATAATAACAATTAGATATACATACATCACATACAATACACAGCTACAACCATTACAGGATATATTGTTATTACAGATATGTAAGGATCTTGCAAAACCTATAGACCAAAGTCCCTTATATCTGAGCTTTCTTCTACCTATATTCAACAGTCCTAATTACTACTCCGCCATTAATCTTAACCCTTCGAGATTGGTTGTTGCCTTTCTATGGAAGACAATGTGCAGTATTCAATGCACATTAACGAAATGTGCAGCGATTCCTGTTTAGGATTCGCTGCATATTCGCAGGGTTCCGGAGGGCTGGAGCATTCGCGCCCTCCGTGTCACCCTATTCAACTCGTCAGGGGCAGCGAGCCCCTAGCGGCGAATCCGCAGGGAGACGGCGGCAGGCAGGGAGATCGAAGTCTCCCTGCCTGCGCCGGACACTGAGGAGGGCTGCCAGGACACTGGCAGAGCCCCCCCAGAGCTGGCAGGGGGCTGGGATCATCAGCTGCTGCACTCTGGTCCCGATCGTGCATATGTAATGATCGGGACCAGAGTGCAGTGAATAAATGAATATTAATGAGCTGCTCTCGGCTCCCGGCCCCCTGCTGCCCAAAGTGTATAAAAAAATGTTAAAAAATAAATAAAAATAAAATTAAATATATATATTAATGTGCTTTAAGCACATGATTACAAATAGCATGCCCCTTCTTAGAAAAAAAAAATCTGATTTTTTGACACCAAACTTCCCCCGCAAAACCCTTTATTTCAAAAGATCACTTTCCTGTTCACCTAAAAAAGATGCCGAATGCAAAACAGCGAATCATGGCAAAAATCAGGGAGAAAGCAATTCGCCATCCTAGCATTGAATACACTCTGGGCGAATTCCACTAAAAACCCCATTGAAAACCACCGGCGAATCGCCATGACATTCGCTCTTCATTTGCAGCGAATTGTGTCCATTGAATAGGACGAATTGATTTTTCTGTGAGAAAATTCGCCGTAACCCCAGCAAATTGCCTGATTCGCTGTAATATGTGGCGAATCAGAGGCATTGAATACTGGCCAATATCTCAGGGGGATATTCCCCCCCCCCCCCCATTCCCCCCAAAAAAAAAAAAAAAAAACAAGGGAGAAAGTGATAAATATATACATATATATACAAACATATACACATACACATACATATAAATACATAACAAAAAAATTTAATTGAACTTTATTCAAATCTATACTATATTTATACGTAATATAAATAATAATATAAGTGCTTTTATACCAAGTGTTAAGACCTTTATGGATTTATTAACCTATCTATCATAATATTAATCTAAAGCCTTTGTTAATTAATAAGAGTAAGAATAATTATATATATATATTGAGAGTGAGCTCAAAAGGGGTTTATTCTGGTTGATTCCACCAAACCCCACCCGCCAAATTTCTACCCCTTCCCCCCTCACAGCGCGGGTTCGCCCGCACATGCTGCGAATGGATGTTTAGCATAAACATCCATTGGTATGCCGCGGTTAACCTCCCACATCTTTCGATGGTCGCCGACCATCGAAAGATGTGGAAGGTACACGCATATAAAAGTGACTTTCAAGTCGCTTCCAAATGTGTGTACGCTGGGACGCCGGTGATGTCAGCTGCCAGCCCCACGCACCCGTGAGAACGCCCATGGAACGCTCGGCCTTCCCATATGGTAATTGAGGCTGCCCGACACCCTCCGCCCCCCGCTCGCCTTGTAGGGTGCGTGCACCTGGCGAGCAGAATGTTCGCAGTGGGTGCACGCACTCTTGGTCTGCACATGCGCAGAAACAGTATAACCCCCTAAGTCTTGGTGGGCAATAAAGTGTATGGATATAAAGTGCCAGCCAGCTCTTAACTGTTTTTTTTTTTTTTTTAAACACAGCCTGTAAAATTAGTTGATTGGCTAGTACTTAGTATAGGTGTGTACACAAGGTGCGATTGCCTTGCAAGGCGATCCCGATTTGACATGGGATTGGATCGCGATCACATGGCAAGCAAATTGCATTTGATGTTGACTATATAGTATATATCTGTACTATATAGTCTTGTCTACACAGTCTATTTTTCTGTTCGATTTCCACTAAATGGCAGCGCGCATCTTGATCGAATATGGCTGAAAACTGTTGAATTTCAATTTGATTTCTAACCAGTTTTGACCTATAGTCGAAATCGAATAGAAAGTTAGCCACAGTCACACCGTGTGTACACTACATATCTGTCAACTTTTTCGCTCTCCAATGCATAGTACATAGACCTCACAGTATCAAAGAAGATTCAACTGTCATTTTGCAGGCTGTTTGACGGTTGGGAACTGATTGGAACTTTATTAATCTCTAAGATTTGATATATTGCCCCCTTTAGTTAAGTTTGTTTTATCTGGAGTATCCAGTAAAGCTGGCCACACATCATGATATTGATTGTCAGATTGGGCTGCTTGGGAAAAAACCTGGTAGTATCTGAATGACAGTTTTTGGCACTTTTCCAGCATTTCAAAGCAAATGGTCAACTTGTCATTTGCGCTCATCCATTACCAGGTTCTTGTTCCAAACAGTCAGATCTGACAGTAAATCTGTAGATGTATGGCCAGCTTTACAATTTTCAGGAGGAATATCTGAAACTTGTTTTGTAGCCATATATACAGTAGTTCACTTGGCCCACAAACTGACTCATTTTGCAGGAAACTACAGTATTTGTGTTGACTAGAAGTATAATAGCTCAGAATTCTATATGTAGGTTTGAAACTTTTTATATATATTTTTTGCAGAGCTGGGAAATTATTACTGATGATGATGCCACTCTGTCCAGCAGTCCTGTTCAGCCAGCATCTAGCAATGATCTCCAAGAACAAGTCACTGAGTTCAGTGCAAGACTCCACATTTCTGGCAATGTAGCTAGTGGCAGAGAGAGCTCAAGCCTTGTAAGTAAATGTCTGCAGTTATTTGTACTATTATTATAAACTTATATTTATAAAAAAATACGGTACTTCTTTACTTTCACGGCGCCACTAGATTAGGAAAGATAGGATATCGCGGGCATTGAATGCACTAAAAAATCGGGTGCGACGCGATGCCCGCGATTTCCCATAGGGACCAATGTTAAATTTCTCAATTGACACGATTTTTCTGTTCAATGCCTTAATTGACACAATTTTTCCATAGGAATCAATGTTAAATGGCCCACAGAGGCCAAATAGACACCCTGAAGTGTGAAATGGCCCCCACAATTGTTAACGCCACCCCACGATCAACGTGAACCCGAAGCGTGGCGAGCGCAGCGAGCCCGCGAGGGGCGGCGGTACGTGTCCTACGACCTTTTCATACCCCCACTATCCACGTCGGCGTGGAGTTGAGAATAGAATAGTGTGGCGAGCCACCGAGCCTGAAGCGTGGCGAGCGCAGCGAGCCCCGCGAGGGGACGAGGATACCTGTGAAGCCCGCGAAGGGACGCGTTTACCTGTGAAGGTATCCGCGTCCCCTCGCGGGGCTCGCTGCGCTCGCCACGCTTCGGGCTCGGTGGCTCGCTGCGCTCGCCACACTATTCTATTCTCAACTCCACGCCGACGTGGATAGTGGGGGTATGAAAAGGTCGGAGGACGCGTACCGCCGCCCCTCGCGGGCTCGCTGCGCTCGCCACGCTTCGGGTTCACGTTGATCGTGGGGTGGCGTTAACAATTGTGGGGGCCATTTCACACTTCAGGGTGGCTATTTGGCCTCTGTGAGCCATTTAACATTGTTTCCTATGGAAAAATCGTGTCAATTGAGGCATTGAACAGTAAAATCGGGTCAATTGAGAAATTTAACATTGGTCCCTATGGGAAATCGCGGGCATCGCGTCGCACCCGATTTTTAGTGCATTCAATGGCCGCGATGCCCGCGATTTCTAGTGGCGCCGTGAAAGTACAGAAGTACCAAAAATACACACACAGACAATACTGTGCAACATTTTCAGTTTGCATTTTGTTAATTGTTAAAAATAAAGTGAATGAACAGAAGAGAAATCTAAATCAAACCAATGTTTAGTGTGACCACCCTTTTGGTGCCCACAAACAGTGCAATTCTCACTGTAGTCAGGGCTTCCACTAGGAATTTGGGGCCCAGGATCTGATTTCCAGACTTGCTGGCTGCTGATAAGTAACCATATGAGTTGGCATTGTAATTGCTGTTTTTACCTTTTTTACAATGTTTTATCATTACCATTAGCTAATAGCCAGAGTAACCAATAGCCATGTGCAGACCAGCAGCTTGCAGTGCACCCCACAGTGGCTGGAGGGTGTGTGTGTGGATGATCCATTGATTGAACACGACAATCAAGATTTTCTTACAGATTCTCAATTGGGTTTAAGTCTACGGCACTAGGAGGCCAGGGAAGTACTTGGAAGCCTTGGATGTGCTCATTCAACCACTGTCGGCTCTTTTCTATCCATATGATATGTTGGATGGTCTTGCTGGAAGATTCCTTCCGGCCCAGGAAAGACCATCAGCATGTATTGGTGTACATAATCTGCAACAATGGATTCACAACCAAATGGGTTGAGTGTCTTTCACATGGATGAGTGGGCCCAGAGAATGCCAAGAATGTATTCCCCAGACAATAAATCTGCTGCCACCAGCTTGTGTTCCTCCAGCAATGTTTGTCACCTAACATGCCAACTGCCCTCCATTCAAGGAAGCAGAAAACGTGACTCATGGGAACCAGCAGAGGTTTGATTTTGATACTGCTGTGCAAATTGAAGCCATTTCCACAGATGCACCTTTGGTAACATAGGTGCATTAACTATTTGATTGCTTCAGAGTCCCATCCACAGCAGGGTTGCCTGAACTATCATTTTAGACACGCATCTGAAAGCCCCACAGGTTCACTTTGATGGGGAGCTGTGTGTTGGCCCTCACGCTTCTTCGTAGCCAAAGTTCACCTCTCACATTAATGGCAGGTGGTGCTCCACAGTTTCCATGTCAGTTATTCACAATGGTGCCGTTTGTTGACTCGCATTATAACTTCACCACAGCAGCATGAGAACGTTTACAAACTGCACAGTTTCAGAAATACTGCCACCCTTGGCATGAAAGGAGATAATGATCCCTTTTTGCAAGTCTAATAAATTGCCCATTTTACCTATTACAGCAACAAGGGATGTGTGCAGATGTCCTATTGCACACCTTATATAACTGCCAAGCCAGTGCATGACAAATGATGTAATGTGACTCATGTGTGTGTGTATACAGTATATGATTAACAAACACTTGGAAAGAGGTTATTGTGTTGCGTGATATTGGTAGTATGGATGTTTAAAATATTGGATTCAATTCAGTGTTCTGGACAAATTCATCTGAATTAATTTAAATTCAGATGCAGCTTTTATTAATCCACAACTAAGGGCCTGCTTCAGAGATGGACAGAGTTGCAGAGCTGCACATAAGTGGCTTTGCAATTCCATCCACTTAAAAACACATCCCGCAGGAAAATAGATGTTTCCTACATTGCATTTGTGATCTGAATGCAGTGTTCATAGATGCTGCTTCAGATCACCATCCTGACCATCTGTTTGATTTGGCCAGGCTACCTAAGCTGAGGCCTACTCACTCTGGCTTGTTCCTGGCAGCTTCTGATGCCAGGATTTCTTTGTGCAGCCACGTAGACCTTGGGTTCCTACCTCCCAAAAAATTGAGGCATCACAGACTCCTAGATGGAGGGCTGCACATGCCTAGTATACCCTTTAGTACATACTGCGTATGCCCAGTCCTGCCTCCATTGGAGATGTGCACTAACCAGTAGTACCAAAATTCATGTCTGCTTTGTTAGTTTCATCACTCTCGTTTGCCCTTCGTAAACATCTTATTACATATACTGTCATGACCATACAGGAGTGATGGAAACGTCGGACAATGTCTGTGTCAGTTCTCCTTCACCACCCCCTGTGATTGGTGTAGGGTGAGAGAGTGTGTATCTTATCCTCCGAGGCCCAGACATGTTTTCTACATTTACTACATCCTTAATTGATCACAATTTATTTTTCCATGGAATTTTTATACCAGATGTCCTAGAGTTCAATGTGTCTCTGTCTCTGGTTTCATGCAGATTTTTTTTTCTCATTACAACGCGGTAGATTTTTTGCACAAAACGGATGCAGTGTACAGGGCTGTGTGCCGAAGGTGGATGATAAAACCTGGGAATTTCTCCATAGAGATCGGTGATGTCCGTGTGTGCTTCCAGTTCTCCGCCATTAATAGTTCATAGAAAATGGAAAGAACTAGAAACCGAAGAAAGCCGGTATCCAATTAACTGCAGCTAATGGATTTGGCTGGTGCTATCCACTTAGCCTTGAGAAGCTGCTGTCTTCATGGATTGTTTTGGGTGCCTCATGCACCGAAGCATTGTCCACAAGAAGCAGTCGTCGGACACCTGTTTTGAAGTATAACGCATAGGTTCAGAAACGTATCCAGTTCCCATATGTTATTGCCCAAAAACTGATTATTTGCTGTATGATAAAAATAGGCTATAATTTGATAGCACAACATACCATGTGGCTATTTTTACCAGTGTTTTGCCATACAGTCAATTAATGTCGGCAATAGGATCCTGGTCTAAATGTTTGGTGCCAGCCCTACAAGTTTTAAGTGTACAAGCAAGATAATTCCTCTATTATCTCCAGATTTTGTAAAACGACAGGATCCCAGCATACACTGTCAACTATCTGGCGAAGCATGCTGGTGCTTGTATTTTCATGTGGAGAACCACAGGCTGCCCAGACACTAGTGACTGAAGTTTTGTTTCTTTGTTAGTTTTGGAAGCTGCCTTCTCTGTTTCAGTAGGAACTAGTGGCTGAGGTAGTACTGGAAGTAATTTCCGTAGGACTTGTAATATGAGTGCATCAATAATAAGAGGATGGTTGTTTCAGACCATTGATTTTGATATAGTATGTGTTACAGGTACTTTCATACAGTATGATTGAGATAGGTGTTGATTTTCTGTTTGATCACACAGACATTAAGCAACTCTCAGGCTGTCGCACATTGTGCCCCTGATTCAGAGATGGATGCAAAGTCTATTGTTCCACAGAACTGAGCGATTATCAGGAGACTGCATTCGCATCGCACACACGTCAAGGTGCCTCTGAGTTACCAGTGCAAAATTGTTAGAATTTATTATCAAATTAATTAAGGGCCGAAAAAAATTGACAAAAGGCTTTTGCAGTTTCCAACCAAAGGGAAAAAGCGCCCGCCACCACTTAATGCTTTTTCTGTAGGGAAAAAAAATCGCAACATTTAAAACATTATTCCTCACAACCTGACCACTTCTTACTAATCTGATTGCACATCTAAATAATACATACTATTGAATGACACCTAAATAATCAAAATTGGTGTCATTGACGAGTAGTTGCTCACACAAAAATTGCTTAACTGATTGAATAAATAGATCCTTTGCAGGGTCTAGAACTGCAATAAGCTCAAATCTCTTCCAACGTTTGACAGCTTACCATATTTATCCCTTCTTTTCTTAAATATGTTATGAAGATCCATTCCAACAGAAGAGAGAGCTTGCACTCCTATACACACGAAGAGCTGCCTACGTTACCAGTTGTAAGATTTTGTTTTTGCTTCTAGTGCATGATAAGCTGGCTGTGTTTTCTTATCGCATGACTTTACACCTGTTTATTGGTATGTTTGCATCACAGTACTGGGACATGGTCTTAGAGGTGATAAAAACACATTGTTATGTCTTTGACAAAGTTATGTATACCATATTTGTAAACTCTGAACATTCGCTTTCCAAAACTCTACTCAACCACGTATAGCTCTGTCATCTCTATAGCAGCATGCCTTGTGCACACTCATAACGGGTCAATGGTATTAAACGCTTATGGTTTCTGTTCCACCAATAATTCAATGTTTAGCTTATTTTATGCTTTGCAAACTTTCTGCTTTTTTACAGTTAATACCCACATCCTCTGGTTTACCACCTGGTTGGGAAGAGAAACAAGATGAAAAAGGGAGGTCATATTACATAGATCACAACAGAAGAACCACTACTTGGGAGAAGCCTGTATTTCAGGTAATGTAACAGTACTGGTTACTGATGTTACATTTCTCTGTAGAGATCCTAATTTTGAGGCATTTGAAAGCAAATATTCCATACAGTTTGGGGTAAATCTTTGCTGCGACACTTTTCTAGTCACCACGGTTTTGATGACTTGATTTAAAGTGGCAATGATCTTAAATATTTCATATTATGGTCCATTTCAATCCAGCCGCCAAAATGACAGATAACAGGGCAGCATAAAATCGACTGCATATTAAGGGGGAGATTTATCGAATCTTGAAGATAGATGTAGAAGTTGCTCATACTAAGAAATTTAGTTGTGAACTGTATTGCAGGCTCCAGTAGATAAATGGCAGAAGTTGATGACTACAAGCAACTTCTCCAGTTTACAGTATATCTCCCCAGTATTTGATAAATATGCCATTTAATCTAACCCTTTTGGGTATAAGGGTAGCACTATGGGTACATATAGGATGTTTTAAAAAGAAATTCAGCCAATCCGCTCATGTTGTGTGTTTGAAAAATGACAGATGGATTTGACTGGAACACCTTTAATCCTGCACAGCGAGTTTTATCATTAAGGAGTTAACAGACATTGATAAATGTGCCCCTTAATGCTCATTGTAACCCAGAAAGGATAAATTTGCTTAAGTGGGGGAGTATTTAACAGGATATCATCAGGATGAAATGATTTTTATAGATCCTTGTACTATATCCAAATGCTTTTTGTATTATAAGAAATATTCTGTATACACACCATGATGTGCTTGGCTTTATGAAATAGTATGAAATACTTCTAATGTTTTGCAAATACACTTTATGGTGGTTTAGCTCTTTCTGGAATTATTATAATGTGTATATATAGGCGTTGTCCTTTGTTCCCAGTGCACATTTTCCTGATGTGGATTTCAATTCCGATTTACTTCACATAATTGTAATAATAAATGAATGCTTACTGGCCAAGGCAAAAATGACAAACATTTCAAAGTCCATTTAAGCTGAGACCTATTGGTGACAAGCTAGCTCTATTATATTGTTTATTGAAAAAATAACCCCACACACGAAAATCTTGTAGAGCAAGTTTCATGGCCAACCCTACTTCTATTATCTCAGTCTTTGTTTATAGAGACAAGGTGCACAGGCCTCTGAGTTGTGTCCTGTATATTCATTCTTTACTGCAGATGCCTATAGATATGTCACAGCTGTCCCCCAACCAAAGTGACCACAGCAGTCGTCAATTACAGATGCCAACAACTGAATCGAGCAAACCATCGATGGACCAGGATCTTGGGCTTATTGTGAAGGGATGGGAAATGAGGCACGCACCAAGTGGACGGCCTTTCTTCATCAATCACCTCACTAAAACTACTACATGGGTATTTTACCTCTACTTTCTGTATTCAGTCAAAGCTCATGATCTGCTAAATATGTTATCTATTAAATATAATGATTTTGTAGATAGTCATGGAATAGTTTCAGTGCAACTTTATTTTAAGTAAACATGAAGCAATAGAAGATTATTTTTATGATGCATTAAAATGAAACCACATTTATTGAAAAGGGTTTTGACTAGTGTAAGTTCTATGTTGTATTATAAATGTGTAGACTTACACATGTGCAAAATGTCTGCACTTATGACTGATTCTTTCTGTGGAGCTAAATAAAATATCAGTTTTGTTTCTTCTCTTAAAGTGTAGTTCTTATGCATGGTTGAGACCCATATGTATGTCTAGTGCTTTTCAAACAAGGGCTTTGTAATGCTAGGTACGTTTTAATGTGATCCATTGAAGAGTAACATTTAGTCCTTCTGTTTTTATAGGTTTTTCATGTGGTCCGGTTATAAACTTTGTTCAACTTTGTGTCCAGGCTACATTATTTCTGCCCTTGGTACACAGCTAAATTATTTGTTAAATAGGTCAAAACAATAATGCATTTTGCAAGATCTAATCCTTTTTTAGTAAGAAACAGTGAGAAATTAATTTTCAATTTTGAACATTATAGGAAGACCCACGGTTGAGAATTCCAGTTCAACTAAGGCCAAGACCACCTATCGAACTTGCAGATCTGGGTCAACTACCAGTAAGTAAAAACAAGTGCAGTTTGCAACATTCAGATGATATTTTAAGACACATGTAGGTCCCTCCTTCAAAGGTATGCTGCCCCCCCCCCCCCCCCCCCCGGCCTTCAAATGAATGCATAATGCCCTTAATTGTTAGAATTAACTAAACCTGCCCCTAACTTGCTCCAAAATTCCTCCGTATGCCCCCTAGGTACCTACCCCACATGTCATTTACAGATGTGTACACATGCAAGCCTCCTTGCACATTAAACCCATTTCTAGTGCCATGCCATGCAACTTGGTGATGCTCGGCAGTGCCATAACTAGACTTATCAGTGCCCACCTCCCAGTGTCAAATAGAGACAATGTGCATTGACGTCAGATGGCAAAAGGGGGTGTGGCTAGAGCAGGGGACCTCAAACTATTTTGCTCTGGGACCCAATCAGACAAAAAAATATATAATTACAGGACCCCAGTGTAGGCAGCAGGTGCATGGCAGCATTGTGGAGTCACAAAATGATGTGGGGAGTCAAAAATACCAGACAAAATAACAGATTTTTCAGACTCCTTGAATCACTGACTGAGATTAGAGAAGTCATCAGCCTGATGGTCAGCAACATGGAGTCGAGACCCCATGCTTAGAAGGTCGGGACCCACTTTGGGGTCAGGACTCACAGTTTGAGAACTGCTGGGCTAGAGAATAGTACCAATTCACATTACACCATACAGTAGTATTCATTAGTCACATTAAACCACACCGTAGTAAAGCTGCTTATGACTGTTACAACATAAGGGAGCCCCTTATACCCTTCACGCCCCTTACACATATTTTGCCAGATAGCGTGCCTTATACACCTTATGCCAAGCAAAGCCACTTCACCTCATTCCCCTTCTTTATCATTGTTGTTTCTCCCTGTCCCTCAATTCCCCCCAATCTTTTCTCCTCCTCTCCCAGAGCAACTATGTTGCTACTTAATTGGTTTTGTCCAGCAGCAGCCTTGAAAGGAGAGGAGATGCAGTTTTGGAGCAGGGAAGCAGTCAGGTAGTGAGAGTAGAGCTTCAAGATGCCTTTCTGTCCTGCCAGTCTTTAGGATGCACTGCGGACAAAGGGGGCATAGCCTGCGAGCAGCTGCAGTGTTGCCTGGTTAGCTGTGTAATGTAACAGAAGGAGCCAGAACGTACTTGACTGCACTCTGCACTGTAGCTAGCGGCGGTGATGGTGGGGCTGCCGTGCATGAAAGGAGACAATAGGTCAACACGGGGATTCTCTATCCACAAAGCATATGCGCTGTCAACCAGGCAATGTCACTGCTACCCTAGTTATGGCTCTGGCCCAAGGCATCTTTTGTGTGACTTTTTCCATAGCCTTTATTCCATGTGTGATTGTGGCTCTATATGTGTACAAAATGCTGCATTACATTTATATGCTGACACAGCTACATTCGCAGACAGAATATAGGCATCCTGCATCATTTTAATCAGCATAAGCTGCTTGTGTTCCAAGTTGCATGGCTTTGCAAATAACCATTTTAGGGAAAAATGTCACACGAAAAGAAGGCAAGTGATAAAGAACCACATGGTGATCACGTATTATGTGTAATGTAAATTGTAGGATAGATTTATGTTAGCACATTAATGCATCTCCCCATATGTGTTTTTTTTTTTACAAAAAAGTAAGTTTGAATTTCCTGAGAGTACTTGTTGTAAGTTTATGTTGTGTATCCTAATACTTTTCTCACTTGCAGCCTGGCTGGGAAGAGCGAACCCACAGTGATGGCAGGGTGTTCTACATTGACCACAGTAAGGCAGACTGTTTTTATTTACATAAATACATTGAAATGTACATTTATGTTAAAATAGAGGTAGTTTAATATTTTTTATATTTGTTTTAGACACAAAAAGAACTCAGTGGGAGGATCCACGCTTACTGACTGTCGCAATAACAGGACCAGTACGTTTCTAATAGTTTGAATGGCAGATAGAAGTATTCACAGTAACTAGTTCTTTAGTGCAGTTTGTATGTGGTTTACACTTAAGTCAAGTTAGCAAAACTATAGCAGTGGTAAAGCTGAGGCATTATGTAAAACCACATTTACTGGGGATCATACAACCTTTATACTCATAAGTGCAACTATATAAAACATTTCTGGGTGTTAATAATTGCAGTTTTGTTCTAATGATGTGAATAGTCTTTGCTTTTAATTTCATTTTCTAGTATTTGTAGTAAGGTTATGCTAATGTCACTAGTGTAATATAGAATCAAATATAAATATCATTGGTCTTTAAATATATTTACAGTCCCAATTTGGGATGCTACTATCTGTAACACCAATGTAGACCAAGTCCTTTCTGGCAAAGGTTCACTCAATTGAAGAGTCCATGATATTTCTTTAAATGAATAGTGAAGCAGTTTTCTAATGTATATGTATATTAGCTATTTTGAATTGTATTTTCATTTCTTTTAAAGGCCGTGCCTTATTCCCGGGATTACAAAAGAAAATATGAGTACTTCCGTAAAAAGTTAAAGAAGCAGGTAACTGTGCACTAAACTGTTATCTAGAAGTATATCCTCTCTGTGTATATGAAGGGTTCTGCTTCTTGTGAGGTCAGCTCAATGTGCCACCAGGAATGGAAAGGGTCTTCATCAGTGGAGTCCTTACAGTTTTGTTCATCCTGTGTCCCAAGAGCTCTCTATGGCAAAAGAGGTACCTGTAGGCAACCGTGGCATTCACTATAGGGGCTAAACTGAATTGGACTCATAGCAGTTCCCATAGAGTTCTATGGGAATGGTAATGTTACCCGATGTCTTAATTACCACAGATCTCTCCTACTGTAACTTATTAACACGCCTTGGATACTTCTTATAATCATTGAGAATCAGCAGTACAAATTAAATGAAAAATAGGCCCAGTAATGTGTCCACAATAGATGATCACTTGATATTAAGCCCTGTACACATGGGGTGACCCAGCTTTACTGGCTGAGTGATGTGCTGCTGCATGAACGCTCAGCATGTAGCGGGACACCCTCTCAGCACACTGCGCTGAGCATTCATTTTGATAATAGGCAAAGCCCCGCGATCTTGGGAAAGCCAGTACAAGCACTTTCTCAGTCGGCGATACCAATGTGTGGGACCGCAGATCAGCATCGCTGCAGGGCATACACACAGAAAAGGAGCATAGAACGCTCTAAGTGATCTAGTCTGATTGCTTAGAAAAGGGGCTGAAATTGCCCATTTATTCTTCGGTGTGTTTCCTGATTTACATTTATAATGATTATTTGAATAGTCTAGTGGTTATGCCAACTAAAATCATATTTTAAAGAGTTTTTTTTTCCTTTGTTTGCTTTCTTAGCTTGATATCCCAAACAGGTTTGAAATGAAGTTGCGCCGCACAGCCATTTTTGAAGACTCTTACAGAAAGATAATATCCGTAAAGAGGCCAGAGTTGCTGAAAGCACGTCTCTGGATTGAATTTGACAGCGAGAAAGGCTTGGATTACGGGGGAGTTGCCAGAGAATGGTTCTTTTTGATTTCTAAAGAAATGTTTAACCCTTATTATGGCCTCTTTGAGTATTCTGCAGCGTAAGTATATTCAGTAGATTTAAAAAGAATTGGTAGTAGAACATTTTTTGCAAAGTCATGAAAATAAGGCTGCCTTCAAAAGCAGTATCATGTTTTGCAGTATGTGCCTCTGACATTTATTGTATTTGCATACTGCAATTTATCTGGTGCATTTAAATCTGCTGACACCACACTAATCACTCAGGGATTGCATTGTAAACAGTGTTCATGTAAAAGCTACTTCACCCACCCAAGGAACTTGCCACTAGAAGGAACACTGGTTGATTTTGTCGTCATATTGCTTTACATAAAATAATTGCAAAAAATGGTTATTTGCAAAGTACAGAGGCATCACACCAAGCAGCCCCCACTAGGTCCCGTAAGACTCTGCTTGCATCGGACACCATATTTGCAGAAAATACAACTTGGTCTCAACGCGATACAACAGGAGAAACTGCGGATTGCACAGTTGATAAGATACTGAATCTGCTTCCGAAATGTGTGCTTTGCATACAGACACGGTGGCACACAATTATATTGAAGTATCACATATTAAATTAATAGTCACATCCCTGTCAACAGAGCAGTGGGGAGCGCTTTCCCTGCCTGTCTCCACTTCAGGGAGACGGGCAAGGATTGGGGGGAGCTGCAGAGGGTGACTGAGTGCTCCGTCGGAACAGGGTGCGCAAGCTCCTCCTTCTGGCGGGTGGTGGCTGCTGGTGGATGGCAATTCTATGGCCAGGAACAGCTATGATGGGAGATGCTCCATGTGTATATAAATTCCTGCCCAGTTTGGGACATCAATACACACTGCCCGATCCTTAATGACTGATGTCGCAATTCAGTGGGTACATATACATGCGCCTGCCAAGCTGTCAATCACCACTGGCTCCTTCAATGGTATCGATGAGAGCACATCACCAGCAACCATTTGCTAAAAAAAACCTGGAAAAAATGTTAGATTCTCATATGCTCCCATACATTACAATATTTTTAATACCACCGACAGATTGTACATTGAAATCAACAAATTCTGTTGCACTTTACAATTGCAAACAGTGATCCGACAAACAGGTTGGTTACAGGCGGTCAAAATGCTTGGAAGGCCCTGCTCGCAAGTTTACAATCTATAGGAATTAGGCATTTATACACAAGGATACCTGTTATCTTTTGCATAATGGCCGGCCAGATTCCAAAGGCTCTTGGTGGACTGTATGAACGGTGACCTTGTAATGTTGGCCAGGAGGGTGAGAAATTGAGAGCAAAAATAAGTGAGAATGTGTTTGTATTGTACAGTGGAGGTGCGAATCAACCAGAATAACCCCCAGTGTATCAGTCAGTATGTACGGAGATAACTGTGCACGGCTGCTGGGACCTTTCAAGAAACCACCCCCTTTTTACACAAGTTAATCCACCTCAAAAATAGCCATGTGCCCCACAAGAGTCGCATCTTTACTTCCTCAAAAGAGATCCTTTCCCAGCTGATTTTCAAACCGCTCCACCTCATCATACACACACACTCTCCATTATAGCATGTATTTTGCACACATGCCCCAATGCTCACCTAACATGTTCTACATACATGTTCCCTCATTTACATCCAAACATATTATATCATTGATAAATGGAGATCACGGTCTCACGGTTTTATTTGCTATGTTGTGGCTTGCAGAGGTTGCTGCTTCTTGGTATGCTTAAGCCAGAAATTGGAAAGAGCAATGTTTATGAGAGCAGAACACGCTGTTCGTTTTGCCTTGAAAAGCCTTGTCCTTTATAAATATACAGCTTTTGCAAGCTAGCGTTTATTATTTAAACACCTAAATGTATGTCTGCCTTTCCCAGGGCACCAGTTCATTAGCTGCTGCAGCTTTTATTTCCAGAAATGCTGGCCATTCTTCTCTTAATCTCTTTAGTTGTTCTCTTTTTAAAAAATTAAGAAATCTTTGTTAGTATTATATAAACAATAATTTTGGTACTTGTGTAATATATGGGCGCCCGATTTTTTTCATCACATGCCACTAGTTAAGGCATGCGATGGGACCCGATTTTCGGGCTTTTTAGACGTTCCTTGTACAATGTAAAAATTGGTCGCATCGCATGCCATTACAATGGCATGCAATGCGACCGACCCGATTTTTAGATTGTACCCAATGTTAAATGGCCCCCCAGACCCGATTTTTAATTGTATACCCACCATGATGGTTAATTATTAGGTAAAATGCCCCACCATTGTTAACGCCACGATAAACACAAACCCAAAGCGTGGCGAGCGCAGCAGTATGCGTCCTCTGACCTTTTCATACCCCCACTGTCCATGTCGGCGTGGAGTTGATTTTATATAGTGTGGCGAGCGGACGCGGAATACATGTGAAGTAATGCGCGTCCCCTCGCGGGGCTCGCTGCACTCGCCATGCTTCGGGCTCAGTGGCTCGCTGTGCTCTCCACACTATATATAATCAACTTCTCGCCGACATGAATAGTGGGGGTATGGAAATGTCGAAGGACGCGTACCGCCGCCCCTCGCGGGCTTGCTGTGCTCACCACGCTTCGGGTTGACGTTGATCGTGGGGTTGCCTTAACAATGGGGGGGGGCATTTGACATAGTCATTACCCATCATGGTGAGTGTACAATCAAAAATCGGGTCTGGGGGGCATTTAACATAGGAATCAGGCATCTGGGTGCCTGTACAATTAAAAATCGGGTCCAATCACATGCGATGCGATGTGGCCGATTTTTGGTTGTACAATGACATAAGATGAAAAAATCGGGCGCCCAGATAATACACAAGTACCATAATTTTTTTAAAGATGAACAGTAAAGGTCCCGTACACACTATGCGGTCCCTGCTGGCGCTGATATTGGTAGCCGCAGGGTGTCGTCATCGGCAATGGCATACATACTTGCTAATGTGAGTGAAGGCATGGGAGGACGGGGCCATGCTGCATTCTGCCCATGGCCCTTATTAACAACCCACAAGAGCATGCACCGGCCAACGCTGGAGGTATATATAATGAGCTATACCACTCAGAAGGGCTAAAATTAGCAATATATTTTAATATATCACACAGTGTGTTCGGGGGCTTAAGGGTTCAATTCAGTTAAGTGAGGCCATTGTAATGGTGTGGAAACCTAGGCAGCTGCAACCCACCTAGGCCTATGGGACTGTAACCAAAAATACACGAGTGGCTACCGTAAGTGCAGGATCATGGCTTATTGACTTGACCTATTCATTGCATATGTCATGGGAAAAACATAAACCTGAAGGATTAAATGTTTGATACTTAAAATACTTTAATAAAAACTTTTTCTTGTTTTATTATTTAATTTTGTAATTACTAGCATTCAATGGTAGCTGGATAGACTCGGTGCTTCTAATCTGCTGTCAAACTATGTTCCTAAGTAAAACCCTTTTCATTAGGAAGTACATTAATGCTATCAAATATCTTTGCCATGAACCCGCACATTATGCACCGTGATATCTGTCTGGATAACCACTATTGCCCCTCTGATGGGCATCGCTGTGGGTCACTGCACTTGGAAATTCTACACAAAGGAGGTTGTACCCCACTGAGAGGAACCATATGAGGCCATGTGCTGTTTATGTCATGTTCATTCCATTTAACAGGTGCACATAGGGAGATGAATATTTGCACAGAAATTACTGATCTCTATGTAGAGAAAAAACTAGACAGATGCTTTACATTATTAGAAAAGAGGCCTTAGAACACAGAGAACATAGCACGCTATGTGCTCCAAAGCACCAACGTTGGTGAAACGTCTGTATACATAATCAGTCTGTTTTCAGTCTCCTCCATGGGTGGCAGATGCTCATAAAAAGCTCTAAAATGCAAAACTAGTGTATTTACAGATAATAGCAGTAAGAATCCTCTCAAGATGTGTCCATCTCTGTACCAATTATTTGTATTCCAAGTTTGTGTTAGGTGCACATTACATTTACAAACCTCCAACCAGGTCATAATCACAAGAAAATGAACAATTGCTTTGATAGTGAAAACCACATTCAGTAGGGTATTTATTTAAATAAAAAGCTCTGTACAAGGTTGTATAGCAGGTTCAAACATTTTATCAGCTTGAATGAATGAATGAAAACAGTAAAAACTGTATTTTGTAATTACATGTATGAAAGATGTATTTGCATCCCTGCAAGCACACATCACATCCTAATGTCGGGCATAGGTTTTCAGATAAAATTACATTTTATCTGACAGCCTGAAACCAGCTTATGTTGTGATCATACATTCTGAGACACTTCACTCTTTATGGCCACAACATCTGCAGAGGAACAAGGGGGTTGGTTGGTTGGTTGGTTGGTTGGTTGGTGGCACCAGCATCATGTACATTGCCAGATGTGGCCAACCAATTTTAATGAAGAAAGTGATTATCCAGGACACACCTTGGGTAATAAAAGCACACATTTGTATTCTTTGGCTTTGACCCATCCCCTAATATAATATCACTATATTGTTTGCAAACTAGTTAAAATTGTTTTGAAAGAAGTAACATTAATACCCTGCAATTTTGTTCAATAGTACAAATCCCACCACAAGGAATTCTGAGATATTGTTATTGCATAAACCATAGAAATGTAAGTCCTAAAGTCACATGCATCTTCCATGTAAAATAAAAGTATTTTTATCTTTTACAGTTTATATTTAACATTTGGTTAAGGAATTTATGTATGTTCTTAAAAAAAATAAGATAGATATATATAGATTTATTTCAAATGCAGAAACCGACGTTTCAAGGTGCAAGTGACATATATATAATTTATTATTATTTTTTTATGTAATGAGTACTAACACAGGATCTTCTTTTCTTTACAGTGATAATTATACTTTACAGATCAACCCGAATTCTGGCCTTTGCAATGAAGATCACCTTTCTTATTTTAAGTTTATTGGCCGTGTGGCTGGGATGGCAGTCTACCATGGAAAGCTTCTAGATGGTTGGTTTATGTTGGATTTAACTTTCCATAACCACACGTTTTTTTTTTTTTAAATGTGAACATTGTATTCCTCTCTTAAGCTCCAAGATGTTCTGCATAATTTTGTTAAGAAAGATATATCTACTTTCTCCAGGTTTATTAACCCTTTGAGTGCCAGCGTCTCTGTGAGAGATGTTCAAAATATCCACTAAAAATGCCAGCGGCGCTCACATTTGTTATATGAAGTCAAATAAAAAATGTGTTGTCAAAAAGATTACATTTCCTATATAAGTTCAACATTACAGGTCATGGTGATAATTAAAAAAGTGTGCTTGGCCAATTTCACACCTATTTTTACAAATTCTCTTGGAACTCAAAGGGTTAACACAAAAAACACATTGCGGTAGCTGGGACAACATACAGTACATGGTCAAAAATGTTATGATGCTTACTTCAACCTCACCAATTTTTACTGGTGAATACAATCAAGCATTCACAGCCATGTAATCTGTTTGTCACATTCCCAGCATGTCTAATCGTCACTTTCTGCCATACTAGCGTGAGCACTCTTACCATGAGGAGTGCACTGTAAGGTTTATTGTTGCAAAGTGTAGACCTCTGGGAGCACTAGGATACTTACTACAAAGTCCCAAACTGCCTTTGGAAGCAACGTTAGAACAAGACTTGTTTGCTGGAAACTTTATAGATTGGATCGCATTGATAGAAAGCCACAGAAAGCATCCGCTGGATAGGTGTAAAGCACACTACCCTTAGGCTTTGATGTAATGGAAAGGCTTTCTCTGGAGTGACCAATCATGCTCCACCATCTTGGCAGTTTGACATACAACCCTGTGTTTGGTGAATGCCTGGTGCCCAAATGGGTACTGGCATGGTAGAGAAATGTAATTTTTATGGTTTACTTTCCGTGCAGGCTTGTCTTAATGCTACAGCGTACAGTAACATTCTACAGAAGAACATGCTTCTATTGTAATATTTTTTGGATGAGCCAGAACACATCTGCAAGCCTGGCCTAATCACCTAGCGAGTCTGGCCTCACAAATGCCCTTGTGGCTGAATGGGATGAATTGGGTGTTCAACAAGCATATACTGTATGACTGTGAGGTTCGGTTACCAGTGTGTGTGCCATACACTCGTGGTCCAGGCAGCCCACATTCCACACCTTGCACCCATTTTTTGTACCCCCCTGCATGAGTCCTGCATGAAGAATCCAAAAATGGCATTGTTTTTTGTCTTGCTGCGTTTCATGCATTTCCTGTACAGTCATTGGGTTTGATCCTATTAAATGCGATTAATTTGCCAATTCGAATAATCACAGTAGTGGCAGCATTTCACTGCGGCCAGACTTCGCAGAAAAGTGCTTGCAGCCCCATACAGTAGTGAGCAATTTTCAGCAAATTCTGTCTGAAACCAGTCTGCGAAGGGTGAGAGAACATGTGTTGGCGTTTAATGATGTTCAAATGGCACCTCACACCCATCGCAGTTAATTGGATCAACCCCATTGTCTGAGTAGGTAAGCCCTGAACTCGCAGAATGTTATCTGGCAGTGTACATATAGCCTAGAGTTCAGAGAGAGATGTGCATGAGTTGATTTGCCACAGGTGGCATTTAACCACCATGGCAATGGCGTATTGCACCACTTGTGGCTCTTTGAATAGGGCTGTTAATTCAAAGACCATTTTGCTTTTAATGCATTTAATTTTGACATATGTGTGAAGCATTTATTAAAAAGCTTTTATATAGGTAACTGTGTGCAAAACTTGGTTATTGGGACAGCTGGTGAAATAAGTGCAGCGTACATAAGCTGTATGGGACTGCGGAGAAAAAAAAGAATTTGTGCCTATTGTATTGCACACTGTGTACAGAAGTCACACCAGAGCATAGCCGCTAATGCTTTTTCTTCTCACTTTCCTTACAGGGTTTTTCATCCGGCCCTTTTATAAAATGATGCTTCAAAAGGCAATAACACTGAATGACATGGAATCTGTGGTAGGCTGTCTTGATTATTGTAATGTATGTTCTTCATATTATCTTCTGCATTGAATGCAGAACATGTAATCACATTATCTCCTTTGCATATATCTGCTATAAGTGAAATTAGATAACCACCTTTGCATACATCCTATTTATCAATAGTAATTTTTCTGAGTGCTCATTTGTGTGATAACATATTGTACTTAGGTTAGTGATGGCTACTTTTTGAGTAAACAGAACTAGATTTTGGCAATCAATCCATTGACATGTTATGATGATGATGGAAACAACACAGATAGATGGGCTTCTGTATTCTGTGCCTAACAGCATTTTTAGTTTTTCGATTCCTTTGATAGGGAAATGTTTGATTGCTTTCAGCCAGGAAGTGTGGTTTTATACATAGGGGTTGTTATGTGTGAAGATGTCAGCAGCCAGGGGCAGCTGGAGAACCTAAAATGGCCCTGGGGAAAAAAAATTCTGTAAGTGGTCTCACGTGGGCAGTTCTAAATCAACTATAGGGCAGCTGTATAAATCCTGGTAAAGTGATAGGGTAATATAGCACCAGCCATGGGAGAAATCCCATCTTAAGGTGCCCATACACAACCACGATAGCAGCATACGTTCCAATGCGATGGGATGCGCGCTCAGATTTTTATGTGCGGTTTAATGTCCCTTATGTGAGTTTTCCCTACTTTAAAGAGTTTAATAAACTGATGTACTGTCTTCGTGGGGGGCAGTTTTATGGTCCCTGGCGGAAAGGAACTGTGATAGCCTAGCTTACAACTGGACCAATCAGAAGCCTAGGTCATAGCTAGGTCACACAGCTCTGCTGGTAATAAATCTGTAAAGGGAGATAAGCACTATGTGCATTAATGTTTGGCAGTAAATTGTTGGTTACATTTTATAAAATTTACTGTAAATATTTATTATCCCATAGGACAATGAATATTACAATTCTCTCCAGTGGATACTAGAGAATGATCCCACAGAACTAGACATCCGATTTACCGTGGATGAGGAACTTTTTGGACAGGTATTGGATATTGGGTGACTGGCTCAATGCCCTGGCAATGTGTGTAACTGTTTTTGTTTAATTTTTCAAGACTCATCAACATGACCTTAAACCTGGTGGGACAGACATTGTAGTAACCAACAAGAACAAGAATGAGTATATACAGTAAGTATATAGATGATTCTCAGTTCTTTCCCGGGTGACAACAGTCCTCTGTACTGTATTAATATGTGAGTCTGCTAAAATTGTATTGATCTACTGCATAATGTACACCCTGATCTATGCAGCAAATAATTATATTTAGTTTTCCTTACATTGTTACTGTTACATTTCTTCTTCAGATGTGTTCTCAGACATCTATTGCCCCTTTCAGACCGCACTTTAAAAACAGTATTTTGCTGATTTTTAACCGTTTTAAAACGGTAATATGTGCGGTCTGAAAGGGGCAGAGTGATTTTACCGTTTCCAAAAAAACAAAACGGTTTTTGGAAACGGTAAAAAAGCAGGGTCCTGCCCGTTTCAGACCCGTTTTTTTTTTTGTTTCACAACGTATGTTAGATCAGTGGCGGGGTCCCTGCAGCGGATGGGAACTAGTAGCTGCAGGGCCCCCTCCACTGATCATACACTGCAGGGAACCCTGCCCCCATTGCGACTATTCCCTTCACTGCGCTGCCCTGCCCAGGTAGGATCTGGGCTGTGGGGTTGTGGGGCTGGCTGCTACTCCCCGTGTCCCTACCTCCAGGCTCCAGCGTCTGGATAGCCAGCTCCTGCACCCTGCTCCGTTGGTCACGCAGCGCTCCCCCTCAGGTCACGCTCCTCTGTACTCTGTGGCCAGGTCGGGGGGTGGGATCATGGCTCTATCTCACGGGGACGGAACTCCCTGGTCTACAAGTCGCCAGCAGGACATCAACCCCATTGTGCAGCCCAGCAGGGAGGAGCCGCCAGCACTCTGCAGCACCAGGGCAGCGTTTCCCATCTGGCGCACCCGGCACACGGGAACCACCACAGCAGGGCATGGAGGACAACCACCTCCGCTCCCCTGCCCAGCATGGCATCCACCACTGTGTATGCAATTGCTGATAGCGGCAGCAGCATGCGTCACCCAGTTTGTACAGTGCTTATAAGTAAAGCTGGGTATGAAAGCAGGAGATTATGTGCACTATTAAGCATTTATGCTCATAGCATTCTTTTCTTGATATACAATACTATTCTGCTATATTTCATATTATATTTCAAGTCCCGCAAATTCTCTTCAATAGCAGGTCTCCCCTCCCTGGCTGGCGCCATCTTCCCACTGATATTTTGGGGAAGATGAGCAAAGACTGGCACTGTTCCAGCGTGTTTGCTTTCAATGTGCAGCTGCCATCTTCCAAAAGATAACACTGGGAAAATGGTGCCAGAGTATATAGGTAAACTCTGGTGTTGGGCATAGAATCCGGACCCTTCCAGCAGCCTGGAGAATTAGTACCTGCCCCCTATCTAAGCCCCACTGAGATATCATAGTAAAAGCAAGAAGTCAACCAAATTATCGGAATGTTGTAAATTGTTCCACATATGTAGTTTCCCTTCAATATAATATGCACTTAGGTTCAGGCATTTGACAACATTTAAGTGGAAATATCACAAGATATTGCTATTGATACAGTAGTGACCCATTCATTGAGTCAGAATAATTTGCGATCTTATAAGATAAGAGGCCCTGACTGGTCTACTCATGGGTTATATTAGTGAGAATATGTTGTGATAAAAGGAGTGGAGATAAACAGGAAGACTGGTCAGTGGACCGTCACACATGAAAACGTTCTTACGTCCACTTTGTTTTACTGCCACCATATTTACATATCCAGTGTAGGTACATAAAGAGGTCACACGCCAGACTTGACAAATAATCAAAAAAACACTTTGTTTTGTTCCATTAGCGCTGCCACATCACTGGTCAACATTTTGGCTCAGTGCATTAGAGCATTTGTCAAGACATGTAGCCAGCCTTCAGAACACAGCATTGACCTGGACTGTGTTCTGAAGGCTGGCTACATGTCTTGACAAAGGCTCATGCACTGAGCTTAAACGTTGTCCAATGATGTGGCAGCGATGATGGAATAAATGTGCCTTTTATTGAATATTTGAAAAGACTGGCAAGTGACCTCTTTGGGGTATATTGAATGCCCTTAACGTGAGCTATATCGGGGAGCAGTGCCGATAGCTCGCCGTCAGTATTCAACTCGCTGCATTTGTGGCGAACTTTGCCATTTAGGGAAATTGGATTTCCCTGGACCATTGAATACAGCGAAAGGGTTGAATGGCGAGGATGGCTTGATTTTGGTGATCCTCCCCGAAACAAGCCATCCTCACTGCACAAACCCCCTCGCCGGTGGCATTGAATACCGCCCTTTTTGTACGCACGCTGGATATTGGAGACCGGTAGGAATCCTGAGTGCAGCACCTAAAGGTTAAAATAACAGCAAATGTGCATGTTTCATTATTATAGGGAACTATATTTTATAATTACATTCTTGTTATAATGCAGTTTTTAACTGTGTTCCATGCTGGCAACATAAAGGCATCACTCATTTTTTTTAATATGTTAACTATTTCTGTGATCAGCAAATTGGTAAGTTTCACTTGGCAAGTCAACTTTAAGGTTTTACTATTGTGATTTACTGCTGCCAGGATCTCTACAGCAATGAATAAAGTCATGATTTTGGTTTCTGATACATTTTTCCCATCCTTCAGTCTTGTCATACAGTGGAGATTCGTGAACAGGATACAGACGCAAATGGCGGCATTTAAAGAGGTATTGTAATAAATGCCAACTTAACATTGTTATTAGGGTCAATGTGTTGTTTGTTTTTTAGTTTTTCTTGTACAATTAACTTTAACTGGTCAGTTCAGTTAGCAGTGAATCAGATTGTCCAGCAGTAAAATGCTGCTATATGCCACACTTTCAGAAGACCTGAACTTGCAAAATTATATTTTTCAGTCCATAGGGCTGTGTCCAAAACAAAACTGGGTGGAGAGATGAGGTACAGTTGCTGTTGTCTCCATATCAATGCAATGGCACCCCATCCCCAGTCAATTATCGAATGGTTGTGCATGCCCAAGCGCAATAGCAACAGAAATAGTGAAAATATCATGTAGTCACTTTCCCATCGCAATTTGACAGGGAGGAAGTCAGCGTTTGGGGGTGGTAACCTGTAATTTTCTGGAAGTGTCAAAATACGCAGTCATGCCCAGGTGTTTTAAGGGAGGGTGTGCGACGCCAGCTCCGGCCACAATTGGCCTGCATCTGCTGCAGTGTTGTGGTAAGCGCTGCCCATGTGTTTCAGTCTGTGTGATCTTCATTTATACAAACTAAACAGGAAATACATAATGTTACCTACATTATATTAATGGATCAATCAGAAGGAAATATATAGTATATTAGTATAGTATAAACTTTTGTTTTTCTTTCCTTTTCTATTAGAATATTTCTGTTTAGGATTCTTTTGGCTTAAGCTGGCCTCGTATATTTCCACAGAACTTATGGTTCAGAACAAGTGTTCCACTAGAATACCAACATGTTTTTAATGTACATGCAAAAATATGTATGATCTGATCTAAACAAAGGGAAATTATACTCTAAAAAGGCTTTTTGATTCCACAATATGGCTAATATTCAATGCTACTATTCACCCTGTGCAGCGAATCCTGTTTAGGATTCGCTGCACATTCACCGGCATTCGGAGGGCTGGGGGATTCGCAGCCAGCCCTCCCTCTCCACCCATTCAACGTGTCAGGGGCTCGCTGCCCCTGACGGCGAATTAGTACCCCCTGGTGAATGCCGCAGGGAGATGGAAGCCTCCCTGCCTGAGCTGCACACAGCAGCAGGGGGGAGAAGGAGGGCTGGCAGGGACACGGGCAGCAGAAGCTGCCTCCCCGAGGAGACAGGGCAGGCAGGGAGTGCTGCGCTGGTCCCACTTGTGCATATGTAGTGAGTGGGACCCAGCGCAGTGAATATTGATGAGCGGCTCCCCGCCCCCCTGCTGACGTCATCTGAAAAAAATTTTTTATTAAATATATATTGGTGTGCTGCAACTTCATGAATCCAAATAGCATGCCCCTTCAAATAATAAAATTACTGATTTTTTTGCCACCATAAAAAAGAAAAGAGAGAGAAACTTTATTTTAAAAGATCACATTCCAGTTCACCTTACACTGTTTTGCATTCAACATCTTTTTAAGGTGAACTGGGCTTTTTTTCCAGCGAAACTGTGAATTTTTTCTCCGAAAATGATATGCGCTGTATTCAATGTTCACCGAAAGGGAACAGTGAATGCCGGCCAGTTCTCAGTTTCATACTCGCTGCAATTCGATGGTGTATTTTAATGGGGGTTTGACTTTAATTTGCAGAGAGTGTATTCAATGCTAGGATGGAGAACTGCTTTCACCGTGATTTTAGCCGAGATACACTGTTTTGCATTCAACATCTTTTTATCTCTTAGAAAAAATTCACCGTTTCGCTGGAAAAAAAGCCCAGTTCACCGAAAAAAGCGATTAATAAAGAACATTGAATACTGGCCATGTGCTTGCAGATGAAATGCTTATAATGCTACTAAGTGCCATCTCTTCTCTTTACCCCATAGGGCTTTTTTGAAATGATTCCTCAGGATTTGATCAAAATCTTTGATGAAAATGAGTTGGAGGTACAGTAGTTAATGCGTAATGGTGTTTGGTCTTGTTCCTGTCGTGTAAGGTTTGTTTTAAAAAATCTTTTCTTTGTTTTTAAGCTGCTTATGTGCGGTTTGGGAGACGTGGATGTGAACAACTGGAGAGAGCATTCAAAGTATAAAAATGGCTACTCAGCTGGGCACCAAGTTATACAATGGTTCTGGAAGGTACGATGTGTTCCATTTTGATAATCGTTTTATGCCTGGTTTTTGGATAGTGACTTTTTATTATCATTATAGTGATAGTCCCAATATCAGTCCATGAGTTTCCAGAATCTTATTTTACGCCGTGTTAGGGGATTATTGTGGATTTAGCATGAATGCTAAAAATCCTGTAACCATCAAAAAAGATTTCCAAACAGAATACACATGATTTATACCTGTAAAATCCTAAATGTATATACACTAATATTAACCCAAATACCATTATGGAGAGCAGCCCTCTAGAATCATAAAGGCTTTGTAAATTAGCTGTTGAAGGTCCTGCAAAACTGATCACGTGATCATTTATAATTAATGTGCTGGCAGCTTACTGATAAAGGAAGTTTCACAGGTGTTCACTTAGAATATTTTTTTCATTTCAAATCGAAAATAAGTGTAAAAATAATTAAAAAAAAATGTAATTTAAAAAATAAAATACTGGTTTGTATTCCCGGTATATTTTCTTTTTAATCATGCACGCTAATCAGAAGTGTTACTGTAAACCATAAACTAAAGCTGAAGATTACATCACCTCTTTTCTTCTGTGTACTGTACAAGAACTGGACGCAATGCAGAGGGGAATGTATGTGACTGCAGCAATTATTGATCCTCATGCAAACCAGAGATGTTGAGGCTCTGAGATTGCCACATTTCTCCTTTAGGGAATATATCTGGAATTAGTTAGAAACGATTCATAATCCTGGACAGGTTGTGACTGTAATGCAAGGAAACTGTAATACCCCTTATACCTTGTACAGAAAGCACCTATATAAAAAATGACTAATGATCGATTTTACAAGGATCACATAAAAATTCCTCTGAATAAACCTTACAACTACTCTGAACCCGATACATAGTTGTCGGGAATGTTGATGGTATGCAGATGGCTGGGATGGAAACCAAAATATTTGTATTATCATAAAATAATCAGCATAAAAATGTACTGCGCTCATGTACAATAAAGGACAGTAAATGTGTCCTGCTGGTTCCCTTTTACTGGAAATAAACAGTAGAGAAAGAAGATACTGCATGCAGTCCTATGAATAATGGAGGAAGAATACAAACAATAGCCTGATGCCCTTTGAGAGAGGTGATGTATTTCCTTACCGTCAAAGGGAATAATACAATCTGTGCTACAAAATATAATGTTAGAAACTTGGCCGGAACCCCGTCAGAATTTCCCACTGTGTCACATGGTTACTCTGGTATACGCACGCTCCTCTGTTTGATCTTCTCATTAATATTACTGACTAGTGCCAGGTTTCCTTTACCCCACAGTTCTGACCTGGGTGCAGCATATTTTATAGCAGCCTGTAACCCAGTAATTAGTCATCTTATTGCTGCACCATATTCCACTGTAGTCTGACCGTTAGGGGAAATGATTTTGTTGACACAAAGGAGAGCGTGGATTTATATTCTGGCCTGTTAAAGTGAAATCTCTTTGGCATGAACCAACTTGTTTTTATCTCTAGGCTGTATTAATGATGGACGCTGAGAAGAGGATTCGCTTGTTGCAGTTTGTCACTGGTACCTCCCGGGTACCTATGAATGGATTTGCTGAGCTCTACGGTAGGTATTTATGATTGTGCCAATGTACGTGCTTAGATCATGGAAGATGGGCTGCAAGTCCAGGAACATTGGACAGAAATATGCAAATGTCACTGCTGCCTGTCTTTGTATGGAGACACCCACTGGTGGCTTTGTAGATCTCAGTGGCTGCACATAAAGATGCAGCATATATTGATGATCAGCTGCATACGAGTAGTCCTAGGGTTCCAAAGCATGGCAGCAGGAAGACTCCGGAAACATTACAGCTGCGTATGGGGTCGCAGTCTCAAACATGCCCCCCAAAATGTCTGCTGTTTGCCGCTACTTTGCTAATAAGTCCTCTCTGCGGATTCTGTCACAAGACCATAGCAGCACGTGTGTGTTGCGATTTAAATGCATTCGCAGTCTGCTGATAATGGCAACGTTGCATTAAAAATAAGGTTTGCGTACATCTCTGAATCAGGCCGTTTATCACAAAAAATGAGTGATATGTGGCATTCGTTGCTATCCATAGGGAAGGCGTACTGCCCTACTGTATATCACCCAAGGCTTTTTCTATAACTGGGTCTACCCAACTCAGAATATAACTTAAATCATTGTAAGAGCTGCCATGTCATATTGAAAGTGAACCAGAGTATTAACCAGAGCAACTTGGATTGATGCTTTATGCCTAAATCACTATGTTGCAGACCTGCTGAAAGACCACCTTACTAGGACACCAGTCACATCAGAGAAGTTGGTACTTGTGTATTATAGCGGCGCCCCCGATTTCCATCATGCAATGTTTTAATCGAATCGAATCGCATGCCATGCACCCGATAGCATGCGATGCGACGCGATTTTTGGCCCCTATACGATGAAAGATTACAATGTTAAATGCACCCCCACGCCACCCCCCCACCCCCCAGTATAAACGTGAACCCGAAGCGTGGCGAGCGCAGCGAGCCCGCGAGGGGCGGCGGTACGCGTCTTCCGACCTTTTCATACCCCCACTATCCACGTCGGCGTGGAGTTGAGAATAGAAAGTGTGGCGTGCGCAGCGAGCCACCGGGCCTGAAGCGTGGCAAGCGGACGCGGATACCTTCACAGGTATCGGAGTCCCCTCGCGGGCTTCACAGGTATCCGCGGGGCTCGCCACGCTTCGGGCTCGGCGGCTCGCTGCGCTCGCCACACTTTCTATTCTCAACTCCACGCCGACGTGGATAGTGGGGGTATGAAAAGGTCGGAGGACGTGTACCGCCGCCCCTCGCGGGCTCGCTGCGCTCGCCACGCTTCGGGTTCACGTTTATAGTTGGGGGGTGGCGTGGGGGTGCATTTAACATTGTAAGCACCCATTAGGGTGCTTATACAATGTTTAATCGCATTGCATCGCATTGTATGGCATTGTATGCCATATACAATGCCATACAATTTTAAAATTGTATGGCATTGTACAATATCGCGCGATATCGCGTCGCATCGCATACGATCGTATGCCTTATGGTATGCGATGCGATGGGCGCCGCCAAAATACACAAGTACCGAGAAGTTATCTCAGATGAGTTTCTTCTGCAACTAAATGCTCGGTCACCAATGGCCATAGATTAGGATGCAGTTCACATCTTACCCATTCTCCCCATTTGCCCCAGCTCAGTAATTCCTTCTCCTGGCAGTTCACTGGCACATATATAACATCTAACTCCTCCTCTTCTGTACAGTTTCTTAATCACGTAGGCAAGGTGTCTCCAGGTCCACTGATCATGGGAGCTTACTTACTGCCTATTCCTAGCAAGTTCTAGGCACTAGCTACAGAGACTTTTTTTTCCTGTTATTGGTTCAGGCAGAGGCAGCTTGTTGGCATGTGGCATATATGGGCAGTCATTAGCATCGGTCACCTTTCTTAGTATCCTGATGCCCATCTATTCTTTTACCCCTTTCACTACCCTGGCGCTCACATTTTGCCACCACAAAATTCTGTCCTCCAACACATTGCTTCAAAGTTACCTTTCATTAGATTACAGTGCCTAACTTGGAGTGAATAGTAATGTGCTCCTCTCTCTGCTAAATTATGATCAATGTGTTTTGATTTTAGGCTCAAATGGACCACAGTTGTTTACAGTTGAAAAATGGGGTTCCCCAGAAAAACTTCCCAGAGCGCACACATGGTACTGTTTTTTTTGTTTGTTTGTTTTGTGTTTGTACAATATATTTTGGATTTGGGGGCGGCACATGTAGGGCTCATGTAGTGTCCTTTTAGGACTAAAATCTAAACCGGTTATTTATTTCCCCTCTTTGTTTTTGCAGTTTTAATCGCCTGGACTTACCACCTTATGAGACATTTGAGGACCTATGGGACAAGCTACACATAGCAATAGAAAATGCTCAAGGTTTCGATGGGGTGGACTGATGAGGAGGAGTGCAGAAAGTGTTAAGAAGTGCTACGTTTACAATTGAAAATAGTCTTCTTCCCAGGGAACGTCTCCTATTTTTGTAACTTCATTCAGAATTTCTCCTATTTCTAAAAGGAGATGACCAGAAAGATGTCGTTCTGTAATTGCGCATGCCAAGTTTGCATGTACTCCACGCACAGATATTATGTTTCTCCAAAATAACACCTAACATAGGAACATTAGTATGATGGTTACCTCTTAATTAAGACATGCAATTAACTTGGTTGTTCTTATTACTACTGAAGTATTAACTGTGAAAAGAGCACAAGTCATGTAATCATGCAAAGGATTAGTCTGACCATTTGACATACCGTCATAGTGGCTTCCTAACCCCTGGATGTGTTAGTATAGCCTACTTCCTGTTCAGGTTATGCCGAGTGTTCCTCGAAGACTGTGAACTAAGAAAAGTCACATGTTAAGAACAAGTGTGTATGATGCTTCCTGCAGACACTGTGATAGGCTATAAAGGGTTGCTGCATCCTATCTATATTGTAGTGGGATGCGGTCATTTGGTCGAATGCATTATGGTCGAATGTCATTACATCGAATCCATTAGATGGTCGACAAGGTCATTAGTTCGACATTGTCTAGGTCGACATTCACAAAGTCGACATGGGGTTTTTCACTGTTTTTTGAGCCGACATGTGCTGACAGGCGGTATTTTATGCCCTACCATCCACTAGGGCGTGGTGGGAGAATAAAATAGTGTGCCGAGCGTAGCGAGGCACCGTGCCCGACGCATAGCGAGCGATGCGAGGGGATGCAGTGCACTTTAAACTGTGTCCATGTCGACTGTGTTGACATTCAGGTAAAAAAACAGTGAAAAACCCCATGTCGACTTTGTGAATGTCGACCTAGACAATGTCGAACTAATGACCTTGTCGACCTAATGACCTGTCGAACTAATGACCTTTCGACCTAGAATCATTTCGACCTTTTCCCATGTCGACCTAGAATCATGTCAACCTTTTAGCAATTCAACCTAATGGATTCGATGTAATGACATTCGACCATAATGCATTCGACCAAACGATCCCAACCCATTGTAGTGATGCTGTAATGCCAGTGGCTTGCCTCACTGAAAAAATAGCAATATCATGATACAGATAGAGATTCTGTTGGGAATACTGGATACATGGCGAAGGAAGCATTTAACCCGAAGCACTGCTAAAAAGCAATTGATATATCCAAGGAGAAGCTTCAACCTCTCACCCTTATACTTTGTTATTGTTTGTGACTTATTTCTTAGTACATCACATGCCTAGCAAAAAACAGCTCGGAGTGAAATGTGATCGGGGCCTCAAGTTGATGGTGCAGGAGTTTGTCAGAGAACAGTTATATTTTTAAAGTGGCAATCATTTACCAGGCATAACAAACCTGATGATGATTGCTGCTTTAAAAATATGTCCGTTCTCTGACAAACTCCTGCACCTCCAGATTCTCACACCCTATTACATCTACCCCTCAGCATTACATTGATCTAAAGCTTTAAACATTATGTGCGGTAAATGGCTATTCCAAGAACTAGATTTTCCTTAGCAATACTGGCTTTTATTTTTAAGTGGTCAAATGATTGTGGCGAAGCCTTCTGATGAGCAATTACATGATGCCACACAACAAAGCCTTCTAAATCCGTTTTAAAACTAAAATAGGTGATCTTCACATTTTAGCATAAACACAATCACTGTTGTAGCTGCTTCAGGCTGTGTAATGTTCTTAATTACAAGATACTCTGAATCCAGTCCCCTGCCATTACAATTGATTTAATTCATCTTTATTTTATGAGTCATGCTGCCTCGGAAACCATTAATATTCCTTTTTACCTTTTTTTTTTTTACTTTTGCTTGTGTGCATTTTTATTTTAACTTTGATCAATTTCTAAGAAGGATCAGTTATATATTCATTTCTTTAAGGATGTTGTTGTTTCTTTATTTTTTAGACATAAATATGTCACTTTAAATATTTAATTTTTGTTGGACACTTCCATTACCCCCGAGTGTGTACACATTACTTCTTGCAACCTTGCACAGTTACACAGTACAGACATGTTTACAAAGTTTTATACGTTTACGGTTACTCTAGTTTCTATTTTTTTTATATAAATATATATATTAAATCCTTCACTAGCCTAGTTACCAAATAATGTTACAAAACAAAAATAACCAAAGTCATAGTGTAATAATGTGAGAATACTTGTAGTTTGTTCTTTCTTGTATGTGTTTTTTCTACACTTAAATTATTTTCCTACATAAAAATGTAAAAGTTGTTTTTACTTTGATAATCAAAGAACAATTTCCAGTTTCATTTCTTCAAAAGCATCTCTCAACCTTCAGACAGATATTTGTTTTTAAAGTCTATCCATTGCTTACATACATTGGGCCAGATTCTCTAAGCTTCAAAAGTGATAAAATGGAGAGTGATAAACAGCCAGCCAATCAGCTCCTGCCTGACATTTTTCAAACACAGTCTGTGACATGGCAGGTAGGAGATGATTTGCCGGCTGCTTATCACTCTCCATTTTATCACTTTTGAAGATTAGAGAATCTGGCCCATTACCTATTATAGTCATGGGCATGCAGTCCATCAGTTATGTACTATGTAGGCATACCTCCTGCATGTTACTAATCTCTACCGGACTTGCATGCTGAACAATGGCTCATTGAGTACACATTGGCAGTGCTTTCAATGCCTCCGAAACTTTACCTCTTCATACCCTCTGGCACAATTTGCCTTTGACTGTATATTGTGATGTATACTTGCAAACTTGAATTGGGACGAATATGTTTCTATGCAATAATAAATATGCAACTGTAAATTAGACCGAGTAAATGACAATCGCTGGAAGTTGGTGATCATTGACAATCCTGAACATAGGGCCTCCTGCAGTATCATACTATAGAGGTAAGGGATCTGTTACCTTGGGGATCGCTGTGTATTATTTCCATAGCTGTAACTCCATTACGATAAAATATAGTCCGCTACATATGGAAATGTCCCCAGATACCACATTGTTGATAGGCGATATTCCTCACTTGGGGATCATCAGAGAACATAATTTATCCCTCGGCCTTCTACTTCTGATTTTTGGCACTTTTTGGGAAGAGATCCCAGACATTGTACTAACAAGTAGGTGAAAGTGGTGACTGGTTTTCTTGTTGTACCCAACTTACATGCTCCATAGCATTTACAGCTCTGTTGACCATTTGATCTGACCTCCGCTGCTTATCGTCACATAAACACATTGTATTGCTGCTTTTAACTCCGCCACTGTCCTAGGGGCCTGCAGCGTATTTCCAGCAATACAGTGCAGACCACACACTAGAGAAGGGGTCAAGCACCTTACTATTTTCTGTAAATTGAAGAAAATCTATTTTGTCTTGATAGGGTTTTGTAGTTTTCCATTCATTGTGTATTTGGTCTTTTATGGCTGCATCTTATTCCTCGAAAGTGTTAAATGTAAATAATAATTTATATGAAATGAAAATGATTGTATAGTAACAGTCAGAAATTTTGTACAAATGTGCTGCAGTAGAGAAGGAAATGTATCATTTGAAATGTTGGAATATTTGTTTCATCATTTTTAGCCTGAAATGCTTACACAGTATTTATCCTGAAGCAGTAAATAAATTTATTCTATTATCATTTGGAGTTTTGTGTTTTTTTTTCCCTGCCTGCAGGGAAAATGATATAGGGCCAGATTCTCTAAGCTTCAAAAGTGATAAAATGGAGAGTGATAAACAGCCAGCCAATCAGCTCCTGTTAGACATTTTTCAAACACAGTCTGTGACATGGCAGGTAGGAGCCGATTGGCTGGCTGTTTATCACTCTCCATTTTATCACTTTTGAAGCTTAGAGAATTTGGCCCATATTCTTTTTACTGATCTATCGGATTAAAACATCACAAAGAATAGGTGAGTATCTGTTTCTGGCTGGTGTGTGACATTTTCAGCGGCTGGTGCAGTAGTTTGGAAATTAGATCCGTGCCACTCCACTGCTATGGGTGCGTGGTTGGGTTGCAGCCACATTGGAAAATAGGGGTCCTCTAGGACACACCAAGGGCCTGACTTAGATGCGGTCGCAACTTTGATGGTGTTGGAACTGAGCAATTATCTGTAGACTGTGCATTCGTTGCGGCATCAGATACCATCAAAATGCTGCTCGGAGTTAGGAATCAGTCCCAGAGACAGATAGAGGCTGTTTAGTAGATACAAGTTCTGCACCGCAGCTTCTGTTGCTATTCTGTGTGGCCATGGAGGTAGTGATTCGAAGTCGCAATAAAATACGCAGTTGCTGAGCATCTACCATGGATAGTGTGGGCACGTACTGTATGTTCACTTGTGGATGGATCCTACATTTGCATTGCCTCGCAGTTCCGTTACTGAAAATTATTGCTGCTGCATTTGCATTGTGACCTCATCTGCATCAGGCCTGGAGACTGAGTTGGTAAAAAAAAAATGGTACTTGTGTATTATCACGGCGCCCATTATGTAGTTTGCGTAGTGGTGTATTGAGAATACCAATACACCACTATGCTGGCTACATAAACTATGTAACTTGTTCTGAAGCTGTGATAATACACAGTGCTTCATATCCCCACTATCCACGTCATAAAGTGTGGCGAGCCACCGAAGCGTGGCGAGTGCACACGGATACGCATCCCCTTGCAGGGCTCACTGCGCTCACCACGCTTCGGTCTCGGTGGCTCACTGCTCGCCACACTTTATAAAATGAACTCCACTCCCATGGATAGTGGGGATATGACGTTGTGTGTATGTTGTGCTTACCCTCGCCCAGCCATGGCATCCATCACGATCCACGCTGACTCCCCACTATCCACCGATGCATGGTCGTTCCCCGGCGGCAGCGTTCAGTCCCCCTCCTCCGGCAGTCACTTCCTGGCGCCAACGTTCAGTCCCCCTCCTCTGGCACTCGCAGCGGACAATGTACGCAATTAGCGTAGTGCCGCTGGGGGAGCAGGGAAACCATGTTATGCTCCCCAGGCACTACACTGAATTACGTACATTGTACATTACGTACATTGCTGGTGCCGAGGAGTGACTGCTGGAGGAGGGGGACTGAACGCTGCCACCGGGGAGTAACCGTGCATCAGTGGAGTCAGCGGGGATCGTGATGGACGCGGTGGCCGGCCCGGAGGAGGATAAGTATAAAGCACAACACACACACAATCAACAACTGTATTATCACGGCGCCGGCTACGCTGACAACGTACCTTTGGCTAAGTTGAAAACGTAGCATAGCCGGGCGCCGTGATAATACACAAGTACCAAAAAAATTATCCTCTTCTAATATAATGTACAGACGGCAAACTTTTTTTTATTCTATACTTAACTCTTTGAGCACCAATGTTGCTGTGAGCAATCCTCAAAATATCTGCTAAAATGGCCAGCATCGCTCACTAAAAAGAAAAGTCGCTGTGAGGGATGCTGGCATTTTTAACTAATATTTTAAGGATCTCTTGCAGCAACGTTGGCACTCAAAGGGTTAATAAAAACCCGTTTGCTTGGTAATTTTCACACCTTTTTTGACAAATTCCTTGGCACTCAAAATATTATGGCCACATTGTGACAGTGACCCCAGTGATCCAGACACATTCCAGGACCCACACATACTGTAAGGTGTATATATAATCTGAAGAAGTGGACATTGCACCTGATTCTGGTCGGCTCGGATCCCGGTGTGTTCGCACATGGGACGATGTTGAAGCACTGCACATGCTCATATTTGCTTATTCACATGTGCAGGGCTTCTGTGCGGGCGCCTTTAGAGACTTGCTTAGTCTCCATGGCGCTTGCATGATGGAGGTGGGCTGGGGGAGTTTGCATGTAAACTTGCTGCGTTTCCTTTGCGTATTTATTAAAATGCTGGGTGCGCCCAGGAAAATGCTGGGCTTCCTCGTGCGAATCCAGGCGGTCACAGGACATCAGCCGCTCAACTAGTTCTTGGACCCGGATGCCCAGAGAAGACCTAAAGATAGAAAAGCGGTAGAGAAAGAAGGGCGAGAGAGAGAATTGTTGTTGAAGCATGATAGAGAGAAAGTGTCAGGGAACATGTAATTACCCCATTCATACCACAAATGCCGGGGTCACTCCCTGGATTAGGAAGCAAAATCAGGGCCAATGTTATTTTAGTACACATCTCATCCCTCCATGGCTATAGTCCTGGATTCTCCTATGTCTTGATAAAGTGTGCAGTGCAACATTATGAGTATAATTATAGAGTTATGAAGAAGTGTACATACCCTAGTAGAATTTGTGATTTTCTGGCCATTTGTCAGAGAATATGAATGATAACTCACAAACTTTTCTTTCACTTATGGTTAGTGGTTGGGTGAAGCCATTTATTGTCAAACAACTGTGTTTACTCTTTTTAAATCATAATGACAACAGTTCTTAATACCATGTATTGCCCTTGTATTCCCTTTAACATCAATGACAGCTTGAAGTCTTTTGTGGTAGTTGTGAATGAGGCTCTTTATTTTCTCAGATGGTAAAGCTGCCCATTCTTCTTGGCAAAAAAGCCTCCAGTTCCTGTAAATTCTTGGGCTCTCTTGCGTGAACTGCACATTTGAGATCTCTCCAGAGTGGCTCAATGATGTTGAGGTCAGGAGACTGAGATGGCCACTCCAGAACCTTCACTATTCTGCTGTAGAAAATGACAGGTGAACTTGGCCTTGTGTTTTAGATCATTGGCATGTTGGAACGTCCAAGTATGTCCCATGTGCAGCTTCCGGGCTGATGAATGCAAATTTTCCTCCAGTATTTTCTGATAACATGATGCATTCATCTTGCTATCAAATTTGACCAAGTTTCTAGTGCCTTTGTAGCACACACATCTCCAAAACATCAACGATCCACCTCCGTGTTTCACAGTAGGCCTTGTTGACTCCTCTTCAAATGTAATGTTTATGGTTGTGGCTAAAAAGTTACATTTTGGTCTCATCACTCCAAATTACTTTGGTCCAGAAGTTTTGAGGCTCGTCTCTGTGCTGTTTGGAGTATTGTAAGCAAGATGCTTTGTAGCATTTGCGTAGTAATGGCTTTCTTCTGGCGACTTCTTAATTAGTTTGAACACTGCTTGGATATCTTTTTATATCCATGTCCTGTTTTATACAGTTTAATTACTTTTTCCCACAGATCCTTTGACAATTATTTTGCTTTCCCCATGACTCAGAATCCAGACACGTCAATGCAGCACTGGCTGAAAGATGCAAGGGTATTTCGGGAGACCAGAAACTCACTGACCTTTTACACACACACACACACACACACACACTGATTAAAAGCAAACAGATCACAGGTGAGGATGGTTACCCCAGGCTTGCCTACCCTTTCACTTTCAGCGGGAGGCTCCCGGTTTTTACAGGAACCGGGAGCCCCCTCTTTCCTCCCGGTTTTTGGGACCCGCCTCCATCGAAAGCCGGACTGTGAATGCACGCATCTTAAAATGGTCCTCGGGGAATACATCACAGCTGGCCACCGTGATTAGTGGTGGCCGAGCTGAAAGAAAATCACCCTAGTGTGGTTGATCAGCGGGAGTAGGAGAAACCACAGCTGACAGCCAGGGCTCTGCACTGCTGAGGCTGGCCCCGCCCACCACACTCAAAGCAGCTGCCAGGCTCTGTGTATCAGGGGGAAGCCCTGCTTATACCTCTTCCTGCTCCTATGCCTGTCTTCGGTGAGCTCCGCTGCCTGCTCCACTGTGTGTGTGTGTACTGGCTGTAATATGGGGTGCTGTGTATAATTTAATAGAATGGTGTGTGTAATGTAATAGCAGTGTACTGGCAGTGTATGTATGGGGGAGCTGTGTGTAATGCAGGGCTCAACAAACCCCGGGGCCAGGTAGCCATGGTGACCAGACCCTGCCGGTGACTAGATTTGGCAGGCATCAGATCATGCTGGGAAGAGTGGTGGTTTGTGTTAATGCACCAGCCGGGCAGAGTGGGGGACAATCCACCTGGCTCCGACTGTGTCAGATCGAGTCCACAGTGTGGAGATGGCTCGTGACCATTCGGAGCTTGTGCTTTGGGAGTCAAGCAGGGGCAACAGCTGTGGCTGTCGGACCACAAGCTCCAATTGGCCCTAAAGCTGTCTTGAGTTTTGAAATAGCCGCTGACCTGATCTGATACAGCCGGAGCCAAGCGAATTGTCCCCCACTCTGCCCGGCTTTTTTTCATTACCCTTTCATCCTGGCTCCTACATTTGTAAACATTTGCTAAGCCCTGGTGTAATGTAATAGCGTGTATGTAATGGGGGAATGTGTGTAATGTAATATAGTGGTGTGTACTGACTGAAATATGAGGGGAGAGTTGTGGGGTAGATGTGCGTAATGCATACTTATTTATATGTATAGGCAGCAAGAGAGGCAGAAGTTTTCTTTCACATGTTTAGTGCAGTGTTACAGGAAGCAACATCCGTAACTGAATCAGGCCCAAAGTGGTCCAGAGTTTTCGTCTGCCACTGCAGGAAAACTTCATAGTGGCCAATCCGTGCGCCCATAGGTGAAGTTAGACATGCCCTCTGGGCGGAGCATGACACACCTTCTGCATTCTTTTAGCAGCTCAAATCTCCCTGAAACTCGTTTTCAAAAGTAGGCAAGTATGGGTTACCTTTAGTAGCCATTCAAACCCGTTTGTGTCAACTTGTGTGCATTTTATCAGGCCAAAATCTCAAGGCTATGCAAACTTTTGATCAGGGTCATTTGGGTAGTTTCTGTTGCCCTTATGATTTAAAAAGAGTAAACACAGTTGTTTGACAATAAATGGCTTCACCCAACCACTAACCATGAGTGAAAGAAAAGTTTTTGAGTTACCATTCATATTCTCTGACAAATGGCCAGAAAATCACATTCTGCTAGGGTATGTACACTTATGAGCACAACTGTATTAGACATGCCCCAGCACACCGTAGAGTATCAATCTGATGATCACTGTCTCTCCTATACAAATGTGGTGATCAGTAAATGATACTGTAAATGTCCTCCATATATGAAGTATCCTTTCCATGATGTAAGCCCCACATTAGTCCTCCATTTTTTTTTAGTGATGCAGTGCTGATAGATTATGTTCTGTATTCCTGTGCAAACTATATTTTATTATGACTTCATACTCTTGGAAACATTCTGACACCTCAAAGGAATCCACTTTCCAACAGGTTACTACGCTGTGTTGCGTCATCACCTAACGTTGTATATTTATATCTGGAACATTCACCATCCACTGAGCATCAACTTTCTGAAAGTCCTAATAGACTGTTGCTTAGAGACGACTTTAGAAATTGCAGTTTAGGATTACGGTACTAGAACATACCATCTTTTACCATAATACTGAAAGAGGGCATAGCTTTCCTGCCTGCTAAACACGGATCTCACAGAATCTATCTTGGGAGCACCCTAAGGTCCCCATACACTTATGCAACGTCTCCAAGGGGAGAAGTCACATGTGATTTCCCTTGAACTGCCCGGAAACTTTGTGGCTGTCAGGATGACATACAAAGTTGCCTTATGCAGTCCTTTTGCATATTATGTATTGAATGAGAGCCCAGCCCCTGCTACTGGAACTGATTCAATGCACAGGGCAGCGCATCCATTTGGAATTAAAACACATGCGATTTGACACCTTTCATCCAATTTCTCAGCCCGATGTGTCTGAATCTAATGAAAAGGGCCCAATTGCACCAGTGCATGTGCACCTTAAGCTGATTCCTGCCCATACATAACTTAGCCAAACTGTAATATTGCTGGCTATGGTATGTGAAGGCTAATTTATTGCAATTTATGTCTTGCTATTGATATCTTACTAAAGCTAAACCTTAATTCTTTGGGTCTGCTGTGACAAGATATCATCATAAATATTATTATACATACGGGGTGACGTTTATTAGAGGTCGATGTTGGGTTTTTGGTGATTTTTATCGCAAAAACGGCCGTTTTCGCACTTTTCCCGAATTCGCATAATTAATGAGATGCGAAAATCTGCAAAAAATGCGGGATTTGCCGCGAAATCGCACTTTCTGAAAGTGCGGGGTTTTTTAAACTCCGGAATTCGCATCCAGATGTTTTCCCCATTGAAAAATATACAATTTGCATATTTAATGAGATGCGAATTTGGAAATTGGCAAAAAAAATGGTCTAAACGGCAAAAAAAAATAGACCTGATCCTGACTGGCGATTTTGTCAGAACCATGCACAGATCATTGTGATCTGTCTATGGTTCTTTGGTAAAATATGTATTAAAGTAAAAAAAAAAAAATGGCGTGAGGTCCCCCCTCCTGTACATAACCAGCCCCGGGCTCATTGAGCCGGACCTGGTTCCAAAAATAAGGGGGACAAAAAGCGTAGGGGTCCCCCGTATTTCTGAAACCAGACCCAGACTTTTGGACCGGTCCTGGTTCCAAAAATACGGGGGACAAAAAATCTGGGGGTCCCCCGTATTTTGAAACCAGCACCGGGCTCCAACAGCCCGCAGTGTCATGCCACAGCCGGGGGCCACTTTTTACATAAGGTCCCCCGGCCGTACCATGAGCACCGTGGCTGGTCAGCCTTGGACGGGGTATCTGGAGGAGTGGGGACCCCCCCCCCCATAAAAGGGGTCCCCCCCCCTAGGCTTCACCCGTCCAGGGCTGAAGCCCGGGGCTGTCACCGGCGTCCCTGGCCATTGGACGCCGGCCTGATAGGGTTAAATTAACATTCCTAACATTGCTTAATACAGGAGAACTACAAGTGCCAGCAGACCTCCCCCGCATGCTGGGACTTGGAGAACCACAAGTCCCAGCATGCGGGGCATTAATGGGCCCGCTGGGACTTGTAGTCCACCTGTAAAAAGAATGTTAGAATAAAACACACACAGAAAAGTAAAACTGTATTACATACACATCCACACACTTCAATTTTACACCACTATACATACCGATCCAGGATCCAGCGCTGGTCTCCCTTCTGCAGCAGAGCCGGCTCCCCCCGCACTGACAGCGGGGACAACCCGATGCAGCTAACAGCTTCTGTCACGTTGTCCCAGCGCAACAGAGGCTGAGAGCGTGATTGGGCGATGCGTTTCCATGGAGACGCATAGCTCAGCCCTGATTGGCTGAGCTATGCGTCTCCATGGAGACACATAAGCCGAAGACGCTCTCAGCCTGTGTCGCGCTGGGACAGCGCGACTGAAGCTGTTAGCTGCATCGGAGAAAGCCGGTTGTCCCCGCTGTCAGTGCGGGGGGAGCCGGCTCTGCTGCAGGAGGGAGACCAGCGCTGGATCCTGGATCGGTATGTATAGTGGTGTAAAATTGAAGTGTGTGGATGTGTATGTAATAAAGTTTTACTTTTCTGTGTGTGTGTTTTATTTTAACACTCTTGGACTACACAGGTGGACTACAAGTCCCAGCGGGCCCATTAATGCCCCGCATGCTGGGACTTGTGGTTCTCCAAGTCCCAGCATGCGGGGGAGGTCTGCTGGCACTTGTAGTTCTCCTGTATTAAGCAATGTTAGGAATGTGAATTTAACCCCATCAGGCCGGCGTCCAATGGCCAGGGACGCCGGTGACAGCCTCGGGCTTCAGCCCTGGACGGGTGAAGCCTGGAGGGGACCCCATTATTGGGGGGGTCCCCACTCCTCCAGGTACCCTGTCCAAGGCTGACCAGCCACGGTGCTCATGGTAAGGCCGGGGGACCTTATGTAAAAAGTGTCCCCCGGCTGTGGCATGACACTGCGGGCTGTTTTCAAAATACGGTGGATCCCCAGATTTTTTTGCCCCCCGTATTTTTGGAACCAGGTCCGGCTCAATGAGCCCGGGGCTGGTTATGTACAGAAGCGGGGACCTCACGCCATTTTTTTTTTTTTAAATGACAAAATCGCACATTTCACCAAAATCGCACCTTTTCATGACTAAAAATCGCACTTTTTCATTCCGAAAATCGCCCTATATCGCTCTTTCTCGCACTTCTTATGCCGGAATACACACCTCATTAAATATGCGAATTCGCGGCAAAAATGCGATTTTAAAAAACGGCGATATAGGGCGATTTGAGAAAAAATCGCATTTTCTCAAAAACGGTCAAACCACTAAATCTCGCCCACTGTGTTTCTAGAAGGTGATTTTTGGTGATTATCCCTTTTTCTCCCTTCATTCTTAATCTTTAAAACGGTACCTCATTTATGGATGTTGGTTAAGTTCTCCGCTTCTGACGAATTGTTAATTTAGAATTGCACATTGTATTGTTTGTTAAATATTCAGTATCGCTCACTAAGCAATGGTCGATTTAACTACGCCCGTTGGGCAAAGGTATGCCTGCCGCCCCACGAATACGTGAGCACATCCCCTCACATGCAGCCAAGAGAAATCATTCAATGGATTTCTCTCCCCTTTGGAAATAAGTCGGTGAACACACACTGTACTTTTATGTCTGCTGCTATCTGACGAAGATGGGGGCGGTTGCTGACTTTATATGATGTCCGCCGGCCGCCCCGAGTGCGGAGAACGACATGCCTGCATTTACAGGGGATCGCTCATGCTTGGGACCACCTAGCATATAAATTTCCGCTACAATCATATTGCAGAAATCGCTGCTGTTGCAGCAATAAGAGTAGCTCCCTGCCTGACTGCGAAGCAGATGCCGCGCCATCTTTTCCGTTGCAGGGACAGCCTGACGCCATGCAGCCATCCTGAAATCAGTCTAGAAAGTTGCATACTTCTACAATGTGATCGCACTCTGATGTTTCATGTATGCGCACTATCGTCTGATAGCAGTTTTTGGATTCCTGCAGGACTTCTTGAATTAGCCCCAGTATGCAGATTTAAATACTAAATAAAATGTAGTATACACTTTACTACAGCGATTTCAGCCCATACCGCCCCTGTGTGTACACAGCTTTACAATCCTCTTGCTCAAAGAGAGATAACCGTAGCCTACTACTGTGTGTAATCCATCTGAAAACGAGTAAGGGACTCTCATGAAGGTCTCATAGAACTCCATGAATATTAGGTTTGTGCACAATACAAACTTAAAATGGTTTTGTTCCTATGATTTAAAACAAATAATATGAAGAGCCAATTCAATTAGCAGTGGTAATTTACTGCACCGGGGAAAGGGTAGTAGCCTTTTTCGCTGCGCTGTAGATTACCTACTAACATGCGTAGCGCTAGGAACCCCCAATATACAGAGAAGCCTTGACGTGGCTTCGGGGCATATCATACAGCCAGGGCCGTCTTAACAGCAGTGTGTTCCCTGGGCAAAGCAATGCACTGGGGCCCTTACCCATTCTCTACTCCTAGGGGTGGGGGGTGCTATCAGCAGCAGCTTTGATGTCCCACGTGTGGCAGGGGGTGCTCTATCTTCCACTCAACATGTAGGACCTGGAGCAGTAACTTCTGCTTATTACTATTTTACTGCACAGGTGGTGGGAGGGTGACACTAACGTGTGGATAGGGGCACTGAGCTGAATAAAGGGTCCCTTGTTAATGACTTCCAGGGAGGTAGGGGGTGTTGTATACGCAGGGAAGGGTTGAATAATGGAGCGGGCTTAATATTCGTCATTTTCCGGTGGAAGGGCAGCTTGTTTGACTGCAGATATCGCCATTATCTGGAAATAGATTTCTTAGCCTTAAATAGTATAAAAACCTAGAGTCACAACTTTCAGGAGGTGCTGGGAACTTAGGGATCAGAGATCAGGAGCCAGAGCAATCCATTGTCAAAAATATAAAACTGTACACCAGACATTTGGAGCTGGAGCAGGGACCGGCTGCTGGAAGGCTGATATCTCTGGTTCTCGGCATGATAGAGACAAGCCGCTAGTGTCGACATAAAGAGGAGATTCCCACCTTTCGGAAAATACACTCAGAAAAACTCTAAGTCAGAGAGAACCTGAGAAATCTGACTGGGAATTGCAATTAGCAGGTCAGATGTGGACTGCTGTTTTGAAGTTGGATATCTCCAGTTCCCCAGGGCCGATTTTCAAAATTCTGGTATCCCTGGAAAAAGGGGATCCTCAGATCCCTGGGCAAGTGCCCATTAAGCCCATATGAAAAGACGGCCCTGCATACAGCTGCGCAGGTATATGTAACCAATATCTCTAAATTCTATTATCATGTAGTGTTCAAGATTGGTTACTAATACTATTCGGTGAGCTGGGGGAAACAATGTCTTGTATACTTACTCAGTATTAACCCCTCCCTCATGCACCTGAGTAATATTACTGAACTAATTGAGCATCTACCGCTATCTGTATGTTAACCTATAGAATCCTGGAAATGTTGCCATCGCTACAGTATGGGTTTAACAGGTTTGCAGCAACCCCACATTTAAAGCAGATTTCAGTTTGAGCCTCCTCTGGCTCAGACAGAAATCCCCACTAACTGCAGCCTGCTGAGAAACTGTGGGCTATAATTGAATAGCTCCATCAGATCAATTAGCCAGTGGTAATTAACCATGGATAATTGAATTTGGCCCTTGGGTATAAGACATGTATACAGGTACTTGTAAATGTTTGTCAACTTTTCAATGCTGAATACTAAATAAGGGAATCCTGTAATACCCCTTTTACACCAAACTAATATCCTGGGTTATATCCAGGTCGGGCCTCACTGTAAACAGTCCCTTGAAAAATATCCCAAGTCCTGTGCCCCAGCAATCCCTCACAGGAAATGTGGGTTGAACCTGGCAAGCATTCTGGTTCTGTGGCAGTGTGAACAGTCCTGACCCTGGATATTTGACCTGGCTTTTAAAGAGAGCCACTGATTGCAGCTACTGGGGAGCTGTTGGATGAAGACATACATCAGTGCCCTGCAGACAGCACACAGTGGCATGGTAGAAGGGATCCTGTTGCCTGCAGCACAGCTATGCCTCCAAAGACTGCAGAACCAATCCAATGCCACTCTTTCCAATTATAATAGTCAGTGGGATTGTCAAAGGGGGGATGGGGATGTGGGTCCCATCTATGGCACCAGCACACTGCAGATACCCACGCCTCAGGAAGCCTTGTATGGTTTAATCTAGGCAGTGCCTTTCAAGCAGGGAGAAAAAGCACTGGTACAGGTTATCCACCATTGCCTGCGTCACCTACTAGATGATTTTGCAGACTAGCAATCCTAAATAAAGAGGAGCATGTGTGGTACTCTCTGGGGGCAGTGTACCATCAAAGGGCAATGGCTAATCTTCTGTTTGGGGCAATGGGCTGTGTGTATGCGGATTGCGGGCCATATGCATGTGCATCGATAATTGGCCACTGTGCGAATTCACAGTGATGTAGTCAGGTCTGAAACAGGCCCAATGTTATTTCCAGTGCTTCTCCAACCGATAATTGTAGTATGTGTTGTGGGTACCAAGACAGGAGAGAAATGTGCAGTACATAGTGTACACTGTGTAATATAAGTGAAACAATCAACCAATCACCCAGCAAGTGGTATGCTCACCATTTGGTGTACAGAATTGCACCTTGGGTAAAACAGCACCGATACCCAGTTTGCAATGTTGTCTCCAGCAATTCCAGCTGTTGTAGTGCTCAGTGAGTATATGGAATACAATGGGAGAAAAACATTGTGATCTCTGTGGTAAAGGATGGACCCACCTGATAAAGATTTATTGGTCTATACCAGCGGTCTCCAACCTTTGTTGCGGTGTGAGCTACATTCAAAAAAAGGAAACCTCTGGAGGAGCTACTATAGTTTCCGTACTGAATATGATAGATTTTCTATAAGAATTCTGAGGCAGATATAATTTATATTTAGTTATAGAAACTTTTGTCTAATAAATACATTTTATTGTAAATCTAAAACCCCATAAAAGAAGAATTGACAACCAGTGCTGCACCTCTAACTCGCAGGGATGTGAGACGTCAGATGTGTTGAATGAGTGGTGCCATGCCCGGACGCAGATGCCGGATGTGGGGAATGAATGAAGCCGGGATGCTGGATGGCTCCATGCCTGGAAGCTGGATGAGCTACCCGAACTACGCCGGCGAGCTACTGGTTGGGTCTACACTCACACTGCGAAAGACATATGTTTGCTGTGGACCAGTGGCGTAAGTTCATACCAGTGGCCCGGAGGCAAGATAAATGTTGGTCCCCCCATCGAATAGATAGACAGACAGACATACAGATATAGTGAGCAGTGGGGCACTATATGGCTTGCTCGTATTGGTGCAGAGCTCCTGGGAGCTCACCGCTGTGTCAGTAGTGCGTCTGTCCATTCACAGCCAGTCAGCTAAACTGTTTAACCACATCTCCATTCATATGTGAATTGATGATGCCAGTGCCGCATGTACTGTAATGTTAGGCTGTGAGAGTGGAGGGTAGGGTAAAGCTACCGGAGGAAAGGCTAGGGTTATGGTAAGGCAGCAGGAGGGAAGGTTAGGGGAGAGGTTATACTAAGACTGCAAGAGGAGAGGATTTGTGGATGTTAAGTTAAGACAAAGGAAGGGGAAGTTAGGTGTGAAGTTAGGGTAAGGCTGTGGGAGGGGAGGCTAGGGTTAGGGGAGAGGATAGGGTAAGGCTGCAGGAGGGTAGCAGATTATCTGTCTCTGCCTGTAGCCCAATCCCTTCTCCTCCCCTGCTCTTTATAAGCTCTAAACCCACGGATGCGTATGAGCCATAGGCAGGGGAAGTGATTAGGGATAAGGCTCCTAGCTCTGGATGGTAGCTGCTCACAGTTTGCGGTCTCCTGCAGGGTGCTGGCTGCTAGAAGCTGCAGGGGAAGCTGAGGGCCATCTCCACAGTTCAGAGGAGCATGTGATGGGCTCTCCTCCAGTCAAAGCTTGTTATGCCTACTGAGCTGCTCATTGTAATGGAAGCTAGGGCATTGCAATGTCATATATTACTGGAGCAATGTAATGTGGTACACTGAACGTGCTCATTAGCGCCCAGTTTAGCAACCTGACTACACTAACTGGCGCAATGCAAAATGTCCAATTTGAGCCCACAAATGGGTTCTTTTTTGCACATTTCAGCTCACCACCCTGTGGGAGGTGGGGGGGGGGTGCAAGCTGAAGTGCATGCAGGAGATTCACCTGCCGGCGAATTACCCTTTACATGTCATAATGCGTACTGGGGGTGCTGGTGTTGCATAATGAATACCGGCATCCTCACAATGCGACTGTGAACTAGGACACTTCTATTGTTCATTTAATAAACTAGGGCAGGGGTCCTCCAACTATTTCGCTCTGGGACCCCATCAGACAATAAAAATAATGACAGGACCCCAGCAAGTTACTGCAGAAGGCCATCACGTCACATGTGTAGTCCGCAGACAGCACCTACATGGCAGCATTGTGGAGGCACAAAATGATGGGAGGAGTCTGAAGTAACAGACAATTCAACTGACTTTTCAGACTCCTTGAATCACTGACTGAGATTAGAAAAGTCATCAGTCTGATGGTCAGCAACATGGAGTTGCGACCCCATGCGGAGAAGGTCAGGACCTACTATGAGGTCAGGGCCCACAGTTTGAGAAAAGGTTCTTAAATGCATGTTATGGGAGGAATTACATTATTAAATACAGGTTGAGTATCCCTTATCCAAAATGCTCGGCACCAATAGAATTTTGGATAACGGATTATTCCGCATTTCAGGATATTTTTATATTTCAATGATGTATCTTGAGGTATCTTGAATTTATGTTGTACAAACACATGAAATCCACACAAATATATTGTATTTGTGCATAAAACAAGGTTTCAAAACAGGAAACAAAGTTGTGTACAATCTCAGATACTGAATGTGAATGCCAAGCAATCATTTTCTTGCAGATATCCTATTACATTTCACCCTTTATTGTGATGTGTTATAATAAACACATCCACTAGGGAGCAGTGGTAAGCCATCTATCCACATGGTCCAAAATATGTGCAAAGTCTTATGTGCCTTCTCAATGAATGATGTAATGAATAGGTAATGTTATACTGTAGTCATTATATTTGAATTCCTCATTATTTAAGATGAGGAGCAGAAAAGTCAGTGCCACTTATCTAATAATGAAATCATGAAATATTGCAATGTATGGTTGCAAGATGTCTCAATGACTACATTATCTAGTATACTGTATAACAGAAAATGTGTATTTGTTCTTTTAAAGCACCATACAATACATGCCATAGGTTAATGAGTTACTCATAAACACTTAGATATTCTAAGAGTAATGTACTTGCTGCCCTTACATTATGAAGATTAGAAAAGTCCCTCTGTTGTCACTAATGTATTTTTCACTTATAATTCTACATAAGCATGTAAGTATGTTCACTCTGTGTATTCTGACATGGATGGTGTCCACTTATCCTTGGCCAGGGTGATTAGTGCAGTGGTAGCGGCAGCCGGATGTGCTCAGCGCCTTGGCGATCTCCCTCTGCATACCACCTCTGGAGCCAGCCTGCCCCCCATGACAGATAAGGAGGAGGACAGCTCAGTCTGCAGTGATGCATCCAGGTACTCTGTCGTCTGCCCCTTATCCTGCATCCCAGGTACAATACCAGCCGCTCAGCTGTGGCCTCATGTACCCCCTTCGCATTGGCTCCTGTCCCCCACTGGTTTACCGATACCTGGTGTCACTGCTCCTAGGATAGACCCCAGAATCAGACCAGAATGTTTCTTACCTGTTTGCCTGATGTTGGGACCCTGCGCACTGTCCCAGGTGCCCATGTTACTCAAGCCCATGGTGACACGATCGCTCCCAGTCCAATATCAATCCACTATAGGTTCCAGTTCGATATTAATTAAATATCGGTTTCAGTCCAATACCATCGGTCCCAGGGGCAGATGTATTAAGCCTATAGAAGAGATAAAGTGGAGATAAAGTGAAAGGAGATAAAACACCAGTCAATCGTCTGTGTTTGAAAAATTACAGTTGGGAGCTGATTGGCTGGTACATTATCTCCTTCCACTTTATCGCTACATTATCTCCATTTTTTCTCTCCTCCAGGCTTAATACATCTGCCCCTCCAGTCCAATATAAATTCATCATTATTTCAGCCTAATACTGATTGTTCCATCAGGGGCGTAAGTTCTCCCAAGTCCCCCGGAGGCCCCACACATGTCCTGGTAACCAGGACAGTCAGAGCAGAGTACCAGAGACCTCAGCAGAAAATCCCCCACAGACCCTGGCTGCACTACCAGCAGCATAAGGGAGCCCCTGTGTTTTGGTTGGCCCGCAGGCCAATCAGTTAAACAAAATGGATGACAATCGATAAGTGCTTTTAAGCAGGGTGTGCTGATGCTGAGCTGCAGTGAAGGACAACAGTCCAGTGGCGGATTAGCCATGGGGCGATAGGGGCGGTCGCCCCAGGGCCCCCACACATCTGGGGGCCCCACACCTGCCACCCCACTGCTGTGGTGGCTGGTCACCGTTGGCAGGCAGCACGGTCAGGCAGCACAGGGTGGGTAGCGCTGGCGGGCAGGGGGTCCCTGCGGTGTATGTGAAGTGAACAGTGGGGTCCCTGCAGCAGATGGGAACTAGGTACAAGCTCCCACCTGCTGCAGGGACTACGCCACTCACTTCACATACGCCACAGGGACAGTGGCGTAACTAATAAGTATGCCCCCCCAGTAGGGTTAACACCCACTCCACCCTATGTGGTTAAGAACCCCCCCACACACACACACACACACCTTTTTGTCCCACACACCTTAATCCGGCCCTGCAACAGTCACTCAAATGCTGCTGTGCATAAGGAAGTTGGAGAAATAGGGTACAATTTTTTGGTAAAGTGCAATTTTGTAATGCATGTAATACAATGTGATTTGCGGTAAAAATCACACGTCTTGCCATGACGAAAAAAAAGCACTTAAAAAATCACACGGAAAACATCAAAATCAAAAGCGTAATAGGGAGCGAATTTTCAAATCATACTCTAAACATGACCAAAATTCACCAGAAAAATAGACCTGATCTGGCAGGTAAGTTTCCCACAAGCATGAATAGATCAGTGAGATTTGTGCATGCTTCTGTCTGTCAAACTGTTTAAAAGTTAAAATAAAAATAAAAAAGGCATGGGTTTATCCACTGGCCCTGACAGATCGCTCAGCACACGGACATCGCTGTGCGATATTGCTGAGCGATCTAGCATCGCTCAGAATGCTCAGCAAATCTCCTCGTGAGTAGGCCCTATTAGCGCCCCATTTTTTTACCTCCAGGTATCCTCCAGGCCCCCAGTTATCGCTGGGGCACACACACATGGGATGCTCGCGCACGCGCCCTGTGGCTACAGAGCTGGCTCCGCTGCCCGCTGCCTCCCCGCTGCCACTCGCCGCCCCGCCGTCCCCCCTTTCGCTGCCTGTCTCCCAGAAGAGGAGACGGGCAGGATGCCGCCGTGGCACCGTCCTGAACCTGGGACGCGTATGCGTGTGAGACGCACGCACGTCCCAGTCAGATGGAGCGCCTCTGCGCCGGCGATCGTCAGCGGGGAGGGATAGGGGAAGATGGGCAGGGATAGGGGGGGCGGCGGAGCCAGCTCCATAGCCACGGGGCACACGCGAGCGCCCCTGGCGAGAGCCGGCCGCTGGTGGGGGCTGGTGATAGAATCGCCAGCCCCTGCAAAGATGGAGCCTGCTCCATCTCTATATTAGAAACTGTTAATAAAATAAATAAATAATTAACATGGGCCATGATGCAGGCCACCCCACCATCACCATCCACCAGCATCGGCAAGTGTCTATGCACTTGCCAAAGCCAGCACCCTGCCGGGTCCTCACTGCTGCCAATATCAGTAGCACTGTCAAGAACCACAGTAATCTTACTATGAGAGTGCATCATTTACCAGCTTGCTGGTGCAATCTGCGTAAGACTGTCTGCTGGCATTGGTTGGAGTGATGTCTCAGTGTCGCTTGGCATTCCCCATGGACCCTGTTGGTCATGGGCCCCACCATGATACCTGTGGTCAGCTGACTTCTGAATACCTATTTGCACTATGCAGACTTCTGTCACCTCTCCAGCATCCACATGATTTCGGTGAGATGCTTATCGGCTCCTAAGCCGCATCCTTCCATGGCTCCCTGGCCGCCCTGCTTACCAGATTTTTAGGCCGCACTGCTCACCGGCTCCTAAGCTGCATCGCTCCAAGGCTGCACCGCTTACTGGCTCCTAAGCCACATAGCCACGGCCCCCCAGCCACATAGCACACTGGCTCCCAGGTCGCATCGCTCACCGGCTCCCAGGTCGCATCGCTCACCGGTTCTCAGGTCGCATCGCTCACCTGCTCCCAGGCCGCATCGCTCACTGACTCCCAGGCCGCATCACTCACTGACTCCCAGGCCGCATCGCTCATCGGCTCCCAGGTTGCATCGCCCAACGGCTCCCAGGCTGGATCGCTCACCAGCTCCCAGGCCACATCAATCACTAGCTGCTAGCTGCATTCGTCCCTGTGATTATAAGTCCCACCAGTTATACCGGCTCCCAAGCTACAACAGTGATACCGGCTATCAGGCCAAACTTGAACTTTTATTATTCTTCCAATTGATTGGTCTTTCTCATTTTGAACTTGATATATATATATATATTCTTATGCAAAGGAACTCAGTAATACTTACCTGTATTATCTACATTATTATTATTATTATTATTATTATACCAGCTTTCTTTAATCTTCATTGGTCTGGCGTCCTTCCCAAGTATTGAAAGCTAATATATGAGCCCACATTATATCAAGCCTCCCACCTTCTGGTTTCCAGCACCCTCCTCTGGCCCACAATTGTCAGGAACACAACAGAGCCCAAGCCTGACAGGCACTGGAGATTGCCTAATGCAGCTGTTCTCAAACTGTGTGCCATGGCTTCCTGGGGTGCCTTGGGACACTTTCAGGGATGCCACGGGTTGGTAGTCCAGGACCAATTCAAATTATTTATGATCAATTATTTATGGACAAACCAGCGCTGGTGTCTGACAATCATAAAATATGTGTACAATCAGAAGCAAATCCAGCCCTTTACCACATAAATTAAACTAAGAATCACATATAAAGACAATCTACTTAATTTTATATTTATTTATTTTTCTATATATTATTTTGGCCTAGGGGTTCCCATGGAAAAATTCTGATATTTTAGGGTGCAATGATTCAAAAAAGATTGGGAATCACTGGCCTAATGTGTACAGGGCTTATCTGTGCTTTTTAAAGACAATTTAGCTGGATATTATGGTTGTAGTAGGACATATTTTGTTTAGACCCATTTTTCTGTGATTTGCCTGTGCTTATTGTTTCAGGTATTGTATTGAGGAGAGATCTCACTCTTTAACTGTAATTCATACTTGCTTATAATATTTTTTTCCTCTCCCGCAGGAGCCCGGAGAGGTGATGCATGTGAGTTGTGAAAGGGGCATTGCTGGGCTATTTGCGTCATTAGGCCTCTCTCCTTCATTGTAAATCTGGCACATACAGATGGGTCAGGTCCCATCTTTGCAGGGGATGGCGCTGGCGTCGCCAGCTGCCATCCCCCGCCAGCGCCATGGCGATGGTGAGAAGGGGACGCACGCGCACGAGAGGCGCGCGCGTCCCCTTCCGACGGCGCTTCCATCCGTTCCCCGGGTCCCCGCCGGCTTGCCGGCGGTAACCCGGGGTCCCCGCCGCCTGCCCGCACCCCCCCCTAACCCTGTCCGTCTCCCTGAGGCGGAGACGGACAGGGTTTCCGTCGCGCTAGCGACGGAGACTGAGACGCGCGTGCGTGTGAGACGCACGCGCGTCTCAGTCTCCTCGCTGGCGTGGCTGCTGGCGGGTCGCCAGCGCGTACGTTCTGGCGACCCGCCAGCAAGGATGGCAACAGTAACATACTGTATATGTGTACAGGATGGCGCCACAATTATGCTATTACCATAGAATCACTTTGCTGGGCCCCATCTCCTCTGCATGGACCAATATCGAGGGCATACGTAGAACCCTCTTTTTTTGTTGTAGTAAAGTAGCATGATTATAACCTCTACTAAGGAATTTCTCAATGAGGGAATCCAATCTAGTTTCCACCTCAGCAGAATTGCTCATGATCCTTTTAACCCTAATCATCTGGGAGAGAGGCAACCCTCGATGGGGGCCAGGGGATGATGACTGGAGGACATGAGAAAGGTATTCCGGTCAACGTCTTTGAAAAAGACATCTGTACTGATGATGTTGTCACGGATGCTTACTGCTACATCCAAGAAGTGGGCATTACTGCTCCTACAAGAGGATGTGTATTTAATGGTGGAATCCCCCATGTTTATGTCAATCAATAGTCTAGATAGCAATTCCTGACCCCCCCCCCCAACCATAGAATAAAAATATCATCTATGTAACGGGTAAATAGTCGAAGATGACATCTAACCTCAGGGTTACTAAAGAAGGTTATTTTCTCTTGATTGAACATAAAGATGTTCGCAAATGCTGGGGCCACTGTGGACCCCATAGCGCATCCTCTTAATTGTAGGTAATACACCCTGTCAAAGAGGAAATAATTCCTTTTTAAGGTTAGCAAAATCAGCTGAATGAATAGATCATGATTAAACAACAGTGGATCTAGAAATTGCCCAATAAATGACCTAACAGCCTCCACCCCTCCGTCATGAGGAATGGAGGTGTATAGGCTTTACATGTCCAGACACACCATGATGGTCCCATCAGGTACTTTCCCTATATGATTTAGTACTGGTAGTGTCTTTCAAAAATGTTGATTTCAAAAGTAATAGAGGTTGTAGTATAAAATCTAGCAGCTTAGCTACTGGATGGTATAACGAATCTCTATCTGCTATAATAGGTCGTCTGGGTGGAGTTTCGACATTTTTATGGACCAGAGAATACAAAACAGGAACTACAGGCCATTCATTATACAGTGATTTAAACAATTTAGATGAAATGTTACCATCTTGCCCCTGTTAAGATGCCATGCAGTTCCTGTTGATATGAATTGGTAGGGTTGAATGATAATTTCTTATAGACTGCACTATCGGCTAATTGGCTATATAACACATTCCGATAATTGAATATATTTTGGATGACAATGGCCCCGCCTTTGTCGGCGGTCCTAATCACTATGTCATCATATTTGCCAAGCCGACTAAGGGTCTTATTCTAGATCACTCTTTCTGACAAAATCCTTCTTAGATGAACAAAACCATGTGCACTGCAGGGGGGGGGGGGGGCAGATGTAACATGTTTTAGATTTAGAATTTAGATTTGGGTGAGTTAATTTTTTTCTGTGCAGGGTAAATACTGGCTGCTTTATTTTTACACTGCAATATAGCTCTCACTTTGAAGTAAAACCCCACCCAAATCTAATTCTCTCTGCACAATTAACATCTGCCCCACCTGCAGTGCACATGGTTTTGTCCATCTAAGAAGGATTTTGTCAGAAAGAGTGAACTAGAATAAGGCCCTAAGTGCCTGTGATTCAAGTGGTGAGAGAGTTTTCTTAAACTTTGCGGGAGCAGACGCAAACTTTACCACAGAATCGTCCAAAAGTCTGCCAAAAGTCTGTATGGCTGCATTTTTCGATACAGGGTCAAACGATGATCTGGATTGAACTACTTTATCTTCTAGAATTTATCTAAAGGACCCACGGTTTCTGGATTCATACAGGTTTGAAAGTGTTCTTTCAGTCGCAATTTGCGCAACAATTTGTGTTGGTCACACTTCCAATCGAAGGGATCATGTAAATTGGTAGGGACATATGAAAGACCCTTATTCAGCACTTGTAACTCCACTTCGCTCAACTCATGATTAGATAAGTCGATTACAACGGTCTCTTGTCTGCAAGCCTGGAAGGATTTCTTCTTATCTCATTTATTCTAGCCCCCCGATGGGAGGGCGGTTTCTGTTTGTACTTCCCGAAGTCCCAGTGGCCTGTCCTAAAGGGATATCCTGGGAGCTAGTGGCCTCATCAGAATCTGAGATCAGGAAGTCACTATCCTGATTAGCAGCTACCGTCTCCCATTGTGTGCGGGTGCGCTTCCCTTTGGCTTGCCAGGGACGTTGTCTCTTAGTGTCAGTAGGCCGGGGTTGGTTGGTTCCAGCCAACCAGTCATATACCCAGTTGTCGTCGTAATCAGCATCTACTGTGCGTTGTTTGTTTCTCTTAAACTTTGAGATCATTTCTATATGAATTACACAGCTTTTCTAATTTTTCTAACCAGGATGTATTGGCAGGGTCTTTCAAAATGGAGTCATGCTCCTTTAATAAATCAGCAATCTTGTTCTTAGTAGACTGTAACTCCAGTCCTGACTCTTCAATTACTAAGATCATCAGATCTAGGGAGCAGTGATTGAGTATCCCTATCCACTTTCTTACGAACTCCGGACTGTGTCTCCCAATAGTGGGATTATTCCTCACTCGAAACCCTCTAGGGATTCCTTTGCTGCGAAAATAGTCCGATAGAGAAGTCCCATGTAACAAAAAATTTGTTTCTCGTCGTCGTAAACGAAATAATTGTTGGTAAATTTCTTCCATGGAGAATGTAGGAGTTTGTGTAGTATCATCATGTTCAAAAAGAATGTTCTCAATTTCAGCAGTAGAAAATGTAAATGTTTCACCTGGTGGTACAGTAAACATTTGACAACCTGCTAGTTCATCAGGCATTGCAATGCTTGCTTTTTCCATGATGGTGACAGGCAAAAAAATTGCACTGAAGCAATCCACTGGTTTACAATAACAGGTATAAAAAATCCTTATAGTTGTCCAGGTTGATAAACCAATAAATGACAAGCAGGTAGCTTATAGTCCAGGTGCCTTTCAACCAGTGTTGGAGAATCAAAAATTTACAGCACCCACAATGTAATTCCAAGATCTGCAGGCACTCTGTTAAATAAACAGCAACATACAGCGGGATAGTAGGGGGGCTGTCTGTAACAAGTTGAGGAACTGCGGCCAGCGTGTTGTGCCAAGCCTCTCCCTGACCAGGCTTGATGCGGGTGTCCGTGCCCAGTCTGTACAGCCAGGCCATCTCACACGCTGCCTGTTTGTATATATTTGTTTTTAATGTATTTTTCTTGTTACAGACAGCCCCCGGCCCCCCTACTATCCCGCTACCTTATGAGGACTCTGGATGTGGATAGATCACCGGAGTCAGCATCTGGGATCTGAGACGCAAGTGTGAGAACAAATGTGGAATGGCGCACTTCTCAACTTCAGTCCATAATATATTAAACAATGTCCATAACTTGGTGTTATTCTCTTTATTAAAAGTCTTTTTAGACAAAACGTGCTGTTTTCTAGCCAACGCATTTCGCCCAACAAGGGGCTTCCTCAATTGGTCACCTGGATAAGTGTTCACTTGTCTGGCTCAGCAAGAAGCATTCTTGCTGAGCCAGACAAGTGAACACTTATCCAGTTGACCAATTGTATGGGCAATCCACTTGAATACCCGCATTTATTACCCCAAAACAACTCTTACTACCAGAGGCGGGGCCATTTCGGGACAGTTATCAACTGATTCAGACCGTAGCATAGGCTGGGTGCCCTTCTCTTTCGGCTTAGAGGAAAGAATCGCACACTTTCCACCCTGTTTGTAGTTTTACCACAACGTTGTTCTATAAAGTTAATACCCCTGAGGAAGCCCCTTGTTGGGCGAAACGCGTTGGGTGAAAACAGCACATTTTGTCTAAAATACTTTTAATAAAGAGAATAACACCAAGTTATGGACATTCCACACTTGTTCTCATATCTTTTCTAATTCCCCTTAGCCAACAGGGGTATTGTGGAAACAGGCAGCAAACTAATAATCTCTCAGAATTTAGCGCGAAAAAGAAGGGGTTTGGTTGAGATATATATATATCTATATAGATATATATATAGATATATATACAGACCTGGTTGTCCGGCACTCAGGAGGACAAAGGTATTATTGCCGGGGTGCTGTCATCAATAGTAGTATATGCACGATACCCCCTGGGTTTTCAATCCAAAGAGAAAAGCGGCACTCCACGGTCTTACAGACACAATGATTTAATCCATATAGTGAAAAATACGATCAGTACATCTAAGTCGACGTTTCAAGACCACATAGGTCTTTTCTTCAAGACTTGTACTAAAGTGCAGGTAGTGCTGTGCTGTGACCAAAAGAGAAGTAAGCGATATCTTACCTTAAGTAGCAGACGTGTATCATGTGCATTGCGCTCCATCCCCGTCTGTGTCCAGTGGTCGCGTTCCCGGAAGTGCCGGTGACGTCATTCAACTCCTGTGTGTCAGTCTCCTTGGCAACTGCCGGACGCTTCTCCCACCTGACTCGTTCGGGGTTTTGCGCTGTAAAATCAATAAGACCAACTTCAAAAACAAGTTGGATATATGTCTGCTACTGTTTAAGCAATATATTATGTTCTATAGTGAATGCTATGAATTTATTTCATAATAAGTGCATGTCCCAAATTCGGGCACTATGGTGGGTACGTGATATATATCATAAATTAGGGGTGATGCATTAATGGAAGCTGCGCGGCTACTGTATTCAAGCGGTAAAGGTATATAATATGGTAGGAGGCTAAAAAATATCATTATTAGTCTAGCACAGAACGATCTGAACCCTAGTCATACACACAATAGGAACAAAATGTATTCAAATGACCAATTATTACTTTCAGAAAACATATCGGTGGATTGTTCATAGCTGTAATTTCATATATTCACCGATTAGTTTTTATATAAAGACATTCCAATCTATTTTTTCATTCATGCCTGCGGGTTTTAGAGAGTTTAATCTGAATATCCATTCAGATTCTCTCTGTGTTAATAGTTTTCTCCTATTGCCTCCTCGGCTTAATGGGGGTATGTGGTCTATAATTTTACATTTTAGGCTGGATAAGGTATGTCCGCATTCCCTAAAATGTTTGGCCACAGGTTGATCTATATTCTCCCCTTTGAGGCAGGCATTGATGGCTGAGCGGTGCAAGGCCATCCGCTCACGGAAGGTCCTGATGGTTTGGCCAACATAATATTTGCCACACGGGCAAATAATGATATATACAATATATTGCGATTTGCATCCCAAAACATGTTTTATTTTAAACCTTTTCCCAGTGTGGGGATGTTTAAAATCTTTACCCGGTTCCATTGAATTGCATGTAGTGCAAGATGGACACCGGTAACATCCAGGTTTTTTTGTTTGGATGTTAAATAATGTTGGAGGATCTCTGTGAGTGATGTTGGTATTCATCAGGATGTCTTTTAGGTTTCGACCTCTCTTGAAGCTAGGCATGATGGTTTTATGTTTAAATATGTTTTGGATGCAAATCGCAATATATTGTATATATCATTATTTGCCCGTGTGGCAAATATTATGTTGGCCAAACCATCAGGACCTTCCGTGAGCGGATGGCCTTGCACCGCTCAGCCATCAACGCCTGCCTCAAAGGGGAGAATATAGATCAACCTGTGGCCAAACATTTTAGGGAATGCGGACATACCTTATCCAGCCTAAAATGTAAAATTATAGACCACATACCCCCATTAAGCCGAGGAGGCAGAGGCAGAACTCTGGGAGGCAATGGAGTCATCTGCCGCCGGGCTCCTGCTCCCAAGGGGGCACTTCTCCCTGCTCTCCTCCCCTGCAAGTCTAAATCAGTTAACTGAAAACAGTCAATATCCCTTGTGTAACAGAGTTCTGAAATATGTGTTCTTTCTCTCTATCCAGAGGTGGAACTACTATTGGTGCAGCAGGTGCATTGCACCGGGGCCCCTGAGGGCTAAGGGCCGCACTGCTGTGTGGCACATTGGGAACTTGGGTTGGACTTAAGGAGGGGGCCCAAATTATATTTTTGCACCTGGGCCAAACACTTACAAGTTCTGCCACTATCTCTATATCTCTCTCTCTCTCTAAATATATATATATATATATATATATATAAATATATATACATATATATATATATATATATATATATATATATATATATATAGAACACACATTTCAGAAGATATATACATATAATGTAAATTTTAAAGTTGCGTGTGTGTTGGGGGGGGGGGGGGGGGGGGGGGGCACCAATATTAATATTGCCTCCGGGCAACATTGACAAACTTATGCCACTGCGAGGAGGCAATAGGAGAAAACTATTAACACAGAGAGAATCTGAATGGATATTCAGATTAAACTCTCTAAAACCCGCAGGCATGAATGAAAAAATAGATTGGAATGTCTTTATATAAAAACTAATCGGTGTATATATGAAATTACAGCTATGAACAATCCACCGATATGTTTTCTGAAAGTAATAATTGGTCATTTGAATACATTTTGTTCCTATTGTGTGTATGACTAGGGTTCAGATCGTTCTGTGCTAGACTAATAATGATATTTTTTAGCCTCCTACCATATTATATACCTTTACCGCTTGAATACAGTAGCCGCGCAGCTTCCATTAATGTATCACCCCTAATTTATGATATATATCACGTACCCACCATAGTGCCCGAATTTGGGACATGCACTTATTATGAAATAAATTCATAGCATTCACTATAGAATATAATATATTGCTTAAACAGTAGCAGAATAGTTTTTATTGATTTTATTGTATGTGACACATATCCAACTTGTTTTTGAAGTTGGTCTTATTGATTTTACAGCGCAAAACCCCGAACAAGTCAGGTGGGAGAAGCATCCGGCAGTTGCCAAGGAGACTGACAAGCAGGAGTCGAATGACGTCACCGGCACTTCCGGGAACGCGACCACTGGACACAGACGGGGATGGAGCGCTATGCACATGATACACGTCTGCTACTTAAGGTAAGATATCACTTACTTCTCTTTTGGTCACCAGCACAGCACTACCTGCACTTTAGTACAAGTCTTGAAGAAAAGACCTATGTGGTCTTGAAACGTCGACTTAGATGTACTGATCGTATTTTTCACTATATGGATTAAATCATTGTATCTGTAAGACCGTGGAGTAGATCATCGGTAAGTAAGTGTACAAAAAGTAGATCGAGGGTTACAAAAGTCCGGCCACCCCTGATTTAAGTTATTGGGTGAAATATTGAATATTTTGTTGCTAGTTCTATTGTTGAAAAATTATAATTGTGATACAGATTAAACTTTTAGTAAAGTGGAAATTGCAAGACAGAAGGTGAATATCAATTAGATAATTTTATGTTTTGTTTTACCGTAACCAACACTGTGTTCTGCACATGGGTCAGAGACATATTTGCCTACTCTCCTGGAACTACCAGAACCCTCCACAAAATCAGATGCCACACATGGCTACTCGGTAGAGTGGGTTCACAGTCATGTGAAGTGAGCAGACGCACCAGACATCGACACCCATTTGCATCAAAGCCATGCTCCCGTTTCACCCCTTTTGTACAAGCTTGGTATTGTGGTCAGTGGTCAGTTAAGGCACACTGACTGCACAAGTGTGCAATGCATTACTGGGAGTTGACTAAGTCCCATAAGACTGTGCACAAGAGGTCAGAGGCTGAGAGGCTTGTGCTGAGCTCTGCTTGGTGGAGCTCATCATATGCTTTTTAGGCCCATGAAGGATAGCAGCAGCATCTGCCTTGTCATGGGAGGATTTTTAATCAGGGGCAGCACCCGCCCGCCGTATATATATATATATATATATATATATATATATATATATATGTGTGTGTTTATATTAATCCCTCCCCCCCTGCAGTTGACCATTGACCAAGTTTATATGGCTTTTACTTTGTTTTGACAGTGTAATATTCTCCCGTGCAGTTTGCGGCCAGTAATGCCAAGTAGGAGGAGGGGGCCCCCCTTTCTAAAGTGCCCCGGGCCTCCTGAAGGCTTAATCCAGCTCTGAAAGCAGGATCTTATTGGCTGTCAGTTGTCACATGTTTTGGATAGCCAATAAGAGCAGTATGGATTCATCTGAATTTGCTCTAATTTGGAGTAAATCCAACCCGCATATGTTTACTAAAAAGTCTTTTTTTTTTTTAACGAACATGTGAAATTCCTCCTAGTTATAGGAAAGCAGAGGAACTGCGCTTAAACCACATAGGAGAGAGAGTGAGAAAGATAAGGAAAATATGACCCAATTAGCTTCCCCTTTTTTTTTGCAAAGGTTTTCCAGCTCCTGTGTTCAGCTAGCACTTTCCTTAGGGTAGGCCTCCTCTTCTGATTTATGACACCAGTTGGGGGATGGGATATCTGTCATTGTTATCTGCCTAATTTACAAAACAGCTAACACATAACACATGGGGTCTAGAGCCATCAAGCAGGAAGCAGACTAGCAAAGCGTTTATCCATACAAGTAGTAACACTATAGAAATACATATGAGTATGCATCTTCCTCCTGTTTATTTTTAATTGTAAGTCAGGCAAAAAGTAGGCTCTAGTATGGATGCATACTAATAGTTATTTTTTACTTTTCAAGGAAAACCTCAGTGCTATACCGCCTTCACCTCTCAAACAGTAGAATTGGGGTACCATGTACAAAATCCTTACAAATCAGGGCAGCTGGTACATGTAATGGTTATGGGTTACTTCTTAGTTCTGAGGAGGATTTAATATATATTTATATCCATCTAGTCACAAATGCGGCTTATTTAATTTATCTGCAGCTGCAGTAATCGGGTTAGAGACGAGTCCTATTTCTTCTGTGCTGTCTTCAATTAATAAAGAGTGGAAGAGGAAATACAGGCAGGGGTAGCCAACTCCAGTCCTTGAGAGCTACCAACAGTTAATGTTTTCCATGTCTCCTCCCAGAAATCACAAGTGAAGTATTTAGCTCCACCTGCGGATCTTTGCAAATGTGTTGGTCAGTAATGAGTGCACCTGTGTACCTGTCAAGTGAGCTGAAAAACGTGAACTGTTGGTAGCTCTCGAGGACTGGATTTGGCTACCCCTAATATAATTCATGCTTGCCTACCTGACCCTCTCCATGAGGGAGAAAATGCTCTGTTCCTGGACTTCCCTGGTAATGCATGATTGCCATCACCTGTGGTGAGCTAGGTAATTGATAAGAAAGGTGTTTCGCCACAGGTAATGGTAATCCTACATTACCAGGGAAGCCCAGGAACAGAGCATTTTCTCCCTCGTGAAAGTGCTATAAAGTCCAGTCCAGTGATACTGTGTGTATAGTCCAGTCAAGTGATATTGCTGCATAAGTTCAGTCCAGTGGCACTGACGTTAAAGTCCATTGGTACTGCTGCATAAGTCCAGTAATACTGCTGTTAAAGTCCAGTGATACTGCTACATAAGTCCAATCTAGTGATAGTGCTGCATACTTCCAGTCCAGTGACACTCCAGAAAGAGCCAAAATTTGGAGGATAAAATAGTGAAAGAAAAAGAACCACTTCATCCTAGTGCTGAAGCTACTGCCACTAGTCATGACATAGAACATGAAATGCCAGCAATGTCATCGTAGAGGGCATGTACAATCCAAAATGGCAAAGTTCAGTAACTTGAAGAAAAAAAATAATGTAAATCATTTGAGGAGAAACAAAAGCTTGCCAAAATGCCATTTACGACACAAAGTGGCAAGGAACAGCTAAGGCCCTGGCCTATGTTCATGATTAGTGGTTCTGCTGATAGTGATGTGGTTTGCTTAAATGAGGCAGCGGGAGAGACAGTTGTTGTCCGTGGGATGCAAAAGGCCGTCACCATGCCTGGGCAGAAGACCAAAAAATTCACCTCTTTGGTCTGGAATTATTTTTGTACAGATCCGGACAACCATAGTCTTGCCATATGTAGGTTATTTAAAGCTGCAATAAGCCGGGGTCAGGCCGTTGGCCACCTAGGAACATGCTCACTTATGTGTCACCTGAAGTTCATTCATACCTGTAAGTTTAATTCAGAAACTGAGGCTAGGACCGTAAGTAGTCCAGGGACACCTAAATCCTTTGATCCTCTTGTATCCAAGCACCTGAAAACCACACCAGTAAGTCACTCCTCATCAATTTCCTTCTCAATCTGGTTCAGATGGTGTCCTGCAGGCCAGGTCACCGGCATGACTGAGTCCTCTTCTATCCGGGATTCCTTTGGAGGATCCTGCAGCGCTATGCCTACTGCTGCTGCTGTTGCTGTTGCTGCTGGGAGTTGTTCATTATCTCAGAGGGGAAGCTGAAACATGCTATGTATTTCACTAAGAAATTGACCGTCCAACAGTCGTTGCGATGAGGACAAAGTATGACAGCGGTCATCCTATGGCAAAGCGGATAACTGCGGCCTTGACAGCTATGTTGGTGTTAGAAATGCATCCGGTGTCCGTCATCAGTGGAGTGGGATTTAGATGATTGATGGAGGTATTGTGTCCCCGGTAACAAATCCAATCTAGATTCCACTTCACTAGGCAGGCGATACCCAGGATGTACAGAGATGTCTGAAAAGATGTCCTCGGTGCCCTGAAAAATGCGGTTGTACCCACTGTCCACTTAACCATGGACATGTGGACAAGTGGTACAGGGCAAACTAAGGACTATATGACTGTGACAGCCCACTGAGTAGATGCATTGCCGTAGGAGGTTGCTTCCGCAAAATGTGGAGATGATGTTCAAAATTAATTATCAATTCTTAATCATAGACCAGCAATTGCCTCCAGAGACTACAGAGGGACCTGTAATGGTGGATTCCAGCGGGGACATAATTGATAATCTGTGAGGATGAGTTGGAGGATGAGGACGACATCTTGCCATTGTAGAACCCAGTGGTGTAACTATTATTTGGGCGCCCCCCTGCCGGAAATCCCCCCCCCCCCCCTGAAAATAAAGCCTGCCTCTCACCCCGCTACTTACCCCTCTGCTCGCCCGCAGATCTACTTGTTTCTTATTTGTGGTCCCGGCTCTCCTCCTGGCAGGCTTGTTAATGAAAATGACCCACAAAAAATGGCCGCCCCCTACCAGCAGACCGTTATTGAAGATACTAGAGGAGGCCAACACCTCCTCTAGCATCCTCAAAAAGTGTCTGCTATAAGGGGGCAGACATTTTTTGAGGGACATTTTCATTAACAAGCCTGCCAGGAGGAGAGTCGCCCGGGACCGCAGACAAGAGACAAGTAGATCTGCAGGTCCCGGCAGCAGCAGCATCGAGGGGCTCCAGCAGCAATGTAGCGCATGATATCCCTGCAGACCCCCGGCGCCCACACTTAATTAGCGCCTTCCCGCGACTAAGGGGTCTGCGGGGCTATTGTTACGCCACAGGTAGAGCCGGTTTGTACAGAGAGATGAATTGCTTATTTTTTTGTGGGTGGGCCCAAACAAACCAATCATTTCAGCCACAGTCGTGTGGCAGACCATGTTGCTGAAATAATTGGTTGTTAAAATTCCATCTTGTACCTCTTTTTTGTGCTCTTTGGGGCATAGTTTTTCAAACTGCCATCCTGTCTGTCACTGCAGTGCCACTCCAAGATGGGCCATGTGTTTGTGCCAACTTGTGTCACTTAGCATAGTCATCCATCTACCTCAGTGCAATCTTTTGGCCTAAAAACAATATTGTGAGGTGAGAGGTATTCAGGATAGACTGGAAATTAGTGGAAATTAATGTTATTGAGGTTAATAAGAGCGTAGGAGCAAAAAAAAATCTACATTTTAGCGATTTTAATGTTATTTTAAAAGAAATAAACACAAAACACTGAAGGGTGGTGTTTTGGAACAGATCCAGATCCAAAACACTGCTCGAGATACAGATCCAAAACACGTTTCACAAAACTCTAAAAGTGGATGGTGCACATCCCGACTTCCTGGGCTCCGGCCAATTACCAGAACAACTTTACTTCCGCAAATGCTCATCTGGTTTGGCAGGTCTTTGTGCCTTTCTTGTTCCTGCTTTTGGTTCTAGCTGTTAGAATGACTGATTTAGCCCGTGCACTACTTATGCTGCCTATTATAGGTTTCAGCTCGATTCCAGAGTTCAATCCTTACTGTTTGGAGTATTGATGTTCCTATCTCCCAAAAGGGGTATAGGTACACCAAAAAGTGTGTGGGGGGGGGGGGGGGCGCAACGGGTGAGCTGGTTGACTCTGGGTGGCTGCTGCAAAAACAACAGGTTTAGTCCGACCTGGAAGTATGATAAGACAAACAAAATTGATGCAGCACCTGAAGTATAAAGAATTAAAAAACGATTGGATTGACTTTACATCAATTTTATATATAAACCATGAATAAATGACAGATCTTAATAAAAAAAACATATATAAAACAAATTCATATATATAAAAGGATGACCACACTATATTGGTTTAAAAGGGCTGTTTGGCATGGGCAGCACTGTTAGACACCATCTGTTCCTATGTATACCTGGAACAGTTTATAGGGACTGGCTCAAAGTTTTGTATAGTTACCATCCACCTCTCGGATTGGGGCTTGAAGTGTCCTGTTTAGTCGCTGACACACTTGGATTCCTTCACAGAATTACCAAAGGTCCTTTCGGAGAAGCGGGAGGGTTTCAGAGTCCCTTATTTGTAATCCGGTTAGTGAGGATCATGGAATGGCATGAAGAAAATGGCCACTTGCTGTACCTTGGAGCTATGGGGCCAAAAGAAATGTTCAGTCCATCCGGGCTGGTCCGGATAGTGTCCAATTGGTTTGTGGGTGCTGCTATTGCTGTCATTACTGGCCTCAGCCTGGTTTCCGTTTCCCCATATTGACGATCCTTGCCCAGTTACAATTGCTGTGTATTACTGGTCACAGCCTCGTTCCAATTGCTGTATAGTACCATTCCTTGCCCATCTCAAATAGCCAAATATTTCTGATCCCAGAAGCCACATATTACCAGTCACAATACAATAACAAATCTGTGGTATTGCAGACGTATGATATATTTAGACACACGATGCAGACCACAGATGCGAAAATCAGGCGCACAATAACCCACAGTTAATAATATTCCATATATATAAAAAAAAACACAAGGGAAGAAATTAAAATTTATAACAGTTTGCTGCTCCTAAGAGTGATTCTGTATCACTCAAAATTTTAGGCATAAATAATTCTTGATTTTTTGTCATAATTTATTAATACAATAATAAAATATACATTTCTGAATAGAAATGGCGGTTATTCACATATGTAGGACACTTATGCAGATTCACAAATTATTATTTTCAGCAGTAGTTATATCTATAAGTTACGACACTATCAGCAGGGACACACATGGGAATTCAACTTTCCAATTTTGCAGGTATCGTATTGGGTTAGTTAACCCTTTCTTCATTGGGGTAGAGAGCCTCCTCTGTCTGTAGTCCAGGGGTTTATATATGTGAATGGCTCAAGTTGAGGAGCAAAGAACATACAGAGTTCCTGTGTATCAATAGAACAGCAGTGCCGAATAATTGATGTTATTTTCAGAACTCCAGAGCAACAGATAAGTGGTGTTAGTTTAAACTCCGTATCTATAGAGATTATATTAGGCTGTTATTGCAGCATCTATATCCAACAGTCACTGAAGTGGAATATATGCTCACCAATTGTAGTACACTCTGTCTCTGGAGAGCAACCTCCGAACTCCGGGGCTACTTGGAAACCACACTGCAGCCGTTTTTGTGTGCTCCTGTCCTGCTGGTGAAGCTCCTCTCCGGGAGCACTGTGTGGGGTGTCTTAAGGTAATTCGCTGGTACACAGACCGCTTTCAATCAGCCTTCAGTCAGCAAAGACGCCACCGCTTATACACACCAGGCTGTAGACGGGAGGTTCAGCCACACAAGTCCAACAACACCCTGAGTGACAGGTGAGCTTATTGGGACATTTCTAGGGATAAAAGCAAAGTGTCCCACACTCGTCAGATGGATTTAGCAAGGGTCTTGACGCATTTCTCTGGTGTAAACCGGTTTCCTCAGAAGTCCTTCTTCTGAGGAAACCGGTTTACACTGGAGAAACGCGTCAAGACCCCTGCTAAATCCAGGGGATTTAGGAACATCAATACTCCAAACAGTAATGCTATTTTAGGACATAATTTTGCTTTTTACAGGCTAAAATACTATAAAATAGCATTGTTTTCCCCCATAGAGCTAGTTAAGGTCATTTTCAATAATTGGGGTTTAGATAATTGGTGCCTGCTCTTCCAGCATTTGCGAGAAACAAACACATTTTGGGGTATTCACTTACCCAGTGAAGTTGGTTTCCAGGTACTTGATAATCCTGGCATTGCGTAAAGTGGGCTTGGTGGCATGAACATATGATTTCTTCACACTTGTTCCACCTTTCATTCGGAATCTCCCAGAGGACAGGATAGCTACTGTAAGTAGATAAGTATGCTTATTCTGGATAACTTTAGTTTAAGTTTATGAAAGTTGTACTCCAGCTCATAGGTGCCAATTCTGTGGGTGCTTAAGGGCCCGAGCAACCATGGAAAATGATGAGCACCCACCCACTCAGCAGCGGCCCACTCGCCCGTGTCCCACTTCACTCCCCCTCCCTTGTCGCTGGCACAGGTACTGTGTGGGCATTTATGTACCTGCACTGTGGGGGCATTTATGTATTTGGCACTGTGGGGGGGATTTTTGTACCTGCACTGTGTGGGCATTTATGTATTTGGCACTGTTGCCATAATTTAAATATTGGAGACAACTGTGCTGTGTAATATAAATCAGTATTATTTTGTGGCCAAGCCCATTTCCCATGAAGCCACTCCCCTATATTTTTGGCTTGAGCACCCACCAGCAAAAACATAAATCGGCACCTATGCTGCAGCTATGTGGCGTTTCATCACAAATCTGCGCCCTTGGTCTTCTGTGCAATACTTTTGTAGCATTGTGTATTGTAAATTGTGTTATTGATGCTGAGGCTGGTCTACTCATCTCTTATTTTTTAGAGCATGCATATGTGACTCTTCATGTCATACATGCTCAGAAGGAACCCCAGCTGGCTGTGTATTATGTCACTGCTTACTGTTGCAAGCTGTTTCACTAGAGAGCTGAGCATCATTTTTTTCTGTTAAATAGCCCCCTCCCCCCCCCCCAAAAAAAATAAAAAAAAATAAAATAAAACTCAAAATAATAATTTTGGACAATTTGTAAAAATAGGCTCCTTAATTAGGACAGCTAATGCCGTGTACACACGGTGGGATTTGACATTAGATTTTGATTATATAGTCAAAATCGCAAGCAGATTGCACAGGTTTTTTACCTTGCGATCCCGATGCGTGCTCCAGGGACAGCACAAATCGAAACCCAGATAGACAGGGCAGCAATGACTATATAGTGCAAATCGAATGTAGATTACATAAATTCTATGTAAATAGTACAGAGTTAGCAAAGATTACGGGGGAAATTTACTAATATGAATTCGTGGTAAAAAGTCGTATTTCCTAGGAAAATACAAATTTTTTGGGTGTATTCGTATTTTTGGCATTTACTATGCCAAAAATACAAATATTCATATTCATATTGATGGGACATTTGTATTTGTATTTACAAATACGAATGTCTACACCATTGTTAGAATACGACAGGAATCACCATTCAAAAGAATGGTGACTCCTGATTTACTAAGCAGCCCGATTGAAAATACGGCTGCTAATTAGCGTGAAACGGCCGGCCAAATACGGCAGAAAAATACACTTTATTTTCCTGTCCTATTTGGCTTTAGCCTGCACGGATCAGTCAGATCCGTGTAGGCTTTAGTGATTAAAAAATATAAAATTAAATGAATAAATGAAAAAAAAAAACCAGCGTGGGGTCCCCCCCCACAGCTGTAACTAGCACCAGGCTGAAAGAGCCGGGGCCGGTAATAAAAAATCAGGAAACCCGACAAATAGGGGTTTCCCGATTTTTTAAAACCAGCCCCAGGCTCCAGGTCCTGAGCTGGTTCCCAAAATACGGGGGAAAAAATGACTTGCCTACCTGACCCTCTCCTTCAGGGAGAAAATGCTCTGCCCTGGACTTCCCTGGTAATGTATGATTGCCAGCACCTGTGGTGAGCTAGATAATTGATGAGAAAAGTGCTTGCAATCATACATTACCAGAGAAGTCCAGGAACAGAGCATTTTCTCCCTGAAGGAGAGGGTCACATAGGCAACCCTGTTAAATGTTTATGCTAAAAATCCATTTGCATGCGTGCGGGGATATTAGGCATATGGGGGGAAGTGGTTGTTGTGCGGGCAGTGTCAAACTGACGTGCAAAGCTGAGAATTTTGCAGCTTTGCGTGTCAACCAGAATGAGTTCCATTGTGCTAAACTCATAGAAAAATTGATACCATAAAATCTCTTGGGGCTTCCTCAGCAGGCTGAGATACCTATCTTAATGAAATCCATAATTGTTTTTGCTAAAATATTTAATAATTTACATTTTCTTATTTTTTTTTTACATTTTTTATCTGTATCAGCATGCATCTCTGCAAATTAGCACCCCTTTCTATCTACTATCTAAAACACTGTGGGGAAAAATTACTAAGATGTGTATTCTTCTTCACATGTGATCTTGCTATGGGCAACCAATCAGATCCTGTCTACTATCTTCAAGAGGGTGCTAAATAAATAAGAAGCCGATTCTGATTGGTTGCCCATTGCAACATCATATGTGAAGTAGAATACACATCTTAGTCAATTTCCCCCTGTGACTGTGGAATTTGGCTCTAGATATGGCTCTGAATATTACTTTTGGAACTCAGTATTGAGCACCTCAAGCACCATTCCCATTAGTTAGGCATTCGGGTGGGTGGCGTTTAGTTGGATCACAGAAAGACCCCCGAAGTCCTAGTTCCTAATGAGCATACAGTATGTCTACTGCACTCTGTGGACCCATGGTAGACATATCAATAATATTTGTTTAGTGTGTTTTACTCAACAAAAGATAGGTATTGTCACATTAAGTACTAGCTATAAAATATCCCTATGTATGCTTTATCATAGCCCTATACTTTTTATCAGCCTGTTATGACATGTGACACCTGCAGGCCCTCACTTGACTTACCGTAACCCGGCTCCTGCTCCCCCATCTCCTCTTCCGCTGAGCTGCAGCCCAGAGGTCCCGGAGCGCAGGCTTCTAAAACTCAGGTACCAGCAACCGCTCTGATTGGCTGCCGGTATGCAAGCTCTGATTGGCTCAAAAGCCAGTGCAGCATTTTAATTGGCTGCTGGCGTCCTAGGTTTAATAAGCCTGCGCTCCGAAATTTGCTTTGTTCAGCACACTAAGCGCAGCGCAGAGGAGGCAGTCGGGGTGGGGGTTGTGGTGGGCAAAATTTGCTGCCCGTGCCCTTCCAGAGCCTGGGGTCGGGGAAGCTGTACCCACAGCAACCCCCTATTGGCGGCCCTGGACACCTGTGACATGACACAACTGCTTCAATATATAAGAATCGGTAGCCAGGCCTACCAGCCATTGAAGTGTATAGCCTATATGATTGGCAGCCATCAGACATGATTAATTATTACACCCAGAGTCTTAGAAGACAGGTGCAACTTCTCCTGCAGTCATTAAACTATCTCCCTGTACTAATACATCAGTATTAACAATCTTCATTTCACATTGCCTCTTATGGACATTCAAATAAAGAATGGTTTATTTTAATCTTCCACATAGCAAAATCGTGTTCTTTGTGAAACCCGCCTATGTTCTCACCGCTGTCTGTCTGTTATTTTGCAGATTACAATTTTGCATTTCATTTTGTACTTCTTCAAGGACACTCATATCACATTCCTAGGGCTATTGCAGGGAGGCGGTGATGGGAATTTGAAAAGGAAGTCATAGTTTGCTATCATTAATTACAAAGTTCTATCATTCTTTCAACTGGTTTGTTTCCTATGACTTGCTCTTTATTTTCACAGTTAGAAGTTAAGCAGTAAGTTCTCAGCCTTCAGAAAGAAGATGTTACTGGTAAACAACATTTGCATGTTCGTAATACTAAGAAAGAAAGAATGTCCTTAGTAAGGTGCACCTCGAAGAAAATATAAAATTTAACTTTTATTAATTCATACTTAAAAGGCTGCGAAATTTATTAAAAATAACATAAGACATAACATGGGTGGGGAACACACAATGTTTAAAAAGAACTATGGTGGCAGGCAGGAATGGCTATCCAATGTTAATATCAAATTGATTAATGCAGGCTACCTACATCCATTGAATTGTCGCGCAAATAGAGATTAGATCGCGACACTACTCATGGAGTGTTATACATATATGGTGCCTGATAGGAGTGGTTTAAATAACCTCTTATGACTCCAATGTGCCAATATAATGAGTGAATTAACCCGTCCTAAATAAATGCCATCGGGTCTATATACTCAGCCCGGGCAATTTATAAGAACACCTGGGTTATTATCATGGGAGTGGGTGTACTGTATATAAGACACCTCTAATAACTCCTATAAGTCCCTATGACTGCTGGTATGTATGTCTCTGGAATAATCCCCCAGCTGGCTGGTGGAACAGGGAAGTGACAGAGCCTCCTTAGTGTTACTGGGTATCCCACTAGGACAATACTCTAGGGAGTCTCAACCCAGGGAGGAACTGATCTCTTTCAAGTGTGTGCACCAGTCTGTCTATCTCTCAGCCAGCGCACAGTAGAACTGGCATATATGGGTCCAGATCAGCAATCACAGAGATGGTAGTGAGAAAATTTACCCGTCCTAAATAAATGCCATCGGGTGTAAAAGTCTTATACATTATTCAAGACCATACGTACTAAGGGGTCCGGACCATTATCCATTATCTTGTGCGACTGACACAACCCATTCCCTTACCTGTTCGTAATACTACCCTCACAGTATCTGACTATTGATTTCTTCAATATCTACTGATATGTCAAAAAACCATAATCTTTTTATCAACTGTAGACAAATAGCTTGATTCCTGGTCACTCCAAACTTGAAGGGTTAAGGCCATCCGTACATTGATGACTCATGCACATATTTATCTGGCCTTGAATAAGAATGGGATTCTGGAAGTCTTTTTAATCAAGCTATCCTCCTATCTCTCAGTCTCCTTGACAACATATCTTCCAGTTCTCCTTCTAAAGAGCAAACACTGTGCTAAAGCCTCCTCCAACTAATGTCACTGATGGAAAGAAAGTGCTCTGGAAAACTCCCGTTCAGAGAAAGTTGCCAAAAATAGTCAGGAATGGTAAATGCAGTCCTCACACAGCTATATGTATGCTGTATGCGTACTTGACTATTGTGCAATTCCATATGTCCTGCAGTTATGCTACTAGACCAGCTCAGGGCTGATTTTACATTGCAGGTTCCTTTGGCCAGGTACCAGGTACAAAGGAAAAACGGTAATGATTTAGATATCAAATAATAGGAGTATTTTACCTTTTAGACTTTTTTAGAATGAAAATGTAAATTATATAGTCAATGGATTATTTTCCTGTGAATTGGTATTTGGTGTGTTGAGGGTATCAGTCTGTGACCTTATATATATGCCGCCACACTCCCTTTCTGCAATGCCACCTCCCTTTTGGACACAAACCCAGGGGGTGTGGGGAGTTCAGTACACCAGGTGTCACTGACCCCAATGACACCTCTGACTTGGAGTGTGTGCTTTGGGTACAATAAGGTTCATAAATATTGTATCATGTATGTGAATGACACTCTTTAGTGTGTCACAGCAGAAAAATGTTTGAGAACCACTGTCCTTAACAACATAGTTGCCTACCCTCCTGGATTCTGTAGGAGACTCCCTGAAATAGCAGCAATCTTCCTCTCTCCCTCATTAGTCTAGCAATCTCCCTCATTTCACCTAGCCCACATTACACGGTTACGTTTTTGGGGAAAAAAGGAATGAGAGAGAGATACATTTACATTGAATCATCAGAACCATTTCCCAGCACTTTACAAAGTATAGCATCTCTTACTAACTGCTTTGGGGCTCATCTACATTTGGATATAAGTCATTTTGAAAGATTCCTCTCAGATGTAGCAGTACACACCCACACTTCTAGATGCCACGTTCACAATCTCTTTTCACAATCTCTCATATATGGAACTAGACACGCCCTTTGGGTGGAGCATGACATGCCCCCTCAATGGGGCGCTGTGCAAAAGTCTACTACCAACAATAATCTCCCTGAAACTAGTTTTCAAAAGTAGGCAAGCATGCTTAACAATGAATACATTAACAATGGATACAAGCCTTTTGGTCAGGCAAATATTTAGCCCTGCAATTCAGTTGGATTATTGCCACTATAGAGGCACAATAGTACTATCCTAGACCCCGGTCTGTAAGTGGCATTATTATTATTCTGACAATGACAGGATAATGTAAGTTCTACATGAGTGTTATGGTAAATTTTTTATTGCAAAAACAATTGGTTTCCATGGAGGCTGCTTAATTGCTGAATTTATCAAGATCCAGATGGCATAAGCTTGTTTATTATAGAATACAGGCTACAGATCACAATAGTTATCACGATCTCTCCCCACATTCTCCACATCCACATGTGCAAACTATAGTATCATGCAGTCTGAAAATAGCATTATATAATCAGGGCAAAGCTCTGGAATACTTTGCAGCTTTGCTGCCCCCATAGAAACCTATTGGAGTTGTGACTGTGGGATATTTGTGTGGTATTTCTATGCTATATATATGAGTCCCTTCCATCCAGTGCAGGTGAAGCGTGCGGCCCTTTAGGGATCGACCCCAGCACCAGCTCCAAACCACCTCCACCAAGAGGAAGAGGACGAGGAGGGCGGGACAGAACCGCAGACAAAACAAGGTACTGTCCTCCCCGCAAAGTAAAGAATTAATCTTTAATCTTTCTAAAGTTCCCCTTATGTCAACAGAGGAACAAGTGCTGTCTTTGGGTTTATCCTTCATACCTACCACCAAAATGGATCCCTTTAGATGGCAAATCGACACATACAAGTTCAATAGAACATTAAAATTAAAAGAATACTTTGGGAAGCAGGCATCCAAACCCAGCTACAATCAAGTTAAAGAGCAAGAAAATTTACCACATCAATTGAGAAAAATTATGGCACCGTCCAAGTTCGAGCCTATGTCGACGAGTGCGTCTATAAAAACTTACACCCGCCTTTTACAACAGATGGGTGAACCGACGCCGACGCCTGAGTCGTGTCGACTTAATCTTACTACACAACAGCTGTCAGCCCTCAACGATTTGTCCGCTAGGAAGGACATTGTCATCAGAAGTGCGGACAAGGGGGGGGCTGTAGTCATACAGGACTTGGACGATTATAAGAGTGAGTGTTATAAACAACTTAACGACTCTATGGTTTATAAATGTCTTTTAAAAGATCCTACTGTGGAATTTAAAAGTGAACTGGATCTTATTCTCGTACAAGCAGTTAATGAAGGGCTTATATCTAGTGAATTGTGTGATGCACTTAAGGTTGATTTCCCGGTAGTACCGCTGTACTATACCTTGCCCAAGGTGCATAAGGACCCCCTACATCCACCAGGCCGTCCTATCATCTCGGCAAGGGGGTCCTTATACCATCCGGTGTCTGTCTATTTAGATAGCATTTTAAACCTTTTAGTGCAGACTATGCCAGGGTATCTTAAAGATACCACCACTTTGTTGGCAGATTTGGAGGTGCTCCAGGAGAGTGATGCATTGGGGGCGTTCCAATGCATTTGCACAGCTGATGTCGCCAGCCTCTACACCTGCATCCCTCATGATGCAGGTGTGGAGGCAGTGCGCATGTTTTTGGAATCTATTATGACATATGATGGTCCCCTGGTGTGTTTGGTGCTACAATTGCTCAGGCTCATCTTGACCCATAATTATTTTATTTTTTACAGTAAATTTTATTTACAGGTTGCTGGCTGCGCTATGGGATCCTCCGTGGCCCCGGCGTATGCCAATATTTTTATGCATCATGTTGAGCAAGGTTTATTTTATCATCATAATAGCCTGAAACCAGAAGTTTTATTTTACCGGCGCTTTATTGATGATTTATTGATTTTTTGGGGTGATGGGTCTGAGCAATTGGAGAGATTATTGGCTACACACAATCATACCACCAGTGTGATCAAATTCACACACACTATGGATCCCTCTACAGTGCCCTTTTTGGATGTGACCATCGACATTGTGGGTGCTCGCATCCAGACTAGTTTGTACATTAAATCCACCGACCGTAATACGGTCCTGCACCATGAAAGTTTCCATCCGGTGTCTACCCGCAAGGGCTTACCTTACTCTCAACTGTTGAGAGTAAGGCGCATCACTTCAGAGGCCAGCCAGGTGGAACCGGCTTTGGATGCCATGGTTGCTAGATTTATGGATAGAGGTTACCCTAAAAAAGAGCTACTGGCCCTCAAAAAGAAAGTCCTTAAAATCCCCCGGAACGTACTACTTAAGGGTAAGGCATTAACAAAGACCAATACAGCCATCAAAATACCATTGGTAAACCAATTCTCTACCCGCAGCAAAGGAAACATTGCAAAAGCGAAGCAATTTTGGCCAGCAGTGTCCACTGATAAAGATTTACCCCTTTTGAATAACACCAGTTTGCTACCCAGCCTCACTAGGGGTAGAAATATCAAAGACCAGGTAGTTAAGCTTGATATATCAGGGTGGGATAAACTCCCAGGTCCAAAATTTTTGAGGAGGAAGAATGGTTGCTACCGCTGTCTGGGCTGCATTACATGCAGGTCCATGACAGTGGGTGCTACCTTCAACCACCCACACTCTGGCAAACGGATCCCAATAAAATTTCCTTTGTCCTGCCATTCCACATACGTCATCTATGTCCTCACTTGTCCCTGTGGCCTGTCCTATGTGGGGAAAACACAACGCACCTTTAAGGAGCGGATGGCCCTACATAGGTCAGGCATACATCAGGGATTATTGTGTGGACATAGTGACCAACCTGTTGCACGCCACTGTATCAAAATGGGCCACAATCAATGGTCATAGATCAAATACCGGCCTCCCTACGAGGGGGTAATAGAAACAAAAAATTGATGCAGTTGGAGTGTAAATGGATTTACTCTTTGCAAACGCTAGCCCCAAAGGGCTTAAATGAACAATGGGGTTTGCAGTGCTATTTATAGAGTAGGAGATTATAATATCTAGAAAGGTCTCCTCTTTCTTATATTGGTGTATTGCTATATTTTCTGCATTCAGGTATTTTTCTGGGAGATACACATCTCTCTCTTTTGTATATTTTATTCTTTCACGGTTTAACACCTGCTGTATCTAACTATGTTTCCATCTTCTCAGTCTGGGCGGATTATGAGTCAATAACTTATACATGTTTGTGATATTAGGGAATACGTATGTAAACAATCAAGATGTTTCTCCCTATCCACTTAGCCCAGTAAGGTGTACAGTCCATTTTTACCATTGTATGTGATGTATGCTTTACATACTTTTACTTATTTCATTTTTATGTTTATGTTACACAGGTTGCCATGCAATGCTGGTGAAGCCGGGACGCAGCAGAGTGACGCAGGGCGTTGCTAAGCAGAGAGGAAGCGAGTGGCCTTGGACGCAGTAAGCAGAGGGGTGACGTGCGAGTGCTATAATAGCGTAAGGCGTCATCCGGATGCGACGCTCACACGGGGGACTCGTGGATACATGCTGACCGCCATGGTTGCTCGCAGGTGATACCGGTAAGACCAGGCAATGCCTGATTAATGTGGGGGCGGGATTTTGTCTGGTATATATGTTTGATTGTTTGTTACATGCACTTGTATGTCCTTGATAACGGGGTAACACCCGAAACGCCGTTGGATTAAAGGCTTTTTATACTACTGAAACCAGTCTGGAGAGTGCCGCTTCCTTCACACCATTATATTTGGAGCAACTTTGTTTGTTACCTGAGAAGGCACCACAGCAATATCCCTGGATACCTACACGAGTGCCAGACCAACTATTTGTCTTTATATATATATATATATATATATATATATATATATATATATATATATATATAGTGTGTGTGTGTGTGGCGTTCATGCTAAGTTGTGCCATGTCCTGCCCAATTTGATAAGGTCAAAATGCAACCTGCCATTGCCGCCACGTCTATCCATATTAATAAGTGACGGCACCAGCCAGGCCTGCCCACATTGGTGATATCAGCAAGGCTACCTCACCCACAATGGCGATGTCATCAGGGCTGTCCCGCCACACTCATGCTGCCCCTGTACTCCTGGGCCGCATTCCTTGCCGGATCACTATGTGTGTGTGCATATATGCAGTATGTATGCATGTATGGTTATGCATTCATGCATGTATTGTTGTATGTATTGCTATATGCAGCGGTTCTCAAACTGTGGGTCCTGACCCCAAAGTGGGTCCCGACCACCTCATCATGGGGTCACGACTCCATGTTGCTGTCCATCAGACTAATGTGTTTGTTGAGGGGGGACAGGGGATTAAGTAAACACCCTCTGCTTCCCTCTTCTATCGCCCTACCCCCTTTTCCATCCCCTCATTACCCACTGCCTTCCTGTCACAATAGTGGCCACTTCACTGTCCACACATGTGGCGGCCATTCTGTGGTAACTTGCTGGGGTCCTGTAATAATATTTATTGTCTGACTGGGTCCCAGAGCAAATAGTTTGAGAACCCCTGCTATATGTTTCCTTCCAAACATTGTGGTGTCTTTATTTATGTCTATTTATGGATAGGAGTGCTGTGCACATGTACATACAGGGAAAACCCCTTTATAAATCCTGCCTTTGCCATTGTTTAGACATAGGAGAAAACACACGTAACATTTACCACCTTTGGTACATGGTCCTATGCTTATAAGAGAATCTTTCTGTCCACATTGGATCTATTTTGGAGGGGGTTGTGGGAAGGCATTCACCCTGCTTCATATATTTTAGTCATGTCCTAAAGTAATCCTTATCTGGAAGACCACGAGGTCTTTTTTCTCATGTCACAGGTTTCAATGTCCCTTTTTTCTGTCCTACTTCTTACTACCCCAAAATATTATGGTAATTGGTAGGCCTACACAAAAACTGGTCTGGCACATTATAAATGCAGTGAATTGTAAAATTGCTCTGCATTGGAAATCCGAGTCTGTCCCTGCTATGACTGGTATATTTCCGCTATATGGGATACATGCCAAATAGTGGGCCTTATTCTAGTTCACTCTTTCTGACAAAACCCTTCTTAGATGGACAAAACCATGTGCACTGCAGGGGGGTAGATGTTAAATGTCCAGAGAGAATTAGATTTGTTACATGATCCCTTCAGTTGGAAATGTGACCAACAGAAATTGCGACTGAAAGAACACTTTCAAACCTGTATGAATCCAGAAACTGTGGGTCCTTTAGATAAATTCTAGAAGATAAAGAAGTTCAATCCAGATCATCGTTTGACCCTGTATTGGAAAATGCAGCCATACAGACTTTTGGCAGACTTTTGGACGATTCTGTGGTGAAGTTTGTGTCTGCTCCCACAAAGTTTAAGAAAAATCTCTCACCACTTGAATCACAGGCACTTAGGGCCTTATTCTAGTTCACTCTTTCTGACAAAATCCTTCTTAGATGGACAAAACCATGTGCACTGCAGGTGGGGCAGATGCTAATTGTGCAGAGAGAATTAGATTTGGGTGGGGTTTTACTTCAAAGTGAGATCTATATTGCAGTGTAAAAATAAAGCAGCCAGTATTTACCCTGCACAGAAAAAAATTAACTCACCCAAATCTAATTCTTTACTGCCCCATTTATTATTCTCGCTTAAAAAATATCAATGAACATTCTTCTCTATTTCAGCAATTATATTATTCTTCTAAAATACTGCTTGGTTTAGCATATTGATATCTAAATAACAATTAGCATACAGTAGATCAATTTTGTTTGATGAAAGTTTTGTATTACCTGGTTTATCACGTGCCTGGCAGTGCCCTGTCCTGTTCTCAAAGCAGCAGATTTAGGGCATTTTGGGGATTGTCATGCATGATAAAATCTTATTACCGCAATAGATGGAAAGTAGTTTTGCTCGTGCATCCACCCCACTCTTCTGAAAGACCTATTCTAGTGTATAGTCCGTTAAAACCTGTTCTATTCATATGCATGATAATGTGTTGGACAAGGGTCATTAATGTTATGTAAAAAAAAGATTATTAATTACATTTATTCAGTGCTGTGGAACATAAGTTCATTTGCTAATCTAAACATAAATGGTGCAAAAAGCAATGGCAAGCTTAGGCAAGAATATAGGACATAAACAATGCAGCAGTCGATAAAGGGAATGTCTTCAATTCTTTCCCTTTTCATTATGACAAGCACAGTTGTGATTGTTACCATTCTAGATCCATAATGACTGATGCACATTACTCAAAGTATTGCAGTGTACCAGCAACTATTAAATGAGTAAATGAACTCCTTTCTATAGCAACCAATCTCAAGATATACTGTAAAGTAATATCGACGCAATGTATGGTAGATGTTATAGCAAAGAAATCTCTTGGGTTTGTGGTGAATCAATGCTTTCAACCTCCACTCAGATAAGGCAACTAGTTACAGAAATTCTCATTACTCAATTGGTGAAGAATTTTTTTTTAACAAAATATCAAAGATACAGTAGTACTGTATATAACCATTATATACTTGACATGTCTGCTGGCTAAGAACATTATCGTGTGTGCATAGGCGTGCACAGCACATTTTATTAGGGGGTGCACCATCAAAGGAGTGTGCCTAGCACCACCTATTGGGCGTGTCTAACACCGCCAATAAGGCATGCCTACCACCATCACTTGGCACTTGCTACAATATAGAACATCTCTCAGCCACAATATAATCTCCTGCCTATTTCAGATTTAATCTTCTAATTACTCTTTGTAACAGAATATGCAAATAAGGTCAAAAACATGTATGGATGACGCAGGTATGTTGTGATATGACAATGTTCTAGTACAAGTAACAATGCAAAACACACATGATAGATGGGCGCTCCTTTTAACTGAAATACAGTTCTAAACGCAAAAGTATTTGGTATAAGGTATTGCTAGCGGCAGGGAGTTGTTCATAAGGGTGGGGCACAGCATTAGGGGTGCACCCCTAACACTCAATGTGCATACACCTATGCGTATGTGTGTGTGTGTGTAAATTAATTCTGAATATTATAAATAAGTAAAAGTGAAAGGCCAGCAGGATTTGATCACAATGAAATGCATCCTGTACCTCATTGTACTACATTGAGAATACCTCCCAACTATACAGATTTTCATGGTATTGCCGTAACCATGGGACAGTCCCAGGAAAATGTGACTGTCCCGCTATCTCACCCGCACAGTGGTGAAAAGGCGCTGTGTGCACCCAATCAGCTGAGGGTAGGATCTTTAATATAACAGGTTGAGGTCTTTCCTGCTCAAAGATAAGAATCCTGCAGAAGGGGTTAAAATGTGTGCCTTCTGTTAAACCTAATTCCTTTGAATTGTTTTTAGATGTACAATAATATATAAGGAAACTCATGATTAAACGCTTTTTTGAGACAAGAGATACAGACTGTACAATTTTAGAAACCTCTACAGCTTCTTAACCCCTTCCCGACATTTGACGTACATTTACGTCATGGCCGGGAGGTACTTCCCGACACATGGCATAAATGTACGTCATGAGTTTAAACTGTCACTGCGTCTCGAGACGCAGTGACAGAGGGACGATGTCTGCTGTCCCTGACAGCAGACATGTCCCTGCATGCCCAGGGGGGGCTGCGATGTCGCCCCCCCGTCGGCGATCGCTGTGATTGGCTGTTCAGTGTGAACAGCCATTCACAGCGTTTTCCTGTGTTACCAGCGAATCGGACGCTCGGTAACACAGGTGTCAATCACCGCCGGGCGTCAGGGGGCATGAGGGGGTCATCGGTGACGATGACACCTCACCCCACCCTCACCCCACCTGCCCCCAAGGCTGTGATTGGTCCGTGGGACCCACGGACCAATCACAGCCAAGGCGCGACATTTAAACTGACGGTGACTGCGCTGCAGACGCCATTCCGGTCTGGAATAGCGTGCAGAACGGTCACCGTGCCTGCCTGCCGTGAATACCGACCTGATCCTTGCTAATACTTACCTGATCCTTGCAAATACCTTACCTGATCACCTTATCACTGCTTGTAGCGTGCTGGACGCTTCCTGGATCTGACTTCCTGAGACTTCCTGCTGCTGCTGCAGTGTGATAGAGAGATAGAGAGATAGAGAGAGAGATAGAGAGAGATAGAGAGAGATAGAGAGATAGTGACAGAGAGAGCTATATTTTGTGTCTGCTACCCCCCCTTTTTGGGGGTGCAGGGGTTTTCTATATATATATAACTGTCAGTGCTGCTGCTGCAGTGTCATACAGTGATAGATAGTGATAGATAGTGATAGATAGTGAGAGGTAGAGAGATAGAGAGATTTGTGTCTGCTACCCCCCCTTTTTGGGGGTGCAGGGGTTTTATTTTATATATATAACTGTCAGTGCTGCTGCTGCAGTGTCATAGAGTGATAGATAGTGATAGATAGTGAGAGATAGAGAGATAGAGAGAGATAGTGACAGAGAGTGATAGAGAGTGTATATTTTGTGTCTGCTACCCCCCCTTTTTGGGGGTGCAGTTTTTTTTTATACATATAACTGTCAGTGCTGCTGCTGCAGTGTCCTAGAGTGATAGATAGTGAGAGATAGTGAGAGATAGAGAGAGATAGTGACAGAGAGTGATAGAGAGTGTATATTTTGTGTCTGCTACCCCCCCTTTTGTGCTGATCAGTATATCTGTGCTGATCAGCAACTTTTTGGGGGCGCAGAGGTTTTTTTTTTATATATATACCTGTCAGTTGCTGCCAGTTGCACTGTCAGTTGCACCAAAGGTTGTGCACCTGCTGTCCCTCACTGGTAATCAGTGTCGCATCACTGATCACCTTTTTTTTTTTTTGTGAGTGCTGTGGGGTCTTTTTTTAATTTTTTTTTTACACACACTGATTTTGTGGGTGTCCTGTGGCCACTGTGCGCCGATCAGTGACGTACATCACTGATCAGCTTTTTCGGCACAGGGTTGATCAATTTTTTTTTTTTTTTTGATCAGATTCCTGTTGCCTTTGAGCGCTGTTCAGTGACAGACGTTACTGACCAACATCTGTGCTCAATTTTTGGCGCAGGACCTTTTTTTTTTTTTTTTAACCCCTTCAATTTTTTATTTTTAACCCCTTCATTTTTTTTTTTTTTATTGGTATAAAGTATTTTTTTTTTTCTGCACCACATACACACTACATACCCCCCGGATTGAAATAAAGTTTGTACCCCCCCCTACACTATACACGTGTTGAAACATTTCACTACCAGTAACACAAAAATAAAAATGGCATCCCAAATGTCCTCCCAAATGTCCTCCCAAATGTCCTCCCAGTCATCCAGGAGAATGTATTCAGTGGAGGAGGCATATGCCATGCTTGCCTCTGACTCTGACACAGGCAGTGATGCAAGCGGGGAATTTGAAGGATTCGTCTTAAGCTCCTCTTCCTCCTCTGGTGATGAGGGACCCCCTCAAAGACGCCCCCGTAGATCAGCTGAGATTCCCCCCCCCAATAATTGATCTAGTATGGACCCCACCACCAGACAATTTTGAGCCCCAGGTTCCTGAGTTTTTGGCCATGCCAGGAATCCAATTTGATTCCACAGGTCTCAGAGAAATTGACTTTTTCAAATTATTTTTCTCTGATGATTTTATAAATTTAATGGTGGACCAAACTAATTTATATGCCCAGCAGTTTATTGCTCAAAACCCCACGTCATCATTTGCTAGGTGGACCCCTGTAGATGCAGTAGAGATGATGACGTTTTGGGGTCTGGTGTTTCATATGGGCATAGTAAAAAAGCCAGAAATTAGGCAATATTGGAGTACAGATGTTCTGTACAGTACTCCATTTTACCGTATGGCCATGCCCCGGACTCGATTTGAGACAATTCTTAAATTTATACATTACACCGATAATGCACAGTGCCCACCCAGAGATGATCCCACCTTTGACCGGCTATTCAAAGTCAGGCCGGTCATTGATCATTTCAGTGCCAAATTTGAAGAGGTGTACATCCCTGAAAAATTTATTTGTATCGACGAGTCCCTTATACATTTTAAAGGAAGGGTTAAATTCCGCCAGTACCTTCCCAGTAAGAGGGCAAGGTATGGCATAAAAATGTATAAACTGTGTGAAAGCACCTCAGGGTACACCCACAGGTTTAGGGTTTATGAAGGGAAGGATTCAAGAATTCAACCGCCAGAATGCCCCCCCTCCCTCGTAGGTGTTAGTGGGAAAATTGTCTGGGATTTAGTGCACCCCTTCCTGGATAAAGGTTATCACCTCTATGTGGATAACTTTTACACTAGCATCCCCCTGTTTAAGGCCCTTGGTTCAAGAGGTACAGCAGCTTGCGGTACTGTGCGCAAGAACCAAAGAGGCCTCCCAAAAACGCACATTGCCCAAGTAATGAGAAGGGGTGAAAGCAGGGGAATATGCAACGAAAATATGTTGTTGGTCAAATATAAGGACAAGAGGGATGTCCTTATACTGACAACAATTCACGGAGACAGTACCACCTCCGTCCCTGTACGAGGTACCAGTACCCACACCTCCAAACCTAATTGTATCCTGGATTACAATAGGTACATGGGCGGAGTGGATCTTTCAGATCAGGTACTGAAGCCGTACAGTGCCCTGCGGAAAACAAAAATCTGGTACAAGAAGGTGGCCGTGTATATCATCCAGATGGCACTGTATAACGCTTACGTGCTATTCCGTTCTACCGGCCAGAGGGGGACATTTATGCACTTTCAAGAGGAAGTCATAAAGGGCCTAATATTTGGGAACCAGCAGGCAGAGGGCCCCAGTACTTCTAGTACTGGCCCCCGTATTGTACCAGGGCAGCATTTTCCTGATGAAATCCCCTCCACTGGAAAAAAGGGCAGGACACAAAAAAGGTGCAAAGTTTGCTATAAAAAGGGAATAAGAAAGCAAACTATTTTCCAGTGTGACACTTGCCCCGACAAACCCGGCCTATGTATAAAGGAGTGTTTTAAAATATACCACACATCTATGGAATATTAGGTTCATAATTTCACCGTGCTTCGGGGGTCTTGCTAATGCCACATAGCACCCACCATTCATTCCACCAGAATCTGAGCCGCAAAATCCAAAAATCACTCCTTCCCTTCTGAGTCCTGCCATGCACCCAACTGGTATTTTTTGGTCACATGTGAGGCATTGCCGTACTCGGGAGAAATTGGGGCACAGATTTTGGGGTGCTTTGTCTCCTTCATTCCTTGTGAAAATGAAAAATTTTGAGCCAGAACTGCATTTTTGTGTAAAAAAATGTAATTTTTCATGTTCACTGCCCAGTTTTATCAAAATTGGTGAAACCCCTGGGGGTTTGAAATGTACACTATACCCCTAGATGAATTCCCTGAGGGGTGTAGTTTGCAAAATGGGGTCACTTGTGGGGGGGTTCCACTGTATTGGTGCTTTGGGGGTCTTGCTAATGCGACATAGCACCCACCATCATTCCACCAGAATTTGTGCTGCAAAATCCAAATATCACTCCTTCCCTTCTGAGTCCTGCCACTTTTTGGTCACACATGAGGCATTGCCGTACTCGGGAGAAATTGGGGCACAGATTTTGGGGTGCTTTGTCTCCTTCATTCCTTCTGAAAATGAAAAATTTTGAGCCAGAACTGCATTTTTGTGTAAAAAAATGTAATTTTTCATTTTCACTGCCCACTTGTATCAAAATTGGTGAAACCCCTGGGGGTTTGAAATGTACACTATACCCCTAGATGAATTCCCTGAGGGGTGTAGTTTGCAAAATGGGGTGACTTGTGGGGGGGTTCCACTGTATTGGTGCAACATAGCACCCACCATTCATTCCACCAGAATCTGTGCTGCAAAATCCAAAAATCACTCCTTCCCTTCTGAGTCCTGCCATGCACCCAACTGGTATTTTTTGGTCACATGTGAGGCATTGCCGTACTCGGGAGAAATTGGGGCACAGATTTTGGGGTGCTTTTTCTCCTTCATACCTTCTGAAAATGAAAAATTTTGAGCCAGAACTGCATTTTTGTGTAAAAAATGTAATTTTTCATGTTCACTGCCCACTTGTATCAAAATTGGTGAAACCCCTGGGGGTTTGAAATGTACACTATACCCCTAGATGAATTCCCTGAGGGGTGTAGTTTGCAAAATGGGGTCACTTGTGGGGGGGTTCCACTGTATTGGTGCTTGGGGGGTCTTGCTAATGCGACATAGCACCCACCAAAATTCCACCAGAATCTGAGCTGCAAAAACCAAAAATCACTCCTTCCCTTTTGAGTCCTGCCATGCACCCAACTGGTATTTTTTGGTCACATGTGAGGCATTGCCGTACTCGGGAGAAATTGGGGCACAGATTTTGGGGTGCTTTTTCTCCTTCATACCTTCTGAAAATAAAAAATTTTGAGCCAGAACTGCATTTTTGTGTAAAAAATGTAATTTTTCATGTTCACTGCCCACTTGTATCAAAATTGGTGAAACCCCTGGGGGTTTGAAATGTACACTATACCCCTAGATGAATTCCCTGAGGGGTGTAGTTTGCAAAATGGGGTCACTTGTGGGGGGGTTCCACTGTATTGGTGCTTGGGGGGTCTTGCTAATGCGACATAGCACCCACCAAAATTCCACCAGAATCTGAGCTGCAAAATCCAAAAATCACTCCTTCCCTTTTGAGTCCTGCCATGCACCCAACTGGTATTTTTTGGTCACATGTGAGGCATTGCCGTACTCGGGAGAAATTGGGGCACAGATTTTGGGGTGCTTTTTCTCCTTCATACCTTCTGAAAATGAAAAATTTTGAGCCAGAACTGCATTTTTGTGTAAAAAATGTAATTTTTCATGTTCACTGCCCACTTGTATCAAAATTGGTGAAACCCCTGGGGGTTTGAAATGTACACTATACCCCTAGATGAATTCCCTGAGGGGTGTACTTTGCAAAATGGGGTGACTTGTGGGGGGGTTCCACTGTATTGGTGCAACATAGCACCCACCATTCATTCCACCAAAATCTGTGCTGCAAAATCCAAAAATCACTCCTTCCGTTCTGAGTCCTGCCATGCACCCAACTGGTATTTTTTGGTCACATGTGAGGCATTTCCGTACTCGGGAGAAATTGGGGCACAGATTTTGGGGTGCTTTTTCTCCTTCATACCTTCTGAAAATGAAAAATTTTGAGCCAGAACTGCATTTTTGTGTAAAAAAATGTAATTTTTCATTTTCACTGCCCACTTGTATCAAAATTGGTGAAACCCCTGGGGGTTTGAAATGTACACTATACCCCTAGATGAATTCCCTGAGGGGTGTAGTTTTCAAAATGGGGTGACTTGTGGGGGGGTTCCACTGTATTGGTGCTTGGGGGGTCTTGCTAATGCGACATAGCACCCACCAAAATTCCACCAGAATCTGAGCTGCAAAATCCAAAAATCACTCCTTCCGTTCTGAGTCCTGCCATGCACCCAACTGGTATTTTTTGGTCACATGTGAGGCATTGCCGTACTCGGGAGAAATTGGGGCACAGATTTTGGGGTGCTTTTTCTCCTTCATACCTTCTGAAAATGAAAAATTTCGAGCCAGAACTGCATTTTTGTGTAAAAAATGTAATTTTTCATTTTCACTGCCCACTTGTATCAAAATTGGTGAAACCCCTGGGGGTTTGAAATGTACACTATACCCCTAGATGAATTCCCTGAGGGGTGTAGTTTTCAAAATGGGGTGACTTGTGGGGGGGTTCCACTGTATTGGTGCTTGGGGGGTCTTGCTAATGCGACATAGCACCCACCAAAATTCCACCAGAATCTGAGCCGCAAAATCCAAAAATCACTCCTTCCGTTCTGAGTCCTGCCATGCACCCAACTGGTATTTTTTGGTCACATGTGAGGCATTTCCGTACTCGGGAGAAATTGGGGCACATATTTTGGGGTGCTTTTTCTCCTTCATACCTTCTGAAAATGAAAAATTTTGAGCCAGAACTGCATTTTTGTGTAAAAAAATGTAATTTTTCATTTTCACTGCCCACTTGTATCAAAATTGGTGAAACCCCTGGGGGTTTGAAATGTACACTATACCCCTAGATGAATTCCCTGAGGGGTGTACTTTGCAAAATGGGGTGACTTGTGGGGACGTTCCACTGTATTGGTGCAACATAGCACCCACCATTCATTCCACCAGAATCTGTGCTGCAAAATCCAAAAATCACTCCTTCCCTTCTGAGTCCTGCCATGCACCCAACTGGTATTTTTTGGTCACATGTGAGGCATTGCCGTACTCGGGAGAAATTGGGGCACAGATTTTGGGGTGCTTTTTCTCCTTCATACCTTCTGAAAATGAAAAATTTTGAGCCAGAACTGCATTTTTGTGTAAAAAAATGTAATTTTTCATTTTCACTGCCCACTTGTATCAAAATTGGTGAAACCCCTGGGGGTTTGAAATGTACACTATACCCCTAGATGAATTCCCTGAGGGGTGTAGTTTACAAAATGGGGTGACTTGTGGGGGGGTTCCACTGTATTGGTGCTTTGGGGGTCTTGCTAATGCGACATAGCACCCACCAAAATTCCACCAGAATCTGAGCTGCAAAATCCAAAAATCACTCCTTCCCTTCTGAGTCCTGCCATGCACCCAACTGGTATTTTTTGGTCACATGTGAGGCATTGCCGTACTCGGGAGAAATTGGGGCACAGATTTTGGGGTGCTTTGTCTCCTTCATACCTTCTGAAAATGACAAATTTGGAGCCAGAACTGTATTTTTGTGTAAAAAAAATAATTTTTCATTTTCACTGCCCAGTTGTACCACAATTGGTGAAACCCCTGGGGGTTTGAAATGTACACTATACCCCTAGATGAATTCCCTGAGGGGTGTAGTTTGCAAAATGGGGTCACTTGTGGGGGGTTCCTAACTTTTAGCATCTTATGGTGCCTAGAAACCTACATGGTGCCTAAAAAATAATCTCATAAAAAGGAGGCTCCAAAATCAAGTAGGTGCTCCTTCTATTATGAAGCCTGTGGTTTGGTCACCGTGCACACTAGGGCCACATATAGGATATTTATGAAAACAAAAGAATTGGGGGAATCAATTTTCAGTCACATTTCTCTAGTAAAATGTACTGTGTTCCTTAGAAAAATGTATTAAAATTGCAAATCTGCAAAAAAAAAGAAATTTTTAAATTTCACCTACACTTTGTTTTAATTCCTGTGAAACACCTAAAGGGTTAACAAACTTCCAAAATGCTGTTTTGAATACTGTGAGGGGTGCAGTTTTTGAAATGGCATCATTTATGGGGGTGTCTCACATACAAGTCCCTCAAAGTCACATCAGAACTGAACTGGTCCCTAAAAAAATCAGTGTTTGAAATTTTCTTGAAAATTTGAGAATTTGCTATTCATATTGTAAGCCTCCTAGTGTCCCAAAAAATTAAAAGGAAGTTGAAATAATGATGTCAACATAAAGTAGACATATGGTCTATGTTAGTTATTCACTATTTTGAGTGGTAAGATTATTTGTCTCACAAGCAGAAAATTTAACATTTTGCAAATCGCTAAATTTTCCATTTTTTCACGATATTTTGGTATTTTTCACAAAAAAACACAGACTGTATCGACCCAAATTTACCACTAATTTGAAGTACAATGTGTCACGAAAAAACAATCTCAAAATCACTGGGATAAGTAAAAGCAAAAAAAAGTTATCCCCACTTAAGTGAGACATGTCAGATTTGAAAAAAAGGGCTCTGTCAGGAACGCAAAAACTGGCTCTGTCAGGAAGGGGTTAATTCAGGACTCCATCTACCTTTTATGATACCCATTGTAGGGCAGCTTTTTTCCAAAAACCGAAATATTCAGAAATTTTTGGTTTTTCAGAATATTTCGTTTTTTTATTAAATTTTTGTTTCCCCTCCGCCTCTCTTTTCATACTTACCTCGTCCCACAGTGTCCATGGTGGCCATCGGAATCCTCTTCAGCTGCATTCCTGGTCCCAAGGATGCATTGTACGGGTGTGCCGGTGACGTCACTGGCACACCCACCTACTCGTGCAGTGCACCCCTAGGACCAGAGAAGCCACTGAAGAGGATTGCAAAGGCCATCGTGGACATCGGGGGACCATCAGGGGACCAGGTAATTATGACTTTTTTTCCCCAAATCTGCAATGCATGGTCCCGAGCATTTCGGATAAGGGAGACTCAGCCTGTACTACTATTATAAAGCCTGCAGAATCAGAGGTGTTCTAATGACCCGTGATGCATATATGTATGAAGTAGGGAAACATCTCAATGAAGGTACTTATAAAAAATTGAAAGCAGACCCTACCGCTAGAATTAGTAAGAGCCTTTTGAAAGCAGACCCTACCGCTAGAATTAGTAAGAGCCTTTTGGAATTAACTACTAAAGCTCTTGAAAATCAGATCATAACTAAGCATGAATTTGATTATTTAAATATAAAGGAACCTTCAATCCCTTCCATTTATATATTACCAAAGTTAAATAAGGACCCCCTGGATCCCCCAAAAGACCTAGAATCTCAGGGTGTAATAGCCTAACTAGTAATCTATCTGCAATGTTGATTACTATTTACAACCAATTGTTTGGCTAAACAAGACATAACTAAAGGACACGGGTGATGTCCTTAGGAAATTTCAAGGATATAAATCTGATGAATCTGATATTTTATGCAGTGCCGATGTCAACACATTGTATACAATTATTAGTCAGGAGAAAAGTTTAGCAGCTGTCTCCTCTTTTTCAGATAAAAGTACATTAAATGATGTTTTGAAAACTTTTATTTTAGAGAATATGTCTTTTATATTGACCACTATTTCTTTCATGATGGGTGCTTTTATCTGCAATGCATTGGTATTGCTATGGGCACCAGGTTTGCCCCCAGCTACACCAACTTATTCATGGCCTATTGGGAGGACCAGTTTACTTGGCCTACTGGCGAGCTGGCAGCAAACCTGGTTGTCCTGGCATTTTATAGATGATGTGTTATTCACGTGAAGAGGCAGTAAGGAAACCCTGTCACAATGTGGTACCTTCTTGAATGACAATTCTTTCTCAATCAAATTGAGCTTCACTACAATCACAGCATCTGTATCTTATTTGGATTTGAATATTTATATTGAAGATGGAGATGTTAAGACAAAAACATTTAGGAAGTCTACTGACTCCAATAGTTTTATTGATACCACAAGCCAACACCACTTTAAGTACTAGATGTCATTCCTTTTGGACAGTTCCCTAGAATAAAATGAAATTGCTTTGATCCTTTGGTCTGTGATGAACAAATAATAGAAGTGTCAGATAGACTGTCTGCAAAAGGTTACTCTAATTCATTGTTAAAAAGGTAAGGACAGAATAGATAATAACAAGAGGAGTGAATTGTTACTAGGGAAAGCATCTAAACCAGAAAGGGATGACAAATATAAGTGGGCTTTCATTTCCACAATACAACAAATGCCATAGGGTATCCAGACTGGTCATAGACTAACTTATCATAGACAGTTATATGGTCGACCACTAATGGTCGACAGTCAAAGGGTCGGCAGGGTTTAAAGGTCGACACACAATAGGTAGGCAGGGTCTAAAGACCGACATAGAAAAAGTCGACAGGGTTTAAAGGTCGACAGGCAATAGGTCAACATGGTCAAAAGGTCGACATGGAAACGGTCTACATGCAATTGTTTACAACATTTTCAGCCGACATGTGCTGACTGGTGATATTTTATGCCCTATAAGCCACTAGGGCGTGGAGGGAGAATAAAATAGTGTGCTGAGCGCAACGAGGCACCGAGCCCGAAGCATGGCGAATGCAGCGAGCCGTGCGAGGGGACTCGGTACTCTTACACAGTGTCCATGTCAACCTATGTCGACATAGACACCCTAAAAACATCAAAACCGCATGTTGACATTTTAACCATGTCGACCTTTTACCTGTCAACCTTAAGACCCTGTCTGCCTTTTTACCTTGTGACTGTCGACCATTAGTGGTCGACCATATGACTGTCTATTCATAAAAAATGGAATATACTCAGACAAGACCTGGTTTTGGGAGATTTATTACCAATAAAACAAAGATTTATTTATCGCAAAGCCCAATCATTAAACTATCATTTGGTACGGAGTAATACAGAATTCAGCATTAGACATAGGTTTTCTAGCGGTTTTCACTGCTGTGGCTCTTGTCTGATGTGTAAGACTGTTAAAACAAAAGAAAGGAAATTGACATCATTTATGGTTAGGAATAAATCCTACGATATGAAAGATTTGATCCCATGCCATTCTAAAAATGTTCTGTGGAAAAAAGGTGATAAAGTTACTGCGCTCCACTAAAGGTGCAGCTGGGTACCTGTAGTTACACCTCCTACAAACAGTGAATCTCAAAAAAGGGGAATGGAACCCGCACTTCTAATTAAGGTATATATTTCCAAATGTGGATAATTGTTCAGCAATGGACTTATTACTTGTATTTACCGATCTTCTCAATGATGAACCTCATTGCTGTGGACCCGCTGCGGGTGCCCGGTGCTGCGGGCGGGACCATTTACACCGCCATTTACACGGGTCCCATCCGTGTTCTACCCAGGTCAGGACCTGGGTAGAGGACCCGTGTAAATGGACACGGATACCCCCCATTTACACCGCCGAGGATCCGGGTCTGACCCGCCGCTGACCCGGATTTTTCGGCGGTGTAAAAGGGGTATAAATCACACAGAATGTGGGTCACACTTTCAATGCTTCGTTCTCCTCCAATTTTCCTCCAATATGTAAACATAAAACATATATCCTCATAGTGTAAAACGTAACATATTTATTGACATCTCAAATAACATAGATAAAATAGAAATGGAAAGCTTGGTACCGTTTCTGGCCTTTATAACAAAAAGGAGTGTCTGAAGGCATATAGGGGGCTTACGGTCGTATTATCGACCACACTTAGGTCACAGTCATTAGGTCGACATACAGGAAGGTCGACAGGGTTCTACGTCAACATGATTGGAGGTTGACAGGTGTCTAGGTCGTCAGGGGACAAGGTCGACATAGTTTTCAGTCGACATAGGGTTAGGTCGACATGGGTTATGTTGACATGTCTCGAGGTTGACATGGTTTTTTTCACTGTTTTCGAGCCGACATGTGCCGACAGATGGTATTTCATGCTCTACTATCCCGTCACTTCCGGTTCCGGCGGAAGCGGTAAAACGGAGGAGATTACTGCAATTAAGAAACAGCTGATGGCTTTATGGCAAAAGGAAATCATGGAACCGGATCTGTCTGTATATGTATACTTTATGTATAGGCTTAGCTGGATAGAATATTCCATGTCTGGAAATAGGTCTTCCCCGGTTAGGGGTATTAAAATAGGAACTGTACTACACCTCCTCATGCCTTGAAAAAGAAACCTATAGGGTTTTGAAACGCGTTGGCGAGGAAGAGAGAGGGTGAACCACAGAGGATCTAACACCGGGTGCGAGCTTCCAGGGACGCCTGCTTTATACCATCTGCTCTTTTGTCTACACTTGTGTTGTGGACCAACACACTCGGTGAGAGTCCATTGAGCTATAACCCTGATTTTATGTTGTCATTTTATGAATAAAAAAAACGGTATTACACCATACCAGTCTTTTTCTCTATATCTATGCTCACTGGACAAATCTGAAGCCTTCAAGGTGACGGTACCGCCCCCTGAGGACGCGCTAATTGTCTGCCTTAAAAAGCAGACCACCTTGAAGGGTGCGGGTCCAGTCAATTACATACAGCTTGGAAAGAGTGTTACATCAGTTTATCAAAGTGTATTACACTATTGTGTTCTCTTTTTTCCTTCTCTTTTTGGGTCAAATTGAGAAATCGGGAATAGAGAAATTGGTCAGCGCCCAGGAATTGTCAGTATTTCTTTTTGCCAGGGGTAAACATGCTCGTTGCCATGGGTTTACATGCTCTGCCTGGAGTTACATGCTCTGCCAGGGGTTAACATTCTCTACCAGGGGTTAACATGCTCTGCCAGTGGTTAACATACTCTTTGCCATGGGATTAACCTGCTCTGCTTGGAGTTACATGCTCTGCTCGGAGTTACATGCTCTGCTCGGAGTTACATGCTCTGCCAGGGGTTACATGCTCTGTCCGGAGTTACATGCTCTGCTCGGAGTTACATGCTCTGCCAGGGGTTACATGCTCTGTCTGGAGTCACATGCTCTGCTCGGAGTTACATGCTCTGCCAGGGGTTACATGCTCTGTCCGGAGTTACATGCTCTGCGCGGAGTTACATGCTCTGCCAGGGGTTAACATGCTCTTTTCCATGGGATTAACCTGCTCTGCCAGGGGTTACATGCTCTGCATGGTGTTACATGCTCTGCATCGGGTTACATGTATTGCCAGGGGTTAACATGCTCTGCCAGGGGTTAACATGCTCTTTGCCATCGGATTAACCTGCTCTGCCAAGGGTTACATGCTCTGCATGGGGTTACATGCTCTGCATGGGGTTACATGCTCTGCCCAGAGTTACATGCTCTGCCAGGGGTTACATGCTCTGCATGGGGTTACATGCTCTGCCCAGAGTTACATGCTCTGCCAGGGGTTAACATGCTCTGCCAGGAGTAAACTCCCAAATGATGTGGCGGGTTCTCAGCAGGCCCTGGAGTCGGAGAGTGGAAGGACCTCTGTGATGCTGCTGCCCCCATGTCGGCCCACGTCCGCCCACATCCGCACTCCCAATGCCGCCGCTGAAAAGTTGACTACGGTGCACTCAGACCCAGCACACTCGCCATCAAATAAAAAAAAACTGTGTGTCCAGACCTGGGCCCCCTGACAGGCCTGGGCCCGGGTAAACTGTAACCATGTGCACTGCAGGTGGGGCAGATGTAACATGTGTAGAGAGAGTTACATTTGGATGGGGTGTGTTGAAACTGAAATCTAAATTGAAGTGTAAGCATAAAACAGCCAATGTTTACAAAAATACAAAAACCCAAATCTAACTCTCTCTGCACGTTACATCTGCCCCACCTGCAGTGCACATGGTTTTGCCCATTTTGAAAATAAATGTGTCCTGTGACCAGGTCTGATTTAGGCCCTACTGTATATCTTGCAAAGCTCTTGTTGGATAAAATAAGGGCATGTTTATGCTGAGGAAAGGTTGGAAATGCTAAAACAGCTGTACAATTAAGAGACTGCAAGATGCCATGTCCCATCATAGCACAACCTCTATGCTAGGGAGGTCCTACTGCTGTTCACTACCTCAGACACACTGTGATGTAGGGATGGCCATCGTTGCCATTGCCATCGATGGTTGCCATCGATGGCAATTCTGCAACCGGCCATCGATAGTGCTAAACTATGCTATGGATGACCATCGATATTTTTACATATCGATGGTCATCCATTGTGTTTGTTTGATTGGCCTGTGGGCGAATCAAAACACGGGGGGCAGGGCTTCGTGGGTGTCGGGGGCGGAGCTATGCTCCGTGTCCTGGCACAAAAAAAAACAAAACAAAAAAAAAACATTGTTTTGCTGTTCCATCGATGGAGGGAAACCATCTGGTTCTCCCCATCGAAGGCTAAAGTATTTGATATCGGCCATGAACCATCGATGATTTTGAATCATTGATGGTCGATGGCCATCCCTACTGTGATGCTGACGATCATCGAAAGACGGGCTAGCCTCCGCTTGCTGTATGCAAGGTGATTGACAGGCACAGTGGTGGAGGAATGCCAGTGTTTTTTGGGAGTGACCCAGAAAACGTACTGTAGGCATTGCCTGGCCATTGGGCAGGAGGCCGCTGACGTCAGCAGCTGCCTCCTTCTCACCATGGCGTACGCAGCTCGGAGTAAGTCTAGACTTACTCAGCATTGTAAGCCGGTGGAAAATCATTTGATGTGAGTGATTTTCCCCCTGCGAATATGCAGCTGTGTGCTGGGGTGGGAGCTCGGCAGGGTGGCATTTACCAGCCCAGTGAGCAGATCTGAATTGGACCCTAAGGATTTATATGTAGAAATAAATCTATATGACAAAGTAGGCCTTGACGAGGCATTAGAGAAAATGGTCTTACAGTACATGGGGAGGGAGCTAGGCGGTGAGAATAGCGGCTCAACATTTTGAACAATGAAGTAATGTTTGCAGTAATAAACATAAGCTAGTGCTGCTCTTGTCCTGCTTTGGGTCAGCAGTTTCCTAGGGTGAGAGCATTGTGAATTCTGGGGAATGTTTAATAACTGTCAGGACAGTTTTGTGAATTGTAATGCAGTGGGTTAGCTGCTCTCTTCTGCATTTCATTTGATAAATATCCCCAATAAATTGTGTTTGAGTGTACAGGAATAATTATCCCATACTGCATTTCCAAAGTTAAAGTTTCTCTCCCCTGTGGTGCAATAACAAGCAACCTTATTGATTTTCATCTGCTACACATGTTTACGCATTTGTGGACATACGTGTGCCCATGCATATTAATCCTTGTGGCATTCCTTACGAATGCTGTTATGTGTAATTGAATTTTCAATAGGCGGCTATGTGCACAGCTGTGTCTGTTGCTGAGCAGGTGTTTTTTCCCCCCACCCTTCCAAGTCCTTTACTGAAGGACAAGTCTCCTGAACATTTTAGATCAGCTGAGAGGAATTTGGGCTAGAAGGGGGAACACCGATTTGAGCATTCATATAAATCACTTCATATATATCCATGATAAAACTTAGCTAAAGGCCCAGGGGATCTGAAATTCAAAATAAGATGTCTGTGCTGGTGCACATAGAAATGCAATCTTTTTCTATGGTATGATATACGGCAAAACTCTAAAGGCCCACATCGACTAGTCAGAATTGGCCTGTTTTCCTCAGATTAAGATTGATCTGACAGACCGATCTAACAAAAAAAAGGCCAAATCTGAACTTCCCCGGATCAGATGTGCAGCTAGTCTCAGATCCATCTGATGAAATTTCTTGATGCTGCACCAATGATCCATCTGATCTGAAGCTGTCAGGGGTGGGCAGTATGGATGGTGTAATGGTTAGCATTATTGCCGCACAGCGCTGTGGCATACCTCCCAACTTGTGTCCGGATGAAATAGGGACACTCGCGCGGCCGAAAAGGGGGCGGGGCGTATGCAAATGAGGGCGCGGCTTATGCTAATTAGCCGCGGCCTCATTTTCATACGAGAATAGACGCTGTGCGCATGCGCACAGCGTCTATTCTACTAGATTGGGGGGTCTCCCAACTGCCACCCCCCGCAGCGGGACAATGCCTGCCGCGGGTGGGACGTCGGGACAGGACCCGAAAATCGGGACTGTCCCGACGGAATCGTGACAGTTGGGAGGTATGCTGTGGTCATGAGTTCGATTCCCACCATGGCCCTAACTGTGCAGAGTTTGTATATTCTCCCCGTACTGGCGTGGGTTTTTTCCGGGTGCTCCAGTTTCCTCCCACAATCCAAAAATATACAGGTAGGCTAATTGGCTCCAAAACAAAAATTAACCCTAGAATGTCTGTGTGCCTGTACATGTGGTAGGGAATATGGATTGTAAACTCCACTGGGGCAGGGACTGATGTGAATGTTCAAATATTCTCTGTACAGCGCTATATAAGAAACTATTAATAAATAAATCAATAAATCTTAAATATAGGTCTGATCTGAAGTATCTGAAGTGAATAGAGTGAAAAATAAACCCAGGTTCAGATCAGATTACAGGGAGAAGTCAAGGGAAATGTGAAGAGATTTGTACCTTCAGATAAGACTGCGTAGTCTGTCATGTATGTCTAAAGGTGCGTACACACTAGCGATAACCATATTGTTATATTTATTTATAACATTTATTTTTATAATAAAATTTATATTTATTTATGATATTATTGTACATATCGTCTAGTGTGTAGGTATTATATGTTTAATGATGCATTCTCCTGTGGGTCAATAAAAACCCTCCTGTCGCCTGTCAGCAGTGTTTTAAAAAGACAGGGTGCTACACATAGCTGTTTCTGTGGCTCCGCCATTCCTCTTAGAGCAAAAAGATGTTGCTCTTTCTGTGTTTTATGCGGATCACCAGATGACAATAGTTATTTAAACACACATTTGGAATTTACATTGGTAACATTAGGCTATTCATGCCTACGTTTGAAAACCAAAATCAGGGCGATTACAGCAGGATGTGCCGTGCATTATATTTTTTGGGAAGTTTTGGAAGTATTGATACTAACATTGCTGACTGCAATATGGGGTTTCTTGTTCGTAACTATTTATTCGCTGTGATATTTCTTTTCTTTTCTCTCAGCATAATATACATGACTAATGTGATGTCTATGAAACAAATTCCAAATACAATTTGACCTTGTTTGAATACATGCCTGAACATATAACTATGTTTTTGGTGTATTTCATGTTATTTTATTGTCAACACTGGACTGTCTGTAACTTGTGGGCACTAGCTTTATTTATTGGATCTGATGTTTAACACACCATTATTGCATTAGCCAAATCAGTATGGACACCAAATATTCAATTTTAAAAAATTGTTTAATTTTATTTTAAAAAATACCATTATAGCTAACAGCAGCAGCAGCATGCTATGGGTCAGTGCACACCAGCAGATAAGGTCCTGTCTGTGTTCATGTGCTGCTGTCTCTCTCTTTTGTCAGGGGTTCCCACAAGGGGGGATACGTAGAGTTGTCAGCAGGGACTCCTGAGTAGCTATAGCAAATCACAGTGATTACAGCAACCACAGTCCTTGAAAATATGTTTTTGTGAAGCCAGTTCCCATAGGGAAGTTGTTCCAAAACTCAGTCCTCAAGAAGCACTAAAAGTCCAGATTTTAAAGATATCCATGACTCAGCTGAGGTACCAATTAAGTCACCTGTGGTTAAGCATGGATATACTTAAAGCCTTACTGTTACTGATCCTTAAGGACCGAGTTTGGAAAACACTGCACTAGGTAATACAAACTTGTGCTAACCAGCCCAGGGCTGGTTGGTATTTTAGCAGAGGGACTCCACAATGACAGTTTCCCTACTGCAGCCCCAACAGATACAGTATATGTGGTGCATGCTACTTGCTATGAAAATAAGCACTTAATATAGTCAGGCTACTGTATGTCAGCCAGCCCTTTTCCTCCCTAGTTCTCCCTCTTAAAGCACAGAGAGGATCAATGGGAAGATATATTATGTGGACAAAAGTATTAATTTGCCTGACCATTACACCAACAGGGACTGTATTGGCATTGTGTTCAAATGCAAGGTACTTGTTTCCTAGCACGGTGCCCAGATTTTCTACGTACGGCACCGTAGGGAAATCACATCGCACTGCATGGGCCATTATAGTGGCTTGCGATACGATGCGATTTTTTCATGTAATTTTTGTACACCTCAATATCGCATTGCATCGCATGTCCCGCAAAATCGCATGCGATCACATGCGATTTTATAGGGTGTGCGATGCCATGACATTAGGTATACAATAATATGATTGTATGTCCCAAAAATAGATATAACGCACCCCCCACTATCCACGCCACCCCGAAGCGTGGGGAGCGGCGGCGTAACGCATCCTCTGACTTTTTCATTACCCCACTATCCACGTCGACGTGGAGTTGATTTTAAGCCCGAAGCGTGGCGAGCCCCGCGAGAGGACGTGGATTACTTTACATGCTCGCCACACTATATAAAATCAACTTCACGCCGACGTGTATAGTGGGGTAATGAAAAAAGTCGGAGGACGCGTTCCGCCACCCCTCGCGGGGTTTGCAGTGCTTGCCACGCTTCGGGGTGGCGTGGATAGTGGCGGGGGGTGCGTTAAACCTATTTTTGGGGACATACAATCATATGATTGTATACCTAATGTGATGGCATTAAACACCCTATAAAATGACATATAATCGCATGCGATTTTGCGGCAGATGCGATGTGATGCGATGGCCCGGGGCTGAGAGAGCAGTGAATAAATTACATAGGAAAATCACATCGCACATCGCATGGCCCTAAAATGGCCCATGCGATGCGATTTCACTACGCAGAATAGCCCACTAAGCAAATTGCTTAGTGGGCGCCGTGCTAGGAAACAAGTACCAAATGCAATATGGAGTTGGACCCTTTTTGCAGCTATCACAGCTTCCACTCTTCTTGGAAGGCTTTCTACAAGACGTTGGAATGTTTATCTGAGAATTTGTGCATATTCATTCTGTAGAGCATTTATGAGGTCAGGCTCTGATGTTGGACGATAAGGCCTGGCTCGTAATTTCACTTCCTGGTTATCCAAAGGTGCTCGATGGGGTTCAGTTCATGAAGCTATGTCTTTATAGTCCTTACTTTGTGCACTGGGGCACAGTGATGTTGGAACAGAAAAGGGCCTTCCCCAAACTGTTGCCACAACGTTGAAAGCTTAGCATTGTCCAAAATGTCTTGGTATACTGAAACATTATGATTGCCCTTCACTGGAGATATGGGGCATAGCCCAAACCCTATCCCTCCATCAAACTTGACAGTTGGTATAATGTAGCCAGGTAGGTACCTTTCTTCTGGCATCAGCCCAACCCAGACTTGTACATGTGACTGCCAAACAGCATAGTGTGATTCGTCACTCCATAGAACATGTTGCACAGTTTTTGTACTAACATTAATGCCAGTGGAATTTCAGAACTCAGGAATTAGCAGAGCGTTGGTGACTTTTATGCACCATGCGCCTTAGCTGTTGTTGATCACACTGTGATTTTATGTAGTCTTCCGTTTCATGGCTGAGATGCTGTTGTCCTAAAGGCTTCCACTTTCTAATAATATCACTTACAGCTGACTATGGAATAACTGGCAGGGAATACATTTTACAAACCGTCTTATTAGAAAGGTGGCATCCTTCACAGTACCAGGCTTGAAGTCACTGAGTTCTTCGGAATGACCCATTTTGTATCACAAATATTTGCAAATAGAGACTGCATGGCTAGGTGCTTGTCAAAGGGTCTGATTGAAACACCGGGATTCAATAATTATCAGGCATGGCCAAATTGCTTTGCCCATATAGTGTATGTCTTGATTTGCATAAAACTGAGATATACTCCATATTAATGTACATGTGCAGTACAAAAATGCACATTTTGTGGATATTCTACATTTAAAACTCTGCATGAGCTTCCCTGACCTTTTGGGTCTCATTAATAAAGCTCACAATTAGGTTAAGTGGCACAATGCCACACTTTGTGCAGAGGTGACTTTATTGCCATTGGGTGTAGTGATGATGATGAACCTTTCAAAGTATTGTAGGCGCTTCAGAGTGACTACAGACTGCAGAGTACTACATTCCCTGTCTTCTCATGTCCCGAGGCTGACCCTTTATCTTTTTAGTCCCACTGTCATAGACCATTACTAGATAGCATCATAAATAAATGTATCTGGTCTGCAACAATATTCATGAATCCTGTGTCATTCATACAGTGTTCTACTCAATGTGTGCCAAGGCTATATCCTCATTCTGCCATATTATATTTCTCCAGTCCTACAGTGCCCAAGGTTTATTTTCCTTATCCTTTGAATATTACCTCTGGGCATGGAACTCCGAAACGCTGCCATACCTAATACTGTACACAACAAGGTTAATTACGTTGTGTTATGTGATTTGCCTCTCTTGGTACCACTGTGGGGCTCAGACTGACTGAAGCCTGTTCTCACTCTGTACAAGTAAAGGCAGCCTTGCTTGGCCTCTTTAATCAATGGTTTGTTTCTAAAAACAAGAGTGCTGCAGGATATTATTTTGGTCTCAGCCTATTTTTAATAAACACATGACACTGTCATGTGTGAAAACTCCAGCAGAGTTGCCGCTCCGAATAAATCAGCCATTTAGTGCAGAAAATCTAAATGTTACATTTTGATATATAAACCTTAGTTTTAGAAAGAACTGTATTGTGTATTATTAATTATTCTGAAAGTATGCTGTAACTTTGTCACAGTGAAAAATACACCCAACAGCTCGCAGTTAATAACTATCAAATCTGTAATGAACAGGCTGCTGGAAAGGGTCAAAAAGCTGAAGGTGCAAACATGATAAGCTACCTGCTCTTCATTTTCATCATTTATTTTCAAACCTGGCAGATTTTCAATATTTGAAACTACAAATCTCAATATAGCTTTAATGTTATCTAGAACTCTATAAGTACTGTAGATCAGCCAACAGCTTCTGTCCGCTTCCCTGGGAAAGTCAGTGGTCCAAGGGGGCCCAATGTCATAATTCATAGTGCAGTCGTGATTACGCATTTCATAGTTCTTCATCCTGACAGCCTCCACCTGCACCTATTATTACAGCGATGTAGGGGCAGATTTAGGGCCTCTCGTAGTGGGCCGAATTTGGCCCCGTACCGATGGTAGGGGGTTTGTGAATGCGCATTTATTCCCATGTGCAAACCCCGGGAGCAAACGGCTTCTGTGAGTTTCACATTCGCCTGGCCGTTCACTCCGGGGGGGGGGGGGGGGGCAGGGGGATGGAGCAGAGAAACGCCCAGCGTTTTATGGGTGTCCTCTTGAAAATGCTGGCTGTGCCTGCTCGGGGCGAGCGGCTGATGTCACATGATGTCAGCCCCGTCCTATATTCGGCCGCAAAAAAATGTCAGATTTGACTGACTTTTATTTCTGAAGGGGAGAAAAGACCTGTTCGCTACACTGCGAGTATACGCAGCCTAGCAAAGAGGTCTGAATCAGGCCCTTAGTACAAGCATACCATGACATAAGTTTTTTGATCTAATGCCATATAGAAATTGGCTGTAAGGTAAATCTACTAAAACTTCTAAAATTGATAAGAGGTGATGTTTGGAATATTACTATCCAAATCATTCACGTGCACAGTTCTACCACAGGTTCCATCACTCACATTCACATCATTTGAAGTTCACTCTATTAGGATTTTTTACCCTTTTTCTATTCTTGTTGCTGTCATTTATCGCCTACCTGGGCTTCCCAAATCTCAATTTCTGGAAGATTTATCTGCCTGGCTCCCCCACTGCTTCTCCTCTGACATCACCACCATCATCCTTGGTGACTTCAATATTGCTTTTGACACTCCACCATCTCTGCATGCTTCCAAACTCCTCTCTCTAACCTCCTCTCTTGGCCAGTGGTCTGACTCCTCTACCCATGAGGAAGACCACTGCATTGACCTAGTTTTCACCAGGTTGTGCTCAGTCTCTGATTTTACTAACACTCCCTTCCCTCTCTCTGATCACAATCTTATTACCCTCTCTGCTCTCCTCCATTACCCCCGGAATCATGCAAGCCTACTCTAACCCGCAGAAATACCAATGCTATTAATTGTCCACAACTTGTTTCAACCTCTCTGCAACAACAGCTCTCACCAATCTCTACATTTACCTCTCCAGACTGTACCAGACACTAGAAACAGCCCTTGACGAAGTGGCTCCAGCTTCCCACTACACCCCACGCAGGCTTAGATGCCAGCTGTGGCACTCCAAATTAACAAGAAAACTACATAATCAGCCACGTAAAATAGAACATCGGTGGCGTAAGTCTCAGTCTGGGTGACTTCCTCATGTATTAGACCATCTACCACTCCTACCGCAATGCTTTATACACTGCCAAATAAACATACTTCCAATCTCTTGTCTCTTTTCATGCCACCAACCCCAAGCAACTTTTTAATACATTTAAATCACTTCTATACCCTCCCTCACCCCCTCCTCCAGCTACTATCATTGCACAAGAACTTACTTTAAGGATAAGATTGATAACTACTTTAAGGATAAGATTGATAACATCTGATAAGAGATGGTATGCTCTTCCGCATCCAGTGACCTACTCGATTCCCTACCTGAGCCCTCTGGTATTTTTTCCTCATTTTAGCTCACATATGAAGAAGAAATATCAAAATTCTACTCATCCTCCTACTACACTACCTCTCCTCTTGATCCTATAACCTCAAAAGTCAGTAAAATTATTTCTCCTGTGCTTATCCCAACCTTAACTAAAATCTGCAATCTCTCTCTCTTGCTACAGGTATCTTTCCTTCTCTGTTCAAACATGCAGTGATTACTCCTATTCTGAAAAAAAACACAATTCTGACCCTAACCGTCCAATCTTTCAGCTCCCATGCCTCTCCAAGCTACTTGAGAGACTTGCCTATTCTCACCTCACACATTTTCATAACTCCCACAACTTATTGGACCCACTTCAGTCAGGCTTTCCTTCCCAACACTCCACTGACTAAAGTAGTGAATGATCTGGTCAATGCTAGATCTAAAGGCCATTACTCACTACTCATTCTTCTAGATGTCTCTGCTGCTTTTGACACTGTTGACCACTCTCTTCTCATACATGCAAACACTACACACCCTAGGTCTTAATGATACAGCTCTTTCCTGTTTCTCATCTTACCTATCTGATTGCTCTTTCAGCGTTCGATACTCTGATACCACCTCCTCTTCACTACCTCTGTCAGTTGGAGTACCGCAAGGCTCAGTTTTAGGTCCTCTGCTCTTCTCAATCTATACCTCATCTCTTGGGAAACTAATGAACTCTTTTAGGTTCCAGTATCACTTGTATGCAGATTACACTCTAATCTATCTATCAACCCCAGAGTTGTCACCAGTGGTTTTGGGTCGTGTCTCTGAATGCCTCTCTGACATCTTATCTTGGATATCTTCTCGCTACCTCAAATTTAACATTTCCAAAACAGAATTATATTATATTCCCACCAGCCAGGAGCAGTTACCGTCCTGATATCTCCATAACTGTTGACAACGCAACAATCTACCCTACCCCGCAAGCTCACTACCTAGGGGTCACCCTTGACTCTAAACTGTCCTTTGTTCCCCACATTCAGTCTCTCTCAAAATCATGTTACATGCATCTAAAAAACATAACCAAAATATGACCATATCTCACACAAGACACTACTAAATCTCTTATCCATGCACTCATTATATCCCGCATGGATTATTGCAATAGTCTCCTACAGTAACTGGTCTTCCCAAGAACAGACTCCCGCCACTGTAATTCATTTTGAATGCAGCTGCGAGGCTGATCTTTCTAGCCAGATGTTCATCATCTGCTGATCCGCTTTACTGGTCCCTCCATTGATTGCCAATATTTTACCATATTCAATATAAAATATTTCTACTCACATGTAAAGCTATTGACCAAAGCACACCATGCTATATCTCTTCACTTATCTCAAAATATCTCCCATCTCACTCTCTCTGCTCTGCACAAGATCTACGTCTCTCTTCTGCCTGAATCACCAGCTCCCATTCACTGTTATTAGGGCTGCTTCCACCCTAAGAAATGCCTTCCCACGCAAAATAAGACAATCCTCTAGCCTCCGAACTTTCAAGCATTCCCTAAAAACTCACCTCTCCAGGCAAGCCTATAAATTTTAGGCACCACCCACATAACCCTCAGAGGCACTCATGCATTATATAACTTCCCTTCTGGACTTGCAACTAGGCAGGACTGCTGTGCTATTACTGGTGCCTGCCCATGTGTTTCCCTCCTATTTCCCTATAGATTATAAGCTTGCAGCAGGGCCCTCATACCTCTATGTCTGTCTGTTTTACCCAGTCTGTTCTTTCACTGTTATCAACATTTATAAAGCGCAACGGAATCTGATGCGCTATATAAGAAACTGTAAATAAATAAAATAAATACTGTTTCCCATAGCAACCAATCAGATTATGTCTATTATTTCGGTACTTGTTTCCTAGCACAGCGCCCACGATATTCAGTGGTATGGCATTGTATTAAATTTAAAATTGTATACCATTGTATATGGCATACAATGCAATGCGATGCGATTTTAAATTGTAGAAGCACCCTAATGGGTGTTTTCAATGCTAAATGGTCCCCCTATACGATTTTTAATTGTATAAGCACCTTAATAGGTGCTTACAATGTTAAATGCACCCCCACGCCACCAACACTATCAACGCCAACCCGGAGCGTGACGAGGGGCGGCGGTACGCATCCTCCAACCTTTTCATACCCCCACTATCCACGTCGGCGTGGAATTGATTTTATATAGCGTGGCGAGCGCAGCGAGGGGACGCGCATTACTTCACATGTATTCCGCGTCCCCTCCTGGGGCTCGCTGCGCTTGCCACGCTTCGGGCTCAGTGGCTCGCTGCGCTCGCCACACTATATAAAATCAACTCCACGCCGACGTGGATAGTGGGGGTATGAAAAGGTCGGAGGACGCGTACCCGCTGCGCTCGCCATGCTTCGGGTTGGTGTTGATAGTACGGGTGGCGTGGGGGTGCTTTTAACATTGTAAGCACCTATTACGTTGCTTATGCAATTATTTATCTTATAGGGGGCACATTTAACATTGAAAACACCCATTAGGGTGCTTATACAATTTAAAATCGTATACCATTGTATATGCCATACAATGGAATACAATTCGATGGTATACAATTTAAAATTGTATAACATCGGCTAACATCGCATCGCATACCATCGTCTGCCTTATGGTATGCGATGCGATGGGCGCCGTGCTAGGAAACAAGTACCATTATTTCTATGATGCAATAGAGAAATGATAAACTGAATCTGTCTGGTTGTAATGGGCAACATCACCTCTTTTAATTTTTAGAAGATTTAGCAAATTTACCCTAATGGTGCCCACACACGCACCGATCCCGGCGGTGCGATGGGGTGCGCGCTCCCGTGGCACCTCATGGCACAGTACAAAAAGTATGTGCTGCACATACTTTTTGTACTAGCTTGTTATCGCATAGCATCGCATCGCATGCACATCGCATGCACAAGGCATACGATGCAATGCTATGTGTGCTAGTTAAGCACAGAACACACGCCGGGATCGATGCATCTGTGGGCACCTTTAGAGTAGATAATGCTTATCAAAAACAAAAAAGTATACCATTCCTTTAAATGAAGAGTATATATTTTTTATTTAGCCTATGTGGCTTTTTCATTGTTTTCATATTCTTACTGACTTGTGGTTTTGCAGAACTGCAGGAGTTTGAAACTGATTCTTATTATGCTGCACCTCAGGACATCTTCTCTTGTGAGGTCTGATCACAATTCATTATCTTCACAATACACTATGCCGCAAGGGAGAAAGAACGAACTGGCCTGAACAAAGCCCATAACCAAACTTTGCTTTCTAGAGCACCCGTGAGACAGGAATAAACCTTTCACAGTTCGCTGGTGCTTTCATTAAAGAAACACGTTGGCGATATAAAGATCAACAGATAACTAATGTATACTGAGCTGTCATACCAAGTCACATTACAGCAAACCTGTCTCCCAATGGCATGTGGTTATAATAAAGTAATTTATATATTGTGTACATAGTGTAGAGCAACACAAAACTTTTACTGCTACTCAGACATACATGGACCATGGCGTCACACTATACTGTGCTCTATTGTTTCAAAGATCAGCTATATTTATATATATGTGTAATTATGATTATCTGTGCAAACTCCCATATAGAGGCCTATTTTTCATTCAATATTTGTGGTATTTTCCTGCAAATATTAAGTGTCGTCCCCCCATCTACATATCTGCTACTGTTGCCGTTGTAGCCTATGACATGGCCAGATCCAAGGAGGGGCAACAGTGGCCCCTGCATTCTCCCCCTGAATCGTGCATGCTGCAGGTACTGATATCAGAGCACAGCATGATTCAGCTGTGTCTCCAATTTCACCGCGAAACAGCCACTGCCAGCGCCGCCCGCCGAGGTGTTGAAGTCACTCTGCTTCTCATGATTTTGCAGTCACCGCCATGGGATTCAGGGGCATCTGGGCACTTGTGGACAATGAGCTTTCCAACGAGTCTGGCCCGTGTTGCTAGCCCCCAGGAACCAGAGATACCGCCAGGCACAGTTGGAACGGTTTGCCAATAGGATAACATGGGACCAGCTAATTCAGAACCCCACCCGGTTTCAACGGCTGCCAGTTCCCCCCTGGCATCATAGAAGCTCAAAGTTGAGCTCATTCGAATCCAAATTGCTGGGCCTTCAGCCTGATACCAGGCCATATGGGTCATTTGGTTTTGGAGATATTGCGGGTAAACCTTTTTTTATTTATTTCTGAACTGTAATTTCATGTCTGTTCATGTTATTTGAGGACATTGATTTCTCTGGAGCGAAAACAGTCCAGTTTCACGGGACCAAAATCATTCGAAGTCCACTTAAAAGTTCTTCAAAATGATACCCGGCTGTCAATGGCTGTGACTTCTGTCCGGAGGCGGCTGTCCCCCAGTTACCGCAAGCACGTATTCCCCCTTGGCAATGAGCATGTAATTCCACATGGCAATGAGCATGGAACCTCTGGCATTGAGCATGTAGGTAAGCAGCACTTATGTGGCATCATTTTAATAGGCATTATGGTGTTTGGCATAATTACGTAATGGACATTATGGTGTGCAGCTTACATGTAATGTACATTATGGTGTAAATCTTTAATGCGCGCAATGTCCCTGTTTATGAAGCATATTGTGAATTTTGTCTCAATCCGTGTAGCATTATGTGGATTTTGGCTCAATCCGTGTGGCATTATATGAATTTTGGCTCAATCCATGTAACATTAGTCCAGTGATACTGCTGTATATTTACAGTCCCATGATACTGCCGTTAAAGTCCAGTGGTACTGCCTATAAAGTCCAGGCCAGTGAAACTGCGGCATATGTCTAGTCCAGTAATACTTTTGCATAAGTCCAGTTCAGTGGTACGGCCGTTAAAGTCCAGTCCATTGAAACTGCCGTTAAAGTCCAAATTAGTGATGCTGCTGTATAATTCCAGTCCATTGGTACTACCGTTAAAGTTCTGTGATACTGCCAATAAAGTCCAGTCCAGTGATACAGCTGTTAAAGTCCATTAGTACTGCCATTAAAGACCATTGGTACTTCCGTTCCAGTATAGTGACCTGCCGTTAAAGTCCAAATCAGTGACACTGCTATATAATTCCAGTCCATTGGTACTGCCGTTAAAGTTCTGTGATACTGCCGTTAAAGTCCAATGGTATTGCCAATAAAGTCCAGTCCAGTGATACTGCTGTATAAGTCCAGTCCAGTAATACTGCTACATAAGCCCAGTCCAGTGGTCTGCCGTTAAAGTCCAGTCCAGAGATACTGCCATTAAAGTCCATTGGTACTGCCCTTAAAGTCCATTGGTACTGCCGTTAAATTCCAGTGATACTGCCATTAAAGTCCAGTCCAGTGATACTGCTGTATAATTCCACTCCACTGGTACTGCCGTTAAAGTTCCATTATACTGCCATTAAAGTCCAATGGTATTGCAAATAAAGTCCAGTCCAGTGATAATGCTGCATAAGCCCAGTCCAGTGGTACTGCCGTTAAAGTCCAGTGATACTGCCATTAAAGTCCATTGGAACTGCCCTTAAAGTCCATTGGTACTTCCGTTAAATTCCAGTCCAGTGATACTGCTGTATAATTCCATTCCACTAGTACTGCCGTAAAAGTTCCATGATACTGCTGTTAAAGTCCAGTGGTATTACCAATAAAGTCCAGTTTAGTGATCATGCTGTTAAAGTCCATTGATACTGCTCTTAAAGTCCATTGGTACTGCCAATAAAGTCCAGTGGTACTGCCGACAAAGTCCAGTCCCGTGATACTGCTGCATAAATCTAGTCCAGTGATACTGCTGCATAAGTCCAGTCCTCAATCCATGTGGCATTATGTGAATTTTGGCACAATCCATGTGGCATTATGTTTGTTGCCAGGGCTACAACAGACCTTAATCTGGCCATGGCCAATGGGCTACATTCTACAAATCTTAACAGGAGATGCCGGCAATGACCGCTGCGCCTGCATAATCAGTAGGCTACACGGTTATGGATAAAAGGATAGACAGTCAAAAAGTCACCACCAAAATGCATGTGTATAGTAATAAATTTAGTATAATGTTGATTTATTATTGCCCTGAATAGCAGCAATACAAAATTATAAATATGGAATTTAAAACCTGATAATTGATAAATATGCCCCATAGTCTCAATGTACACCAGAAGATGACCTCTCTGGTATAGACTCTAAATATTAGAGTTCAAAAGAAAATAGAGACGTTTGCACAGTTGCATAAAATGCACTTGGGAACTGTAATATTTGGGCATCATCATCATCAATTCACAAGCTTGCATCACACCTATGGAATGTGCAAATGTCATCAGTTGGTACTTGACTAAGGTGCTTAGTAAACTGTCCTTAGCAACCTTATTATGCTCACAAAACATGTTCAACTCAAATTCTGGATAAAAGTTCTGTGCAATTGTAATGCAACAAATTGTACAAAAGCTAATGCTTATGTGACCCAAGCAGACTTGCATCAATTTCCAAATCAGCCTGTTTGAGTCCGGCTGATCCGCAAATTTATCTGGCTATTGGTAAGTGCATACACACTTTCCAATCATCAACCCGTGTGCCCACTCATTTGTGGTGTCAGGCACTGATGGTTTCTGCAGCAAGTCAACCGTCTGCACACACTGCACACTGCCCCAATATATCTTCAGATATATTGTCCATCAGCCGATGACGCCATTCACAGATATATATGGCTGATACGCACCTGCTGATACACCAAGAATATAATGGGCATTAAATTAAACAGCCAATACATTGGCCAGTGTGTACTCAGCTTAAGGTAGTAATGGCTTACATGCCATCTTAAAGCCTGCATCTTAGTAATGTCATCTGAAGCATGGTGTTAGGACTGGACTGGAGCTTTAAATTCCATATTTCAAACCTTACTCTTTCCATTTGAAAAATCATCTGTATTGAAAGTTTTTTTTGTGAAATGTGAGGCTGCAACTTCACCCATCATTAATGAGCTTGTTGAACAATTTAGCCAAATACCCCTCCCCCTGAACCAGCTGACGCAGCATTTCATATAAAAGTCCACAAATATACTGGTAGGTTAATTGGCTCCCAGCAAATTAACCCTAAAATGTCTGCGCGTTCATGTGGTATGGAATATACAATAGACTGTAAGCTCCACTGGGGCAGGGACTGATGTGAATGTTCAAATATTCTCTGTAAAGCGCTGCGGAATATGTGTGCGCTATATAAGAAACTGGTAATAAATAAATAAAAGTGAGTTATCTGAAAGCATTCCACACAGACTTGCCTGTCATTTTAAGCATATCATCTGAGTTAGGACTGGAGTTTAAACTGGATTTGAACTTGTCCTACTCACAATGGGGGTTATTCTGATTCACTCGGAAAGGCACAATCACTTTCTAATAGACAAAACCATGTGCACTGCAGGTTGGGCTGATGTAACATGTGCAGAGAGAATTAAATTTGGGTGGGGGTGTACTTCAAACTGATATCTATATTGTAGTGTAAAAATAAAGCAGCCAGTATTTACCCTGCACAGAAACAATAAAACACCCATATCTAAATCTCTCTGCACATGTTACCCATATGTCTTATTTTCTTTGAAAGGCTACTCACACATTGTAAAGCAGCCCATACACGGTCCGTTTAACGGATCCGTTTGGGACTTAATTAGCACACATCGGATCGGATCCCTAGTGCATGCAGTGCTCATGCACTGCGATCCGATCCGATGTGTACCTAGTACAAAAAGTATGTGCAGCACATACTTTTTGCACTGTACTATGTGTTGCGCGGGAGCACGCATCGTATAGCACAGAACGGAGCCATACACAACGGACCGTGTATGGGCTCCTTAATCCTTTGTAGTGCACCCAAGATGGATTCCTCACCTGGTACATGCACAGGTGGGATGTAAAATACTTGATTGTTATATAAGGGCTTGGCCTCTAGCTTTAGCAAACCGCAATTTCCCCACTTTGTGTAATATTTTCTAGGCATTGCCTATTCCACCAAGGGCAACCTATGTAGTGCACTCAAAGTGGCTGCTTTGTCTTGTACCTTTAATGACTGGGTTATGTAACCTGTGAAACGTATTACTCATAGTGGCTGCACCAACACTGCCTGTTATGTTCACTATGTTCTATGTACTCAGCCTCTGTGCTATGTTTTTAATGCTTATATAGGGGCACTACTAGGGATGCCAATCCCGGGGCATTTTTTTAATCCCAGGATCCGGGATTAAAAAATGCTAAATCCCGGGATTCCCAGGATCCCGGGATTGGCATCCCTACCTGTGCTGTGCTGCATATTTGTGGATACCCACCCCCACACCGGCCGACCCGCACATTTGCCTCCAGGCTCGTGCACCTCCTTCTTAGCAGGCAGGGCAGGCCGGAACGAAGAGGCAGGGCAGGCCGGAAAGGAGGCGGGTGGGCGCGCGTGCTGAGGAGACGAGAGGGGGTGGGCACAGGAGAAGGCTGCGCAGCGTGACCTCTACTGTCACGCTACGCTGGCTGCACGCAGAGGTCAGGATTCGGGAGCCGGGCAGCATCTGAGCGAGTGCTCAGACGCTGCCCGGCATTAGACTGCGCATGCGCAGTCTAATCCCGAAATCCCGGGATTGGATATTCCAATCCCGGGATTGAAATCCCGCACTTTTTGAGGCCAAATCCCGGGATCCCGCCAATCCCGATCCCGGGATTGGCCACCCTAGGCACTACTGTGTGGTGTACCATGAATATTGTATAATGTAACATGAATAAAGGACACTACTGTGTAATGTAATGCATATAAGGGGCAATAATGTGTGGCATGATGTGAATAAGAGGTGCTACTGTGTTCCATAACATTAATAAGAGATGCTACTGTATGGTGTAATGTAATATGAAAAAGTTGCTTTACCATGTGGCATAATGTGTAGGAGGGGCACTAATGTGTGATATACAGTATGTGAATAAGAGATGTTAATCTGTAGTGATAATAAGGTTGCACTGCTTTGATTTGGGGGTACTATTGTTTGCCTGTGCCTCTTTCCTGCTAGAACATGCCACTTTGAGTGCTTTCTCTATTTAAATTATGGGGTGAGAGCACTAATGCTTTTTTATGGCACAGGGCATCAAAATGCTTAGCTAAGGCCCAGAGAAGATGACATTAGTCAGGAAGAAAGGTGGCAGTTATTGGCAGTGAAAAGGGGGCCAGAAGAGATTGGAGATGTAGGGGTAAGAGAATTAGGTTATCACTTTATGGTCGATATCCTATGAGACTGATGCTGTTTCGGCGATACAATTGCTTGGAGATTGAAATTAATCATTCTCCTGGTGTTCAATTGCACCTGTTTTTATATATTCTCCCCGTACTTGCGTGGGTTTCCACCGGGTAATCTGGTTTCCTCCCACAATCCAAAAATATACTGGTAGGCTAATTGGCTCCCAAAAAAAATGAACCCTAGAATGTCTGTGTGTGTGTATATGTGTGGTAGGGAATATAGATTGTAAGCTCCACTGGGGCAGGGACGTGAATGTTCAAATATTCTCTGTAAAGAGCTACGGACTCTGTGTGCGCTATATAAGAAACTGCTAATAAATAAATAAATCAGCCAAAAATGTACATGCAATAGAGCGAAAACACGCAGGATCGGGGAAAAGTCCCTGAAGCATAATACCTGATAACAAGGGGTATCAGGGCTAAGGGACACCAGCATCAGGGCTAATAGGATAGCCTCTGGCCAAACTATTATCAGTGGTGAAGCATTGCTGATTTTTTTAAAAACCCTTATCACTTTAAACCAGGATACTCATGAACTATCAGGTTCTCTAGCTGGTAAAAAAAAAAAATAACAGGCGAAATGCTGGCTTGAAGTCAGCCAGCCACAGAACCTGTGTAATCCATGCGTGTCCTGTTTTAAAGGGATAGTGTGGTAACTTTGGTAAGACTGTAGGTTAGGTAAATGTGAGGATATTGAACCGGGTTCTAACTTCTCAGAGAACAGTCTTTCCTGTTCTCCTAATATTCACCTTTCACTGCTTCCCTCCTATACTTGATTTGTTTCTATAATAAGCCTCCCTCTCCTTTTATGCCCTGAGATCATTTGCAAACTGAAACAAGTCATCTATCAGTGATGCTGACGACACAATGCTTCCCTGCATGTTGTAGCCTAGTATATCTCACACTAATATATCATTTTGGCATCTTTAAAATGAGCTAATAGAGAAAGGAACTTGAAGTGATAAAAATATCCGAAAATGTCTGAAATAGCACCAGAAAGATTGTGACACCATTTCTCAGTGTGGACAGCATAAAAATTGCCCAGCTACAGGAAATAAATGAAAAGACTATGATATATTTGTTGTGAATTGGGTGGGAGGTGATACATTTGGTATATATCGCTCTGTGCATTGCCTGCAATGGAATAGCTGCTTATATTTTGCTGAGTGTCATTGTCTTTCTAAATGTATCTAATACACTAAACAAAATTATGTTTTTACAAATGCGGTGAGAACTGGTCAAGCTGGCTTTCAGGGACTTTTACCTCAGTGAAGGAATGTAGAGTATCATAGAAATGATCATTCATGCAAAACAACACCCAATCAACCAACCACGTGAGAGTGCTCTGTAACTGACCTATTAACATCGCCGCATACCATTCTCATTTAATAATAAAGATGTCTTTCAGGATGCAGCTAGTAAAGCTGTCTAAGAAGCTATTATTATGAGGCACATCAGGATTACACTGACTTAAAAGGGGTTGGCCTGTTGTTTGTGAAGGAGGCTGGTTTTTACTTTAGACTATTGGTGATTGGATAGGTCATATATGATGGCGTGGTTTGGGCTAGTTTAGTGAACCTTCCAGAAGCCTCTGTCTCTGATCGTTGCCCGACCCGCCCGCCCTGAGTTCATTTATATATAGTAGAGTTTTCAGTTGTGTCAGCTTTTAGTTTTAAGTGGCCGGATTCAGAACAGTAGTTTGCTCGTTGTATAGTTTCCCTGGGGGATTGCTCCAATTTAGAAAGTGGCTGGTCTTATTACACCTTGAGCGAGGGCATCACTGTACCAGGTGGGCCCTTTCGGCCATTTTAGTTGAGCAATTCCCTCAAGTTGCGGTAGGATGGGCAGGTGGCCCGATTTTAATTTGGTGAAATTTTCCCCCGCAAGGGAACGGCGGTGAGCCATTCTCTCGTGAGAGGTCTGTCCTTGGACGGTGGGGCAAATGCCCCCCCTTTGATATTTTAATTTTTGGAGAATTTTGAATTTTTGAACTCTTGATATTTTTTAAGTCCTACCTTTTAACCTTAACCGTTCTTCACCCCGCCACCATAGCTAGTCAGGGGAGGTCTAGAATTTTTGTAATACATTTTCAGAATTTTACAATCTAAATTAGTTCGTTCAAAAAGGCTGTCCTCATTCATAGATAAAAAGCTGACCCCTTTCACGCCAATTCAGTTGTCTGTGTGTTTATTGATAAGTTAGGTGTATGAATGATGATGCGCGTGCATGTCTGTGCAAGGTTTAATGGTCTTGACTCAGTTTTGCATTCGCCTCATAAGGTTATGAGTACAAATTAGCTATGTTATCCTTACCATTATTACTGTTATGTGCGCATGACACACAAGACTCATTGAATTGCCCCCTTAATTCTATATGATGGCAGACCAAGGGTGGTATTCAATGTGTGCCGCTATTTCAACGGGGAGAGATAGCGGCACTCGCCTATTCAATGCTGCTATTTCCGACATCATTGAAGGCTTTCAGATACGGCTTTTTTTTCTAAATCAAAACTGAATTGTTGGATACGCCTGTTTCCTACAAAACACGGCCATTTCGACACTCAACAGTTGGATCATTGAATACTGATTGTCAAGTTACCATTGGAAAAAAACGGTCGAAAACAGCCATGAATCTGAGTGTCAGGAATGTACCGACAGTCAGATTTGGGATCGAATACCCCTCCCCAAAATCATTGCGGAAGTTTAGGCAGTAGACAGCCATTGAGGTCTGTCATATAGAGCAAGCATTTTCTCTAAGGGCGAGATGTACTAAGCTTTAAAAAGTGATAAAATGGAATGGGCTAAATCACCAAACAATCAACTTCTAACTATACTTTTTTATTCATTATTTATTAACCATTTCTTATACAGTGCACACATATTCCGCAGCGCTTTACAGAGAATATTTCAACATTCACATAAGTCCCTGCCCCAGTGAAGCTTACAATCTATAGACCGTAACACATGTACACGCATACTCATTCATTCTAGGGTTAATTTTTGTTAGGAGCCAAATAACCTACCAGTATTTTTTTTAAACATAACCTGTGACAGCAGTTAGGAGCTGATTAGTTGGTACCTTATCACTCTCCATTTTACCACTTTTCAAGCTTAGTACATCTGGCACTTAAACAGAAGTCCTGCACATCAGAAATCTTGCACGTCCATCAACTTGGATCCTACTACATTTACACCAGTGTCTGTCATAATGTATGTATTCAGTCAAGGCACTGCCAGCCACAAGCTATGCAGCAATGTGTAGCCACTACAATACAAAATGCTGACTTCTTATTTGATAATAACCTAAAGCAATCCTCACTATATTGCAAAGAGGGAAAGAGCTTCAACCACTCAGCAATACCTTCCTGGAAGGCAGAGTGATCTAGAGGGTTCCATTAAACCCATAATAAAGCAAAATGGCTCCACAAGTTCAACATGGTCTCAATAAAAGATTGTTTAGAGCAAGTATTCCCAACCATGGTCCTCAAGGCACACCAGCAGTGTAGGTTTTAGGGATATCCAGGCTTCAGCACAGATGGTTAAATCAAAATAATTGAGGAGATTTTCTTACAGCGCATGTGCAAAACGCTAAGCAAATGGACACACACTCTTTTCCCAGAGAGTTGTGGAGAGGTTGTGTAACAGACAGGGGTCTAGTGCCCGTGCCCATCTGTTGGCAACATGTGAAACTACATCTACTAGCTTTCTAAGCATTTGCTTCAAGTGGGCTCACTAGCATATATACAGTTGTGCTCATAAGTTTACATACCCTAGCAGAATTTGTGATTTTCTGGCCATTTGTCAGAGAATATGAATGATCTCACAAACTTTTATTTGTCTCATGGTTAGTGGTTGGGTAAAGCCATTTCTTGTCAAACAATTGTGTTTTTTTTTTAAATCATAATGACAACAGAAACTACCCAAATGACCCCGATCAAAAGTTTACATACCCCAGTTTATAATACCATGTATTGCCCCCTTTAACATCAATGACAGCTTGAAGTCTTTTGTGGTAGTTGTAGTCTTTATTTTCTCAGATGGTAAAGCTGTCCATTCTTGTTGACATGCATGAACTGCACGTTTGAGATCTCCCTAGAGTGGCTCAATGATATTGAGGTCAGTAGACTGAGATGGTCACTCCAGCACCTTCACTTTATTCTGCTGTAGCCAATGACAGGTGGACTTGGCCTTGTGTTTTGGATCATTGTCATGTTGGAATGACCAAGTACATCCCATGCGCAGATTCCAGGCTGATGAGTGCAAATTTTCATCCAGTATTTTCTGATAACATGCTGCATTCATCTTGCCATCAATTTTGACCAAGTTTCAAGTGCCTTTGTAGCTCACACATCCCCAAAATATCAGCAATCCACCTCCATGTTTCACAGTAGGAATGGTGCACCTTTCATCATAGGCCTTGTTGACTCTTCTCCAAGTGTAACGTTTATGGTTGTGGCTAAAAAGTTAAATTTTGGTTTCATCACTCCAAATGACTTTGTTCCAGAAGTCTGTGCTGTTTAGAGCAGTGGTTCCCAAACTGTGTGCCTAGGCTCCCTGGGGTGCCTCAGGACACTTGCAGCGGTGCCTTGGGTTGGTGGACCAAGATCAATTCATATTATTTATGGTCAATGTAACAGGCAAAACCAGTGCTTGTGGCTGCCAATCATAATATATGTGGACAAACACAAGCAAATCATGTCCCTCACCACATAACTGTGACATATAAACACAATGCACTTAATTTAATATTTTATTTCTGAATTTCTCTATAAGAAGCATTTGGCCTAGGGGTGCCTTGGAAATATTTTGATGCTCTAGGGTGCCGTGATTCGAAAAAGTTTGGGAACCACTGGTTTAGAGTATTGTAAGTGGGATGCTTTGTGGCATTTGCATAGTAATGGATTTCTTCTGGCGACTCAACCATGCAGCCCATTTTTCTTCAAATGCCTCCTTATTGTGCATCTTGAAACAACCACACCACTTTTTTTCAGAGTCCTGTATTTCAGCTATTTGTGGATTTTTCTTTGCATCTCAAACAATTTTCCTGCCAGTTGTGGCTGAAATTTTTGTTGGTCTACCTGAACGTGATTTGGTTTCCACAGAATCCCTCATTTTCCACTTCTTAATTAGTGCTTGAACACTGCTGATTGGCATTCTCAATTGCTTGGATATCTTTTTATATCTTTTTCCTGTTTTATACAGTTCAATTACCTTTTCCCCCAGATCCTTTGACAATTATTTTGCTTTCCCCATGACTCAGAATCTAGACATGTCAGTGCAGCACTGGATGAAAGATGCAAGGGTCTTTCAGGAGACCAGAAACTCACTGACCTTTTATACACACACACTGATTACATGCAAACAGATCACAGGTGAGGATGGTTACCTTTAGTAGCCATTCAAACCCATTTGTGTCAACTTGTGTGCATGTTATCAGCCCCAAATCTCCAGGATATGTAAACTTTTGATCAGGGTCATTTGGGTAGTTTCTGTTGTCATTATTAATTTAAAAGAGTAAACACAGTTGTTTGACAATAAATGGCTTCACCCAACCACTAACCATGAGTGAAAGAAAAGTCTGTGAGTTATCATTCATTTTCTCTGACAAATGGCCAGAAAATCACAAATTCTGCTAGGATATGTAAACTTATGAGCACAACTAAAATGTATATACAAAGATTTTATCAGATATTTTAATTTTAAACAGCTTCAGATCTCTGTATTATTTATAGGCTCAGGATTGTAAATCTGATATAGTATAGTGCCAAATTACATATCCCTTCATTGCTAAGTTGCTTTATTTGAGAAAGTAGGAAAGAATTACATTGACATGTGGATGCCAACTACATACAATAATAACAGAATAAACAGCAACATGGTATCTTCCCTACTATGTAATCCAAGGTTGTATCTTGTCATAATATAAACAAACAGTGTAACTTGTGTACTGTACGCTATTGCATTCATCATAGATATTGATTGATACGAGGCTATGGAGTACAGTATGAGCACCTGATCTCTATGTGTGCTTGTAATTCATCACAATGCATCTTCTCCTTTGTAATGAAAACTCAAGGGAGCATAATGTTATTACTATTGCACAAAATAGGATGGGATTACAGAATGTATAGATTTATCCAGCATTAGTTGTAATGTCTTGTTGTTATTATATTATTGGAGGCAGAAGGTATAAAACATTGTGGGTAGAGATCTCATGAAAACTGGCACATCGCAGGTGGTTTTGATGCGATTGCGATGCCAGGCGTGCTCCCGTGCACCTCGCATCTCAAACGCAGATCTCACTGGCTGCCATAAATATTTATGAAGATTGACCCTTCCACAACTCTGCAGCAGAGACAGGCTGATCGAGGCTTGCACTGATGTCATACCCTCTCCCTTAAAACGGCAGGGCATGCCGCTGGTGAACACCATCAGAAATTACAAGGAAGATGCACTTGAGCAAATTATAGATGCATGGTAACAAGAAATCAATGGTTATACAGAAGAAGTTCAGCATCATACATGACAAGGGACATAACAGGCATATATTTATAGGACAGAACAGGAGAGAGTAGGTAGAGAAGTCACTGTCTGTAAGAGCTTACAATTTTGGAGAGGGGGGCTGTTGAAAGAATGAAAGATAGCCTTTTTCTACTCACAGCCCAATACATTTCCTTGTCATTGAGGCTTTACTGGGCCTGCAACTCTCTGTGCAGACATTGGCCAGTATTCAATGCTCCCAATTCTCTGTTTTTTGGGGGCGAATCAGGCTGTTTTCACTCCTTGCGGTGAATCTGTTTCACTGAAAATGTGATTCATCCTATTCAATGTTCACTGTTCGCCGAAACAGTGAATGCCGGCCAGTTCTCCATTTCATACAAAATCAATAAATTAATATAAATATGTTTGACCAATTGGGTATTACCAGGGCTATTTTTCAGCAGGCTCCAGCAGGAACTGAGGCCCTTATTCTAGTTCACTCTTTCTGACAAAATATTTCTTAGATGGACAAAACCATGTGCACTGCAGGTGAGGCAGGTGTTACTTGTGCAGAGATAATTAGATTTGGGTGGGGTTTTACACCTGCCTCAACTGCAGTGCACATGGTTTTGTCCATCTAAAGGTGCGTACACACGGGGCAATATGATCGCTGGCAATATATTGCTAGCAATATATTGCTCAGCAATCATATTGCCCCGTGTCCCGTTTTCATCTGCAACCAGAGATGGTCGCAGATGAAAATTTAAACACTGCCATGAGAAGAGGCAGGGGATGTCGCTGGTCGGAGGAGCATGCTCCTCCGACCAGCGACCATTCAGGGGCTGAAAACGGGAGCGCGCACCCGGCGATTTATCGCTGGTGCACACTCCAATCACTGGCAATATGGTCGCTCAGCGACCATATTCCCAGCGATTTCAGCCCCTATCACCCCCGTGTGTACACAGCATAAGAAATATTTTGTCAGAAAGAGTAAACTAGAATAAGGGCCTCAGTTCCTGCTGGAGCCTGCTGAAAAATAGCCCTGGGTATTACAAATATTTTATTTTTACTAATTAAAAAATCAATGACTTAAAAGCAATTGCATAGAGCAGTGGTTCCCAAACTGTGTGCCTAGGCACCCTGGGGTGCCTCAGGACACTTAAAGGGGTGCCTTGGGTTGGTGGACCAAGATCAATTCATATTATTTATGGTCAATGTACCAGGCAAACCAGTGCTTGTGGCTGCCAATCATAATATATGTGGACAAACAGAAGCAAATCCTGTCCCTCACCACAAAACTGGGACATACAAACACAATGCACTTAATTTAATATATTTTTTCTAAATTTCAAGATAAGAAGCATTTGGCCTAGGGGTGCCTTGAAAATAGTTTGATGCTCTACGGCAGGGGTCTTCAACCATTAAGACAGCGTGGGCCACCTAAAAAAATCCAGTGAAGCCCGAGGGCCACTAAAATCGCCTACGGAATTTCGGACAGCCCCATAGAATCACAGCTCCCCTATAACGTCAGCACAGTCCTTCATAGACAGCCGCCCATACTCAGCACAGAACCCCACACACACACACACACACACACACACACACACACACACACCCTAATAGTTATCAGCAGCCAATTTGGATTCCAGTGCAAACAGAAAAATCTGTGGCCCCCCCCCCCCCCCATATATAATTTGATATTGAATAAATTGCATGCGCCGTAGGCGCACTCCCAAAAACGGGTGTGACCTAATTATAAGGGGCGTGGTCTAATTATAACGAGTGTGAACTAGCAGGAAAACAATTACCTGACACCTCTTTTGCAACCTGCATGACCAGACATTGGTTACCGCAGGAATGGTCGTTGTCCTCACACGCTTAAGTTGACTGAAGGCTGCACAATGACATATAAACAATTAAGGCCCACACAGTGAAATAGAATGCCTCACAGATCAAACCCAAACAACGAAAGGCTACTTAAATCAATATACACTGTTACACTGTTTATCCGTAATGCTCATTACACATTGTGCATCACACCATAGTGTCCATTAGACATTATGCCACACACCGTAATACCTGTTGTACATTGTCATACACCATCATGCCCATTACACATTATGCCGCACCGTGATGCCCATTACACATTAATCCACACAAAATTATGCCCATTGCACATTATGCCCCACACTGATGCCCATTATGCCACAGACCATAATGCCAGCAGTACTCCTGCTTATACATATGATGCCCCAGCAGTGCCCCTCACCTAATGCCCCAGCAGTGCCCCTCACACAATGCCCCAGCAGTGCCCCTCACACACAATGCCCCAGCAGTGCCCCTCACACACAATGCCCCAGCAGTGCCCCTCACACAATGCTCCAGCAGTGCCCCTCACACAATGCCCCAGCAGTGCCCCTCACACAATGCCCCAGCAGTGCCCCTCATACACAATGCCCCAGCAGTGCCCCTCACACACAATGCCCCCAGTAATGCCCCACACACAATGCCCCCAGTAATGCCTGCAGCTTTGCCAGGTCCCCTGCTCCCGCCAGATGTACCTCCTCATTCTGCAGCTTTGACGGGTAACCTGCTTCCACCATCCATGCCTCCTGTAGTTTCGCCGGGTCCCCTCTGCCAGCTGTGCCTCCTCCTCCTGCAGTTCCAGTGCCGGGTCCCCTGCTCACGCCAGCTGCATCTCCTCCTCCCGCAGCTTCGCCGGGTCCCAACTCCCCAGCTCGTGACCAGACGTGCCTCCTCCTCCCTCAGCCGCGCTGGATCCACTCCTCTGCCCTGCCTGCAGCCAATGAAAATCGGGTAGGCGGCACCCAAGGGGACTCCATTACACTGCCTCCCTCGGCAGCATTTTCTTTTACTTTAAAAAAAAAAAATCCTGTGCATGGTGGGCAGGGGGCCACTGAGATCAGCTCCGCGGGCCACTCGTGGCCCGCGGGCCATGGGTTGAAGACCCCTGCTCTACGGTGCCGTGATTCAAAAAAGTTTGGGAACCACTGGCATAGAGTAATGTAAACTAATAGTATACAGCCTGATTTGGGTTACATAAATATTTAAGCACAAATGTAAACAATAAGCGATATCTCACTTGTTCCCAGGGTTACTCTCCCGAGTGGAATAATCACAGTCTCCCACATAGATTTTTGTTGGAACTGGAATGGCGGGTGTCCATAGACCTGACTGGAGATTTTTAACCTGATCCTGATTTTGTATGGATACTTGGTTTCAGTCCTTAGTAAGGAGGCTCCAGTGAATGGCAGGTGGTGGTGTCTCTTGTGGAGTCCAGTGTGAATGTCCAGCAATTGGAAGAAATTGGGAGGGGGAGAGTTGGTCCAAGTGAGAAAAACTTCTGTTTGTAATCCCAAGGAAATCAGACTGTACACGCTCGGTCTGGCGCGTTTCGTCGTCCACAGACAACTTTTTCAAAGGTATACCTCCACCACCCCTTGTGTTTTTTCCTCTGTGAATTTTCTGGGGGTTGACCTCCCCATGATGTGAGCAACTTGCTAAACAACCCATCCAGAAGTGCCTGTACATATTTCTCCACTTAGGTGGTCTAATATACAACAGTTCTCCATTTCATGTTCACTGCAAGTCGCTGGAGTATTTCAATGGGGTTTTCACTGGGATTCGCCAAAAGTGTATTCAATGCTAGGATGGAGAACTGCTTTCTCCATGATTTTTGCCATGATTCGCCGTTTTGCATTCAAAATCTTTTTTAGGTGAACAGGAAATTGATCTTTTGAAATAAAGGGTTGTGGGGGGGGAAGTTTGGTGTCAAAAAATCTGATTTTTTTTTCTAAGAAGGGGCATGCTATTTGTAATCATGTGCTTAAAGCACATTAATATATATTTAATTTTAAAGCAGAAGCAGCGGGGCATACTGGGAGGGATCCATGACAGATCCCTTTTAAGCATCACTGCAAAGGCTCTTATAGGATATCGATAGCTGGCAATACCCTCCACTGTAAAACCCCAACATGCAGGGTTTGGTGCATCGGGAATTACGGTAAAACCCCTGAAAACTCCATTATCCCTTTAGTGCATCCTGGCCGTGATATGGTATGCGTGGGGTGATAACCATATGGGAATAAAATGCTGCATAAGTGAATTAAAGGGGTAAAGATGATGAAAATAATAAAACAGTGTAAGAGAATGCAAAAAGATAAAGATGCAAATACATTAATACAGTGTTTTAGAGAATCCAAAGAGATAAAGATGGGAAGACATGTAATCAGTATAAGGGAATCAGAAGGGATAAAAGTTTTTGATTACGTGAAGGGAAGGAAAGGAAGGACTATGATGCTCTTGTTGGCTCAGAGTTTCTTATCTATGTTAGAGATATGTGCCCAGGTTATAATAATAATAATAATAATAATAATGTTATTTATTTAGCACGTTTCTCCTAATAGGACTCAAAGTGCTTGCATCAGCCATTTACAGCACAAAATACAAAATAAACTTAATAACTTAACAAGGGACATTAGTGAAATGCTTGGGTGAACAGGAAAGTCTTGAGTCTATTTTTGAATGTTTTCAGAGTGGAAGCTTCTCAAACTGAGCGGGGAATTGAGTTCCATAGAGTTGGAGCCACAGCGCTGAAAGCTTGACCCCCAGATGAATTTAGGGAAAGTCTGGGTACTGTTAGTAGTCCTTCATCAACCTATCGCAGTACTCGAGTGGGACAATAAGGGTTTAGAAGCTGCTTCAGGTACCTTGGGCCAAGGGCGTAACTACCATAGGTGCAGGAGGTGCAGCTGCTATGGGGCCCAGAGCTGAGAGGGGCCCACTTTGCCTGTCAACGTATCATGTATGTGCTATATACATTTTTCAGCATTAGGTGATGAATAGGGGCCCCTGCAAACTTTTGCTATGGGGCCCACATGTATCTAGTTACGCCACTGCCTTGGGCCCTGGACATGTAGAGCTGTGAAAGTCAGTAAGCCAATCTTGAAAATTATTTGCCATCTTATAGGCAGCCAGCAGTCAAGGTGCGATGATACAAATGCATGAATGACTTTAGGCAGATCTTCTGAGGAAATTACAGTAAGTGCTTGATTCTAGCTATATTCCTTAGATGATAGAATGAGGATTTAATTGTGGCGGATACCTTATGTTCAACTGTCAAGCCACTATCCAGGACAACACCAAGAGCCCATACATGTTACGTGTTTTGAAGTTCTGCACCCCCAAGCGTAAGTCCTTCTGCAGTTTTGTCCTGTGACCTATCATAAGCACCTATGTTTTATCAGGGTTCAGTTGCAGCTAACTGGTACTCATCCACGCCTGGAGCTCAGCTAGACAGCCATTTAGGTTTATTATTGAGTTCTCAGTACCTGGAGCAAAGGTCAGGTATAGTTGTGTATCATCTGCATAGTAATGGTAGACCAGGCCGTGATGTCTTATTATTTCACCCAGTGATAGCATGTAAACTGCAAAAAGCATGGGAGATATTATGGAACCCTGCAGGACACCGCATGGAAGTGGCACTGGTGATGATGGTTAAAAGTTAGTCTTACACTGTACACAAACTAGACGATTTGCTCCATGAGCCAGGGGCGGATCCAGGATAAAATGACAGGGGGGGCACCATGATAAAAGCGGGTTTAGGTGGGGGAGGGGCAGTGTTAGTGGTGCCAGTGTACATGCTAAGAGAGCGGCAGAGAGAGGTTGGGAATGGGATTAAAAATAGGCCCTGGCATTTAAAGTATGCAGGCCGACCATGGCGACAAAAGTGAAGGATGTAGTTGTGCACGTGCCAAAGGCGTGCTCCAGAAAAGGGGGTGTGGCTACTCAACAGGGGGCGTGTCCTCGAGTGTAGTGTACAACACCATATACAACTTCTACACATTATGCAACAAAATACTAGACCCCATTATACTTGCCCCTTACACATGATGCCAAATGGAATGAGCCAAAATTCACATAATGCCACATGGATTGAGCCAAAATTCAAATAATGCCACACAGATAGAGCCAAAATTCACATAATGCCACACGGATTGAGCCAAAATTTACATAATAACACACGGATTGAGCCAAAATTCACATAATGCCAAATGGATTGTGTCAAAATTCACATAATGCCACACGGATTGAGCCAAATTCATAAAATGCCATATGGATTGAGCCAAAATTCACATAATGCCACACGGATTGAGCCAAAATTCACATAATGCCACACGGATTGAGAGAAAATTCACATAATACCACATGGATTGAGCCAAAATTCACATAATGCCACACGGATTGAGCCAGAATTCACATAATGCCACACAGATTAAGCCAAAGTTCACAATACGCTTCATAAACAGGGACATTGTCCACCAAAGGCGCGCATTTAACATTTACACCATAATGTCCATTACACGTTAAGTTACACGCCATTATGTCCATTATGTATTATGCCAAACACCATAATGCCTATTAAAAATTATGCTACATAAGTGCTGCTTATCAACATGCTCATTGCCAAGGGTTCCATGCTCATTGCCAGAGGTTCCATGCTTGTTGCCATGTGGGATTACATGCTCATTGCCAAAGGGGAATACATGCTCGCAGTAAATGGGGAACAGCCACCACCAGGCAGAAGTGATAGCCACTGACAGTGGCAGAGCCTGGCTGTATTCAGAGCACTGCAGGTCCCGGCTATTTGAAATAATACCTCCTCTCACACCAGAAAATGCATTCCCAGGTTGGTCCCTTTTACACAGCCTAGTCCCTGCAGTTTCTGGTGTGAGCGGGAGAGAAAACCACCCCCCCCCCCTTGAACCAGTTATCTCATTTAATCGGCTACGGTTTAATCTTCGGAACCAACTGACTTATTTACATGAGACAAGTATCATATTGAAGAACTTTTGAGTGGGCTTTGAATGATTTTGGTCAAGTGAAACTAGAACGTTTGGTTCCAGAGTAATCTGCCCTCAAAAAACATGAACAGCCATGAAATTACATTTCAAAAATAAAAAAATCGGTTTACACGCAATATCTCTGGAACCGATTGACCAATATGGACCAGCCTGGTATCATATTGAAGGACCAGCGATTTGGAATTGAGTGAGGTCAACCACAAGCTTCTATGATGCCAGGGGGGGAACTGACAGCCGTCGGAACTGGGTGGGGGTCGGAATTGACGGGTCCCAGATTATCCTATGGGGAAAAAACATTACAGCTTTGCCAGGCGATATCTCCGGTTCCCGGGGGGCTAGAGACACGGGGCTGGGCTCGTTGGAAAGCCCTGGTCCTCCACTACAAAAAAAATGACAGGGGGGCACGTGCCCGAGTGCCTCCCCCCCTGAATCCGCCACTGCCATGAGCTATATTGTCAATGACATCGAATGATTTCTCCTGTCAGGCATGCAAGGGGATGTGTTGTCATACACATCACCTCACATGGTACCGAGGGGATTCAGCGTCGGGTGGGTATTTGGCAGGGCAGCGTCTCTGGCCGAATACCCGCCTGCGAGCCAACCTGAATGACGGCCTAAATCTGGTATGTTGGGAACAGCAGAGGAAATCAGTGAGCACTTATACTTACTACCCTACTTCCTCTGTGCTGTGCAGTCACTGCTTCATTTACATGTAAAGACCAGAGACAAATGATGCACCAGGCAAGCCTAATGAAGTGTGTAATAAGAAGTTTTAATAATACAGGAAAGATAAATGATGCAAATTATTTGGCAGACTGGGAACAAGGTATAAGATGCACCGTCAACTAATCTCAAATAAAATATATTAATCAACTCATTACTATCAGCCACATCAGTAATTATACATTTGCTGGCCCAATAGTTTTGTATAGACCACCATGCCCTTGTAAGTAAGTTTTATTTATACAGCACACTTTCTCCTACAGGACTCACGGCGCTTGCCCTACCAAATAGTGAAAAACCTAATGACATAGGGACCTTTCTCACATGTCAGTACATGCATCGGGCACCTGCATCAGCAACAGTTTCATGATAAATTATGACAATTGGCAGAGGCATCCTTACCCCTTGTGCCGCAGAAGCCCCTTTGTGTACACCTTCATCACAAGTTGGCAACAAGGGGGTGTGGTCTCACAGAAGGCCCTGTGTGGCAGTAAGCATGCCATGTGTCAATGGGTCCTGACCTCGCAGCCCGCCCCTGTCTCAGCAGCTGGGCAGAGCATCAGGAGGCAGAGATGCTGGGCCAGCCCCTGTCTGTCAGTGTGCTGTTCAGCTGAACAGCTCTTCTCAGATATGCTCGCCGCTAGCAACTACTCTGTAGTGCTGTGTACTGTACAATGGAAATAAAAACACCTCTCATGCATTTTATGACAATTAGGAGTATTATTATACTGTAAAAGTTAATATTTGGGGTAATTTTACTAAAAATTAAAAGAGGTGATATTGCCCAAATCAGATTCTGGCAATCAATTTCTAGGATGCAAAAGACAGAATCTGATTGGTTGCTATAGGTAACATCGTCTCTTTTTGTTATTAGAAACTAGTCAATTTACCCCTTAGTATACATGCAACTGTAAAATAAAATCTTTACTGTGACATGCACAAACTTGTGTAGTATGTGAAAACACACAAAATACTGTGCACCACAAACACAATTATTCTGCATTTGATAAAGTTACACATACAGTACTGTACATAACATGCATCTTATGTTCAGCACGTGCGGTACAGGCCCTAGGCCCATAATACCACATATCACATCCTGTCATCACCACAAGCATTTGTGATCTAGAAGTGGATAGGTGACAATGTCGTTGGAATTAGAAACCATTGTGTTGTTGAACATGAGGAACTATTTTATCAGCAGGGATTCTTTTACATTGTCTTTCAACCTGATTAACTTGTCTAGGGCTTAGTCCCCTTGTCACTCAAGGACATACACTATGTAACTTAAAAATGTTGTTACCATTAACTACATTACTTGCTACATACTGTACTAACTTAAGTGATTGACTGAGTGAATATATATTTTTTTTACCAATAACTTTTTTCACATAGTGGAAAGAAGCAATATCTCCTCCAAGTGTAATTGTATTACTTCTTCCATGTATTTCATTTATGCCTAACTGATTGCATAGCTGCAAACTGGGTGCCGGATGACCTCCCGACAGTCGGGATTCCGACATTCATTACACTGACATCTGAATCCCGACTGTTATAACCCAGACAGTCAGTATACAGGGGCTATTCTCCCTCAGGGGTCCAAGACCCCCATAGAGGGAGAATAGAATAGGTGGCAAGCACATACCCATACATAGCTCTATACCCTACCCGTGCAAACTATCCCTGAATTCATGGGACAAATCAAGGTTTAAAGATTTGTCGCTGGACCATCTGTACAGTATAACCACTGTTGTTTTCTGTAATGGATGCAATTCTCACTATTATCTGTGTTACTTAACCTGTGAAAGCCCCATACACACTAGATGATAAATTAAAAGATAATGCTCAGAAGGGCACTGTATGTATGTGTGTATAGGGGGGGGGGGGGGATCTGTATGTGTGTATACTCAATATTGTGAACAACGTGCACTTCCACGGGCGCCTGCTTATCATACAGGTTGACTTTGAATATGGTTTTTGGCAATGGTCTCGGTGATGTCAATGATTGACATAGTTTACTAATATCGTTCAGTGTGTACACTCAATATTGTTTGACCAGTCGCACTGCTGATATAGTTAAATATACGACGGTGTCCCTAGTCGCCTGGGGTGTATGGGGCTTAATTAAGAGTTTGTTTGTGTAGTACTATTGTAAGCTTGCACAGGGCCCTCTAACCCCCAAGTCTGTCTGTTACCCAGTTTGTTTTATCACTGTCTACTATTGTAAAGCGCAACGGAATCTGATGCGCTATATAAGAAACTGTAAATAAATAAATAGTACCAGGCATTAGGCTACTAGTTATGCCTGGAGTTTATGTCAACCAGTCACCTCAGAGAGTGTCCCCACAGTAGCAATGACCACTACTGTTGTAGAACGAGTTTTGAGTGCAGCTTGTGTTGTTGACATGTGCTTCACTGAGGAAATATAGCATCAACATGTGATCCTCTCCCTGTGCTCTAATAGGCATACAACTGGGCCACCCTGTTTTGAGCACCCCCTTTTCCAACCTGTACATGCTGGCTCAGTGAAACAGAAGCAGTATATTATCTCCACCAAAGAGCAGCACTGTGGACAACTCTTCCTGGGGAAAGGAGCTAATGCTTAATTTATTTATTTCTTTTATTTAACAATTTTTTATATAGTACACACATATTCTGCAGCGCTTTACAAAGTATATTTGAACATTCACTTCCGTCCCTGCCCTAGTGGAGCTTACAATCTATATTCCCTACCACATGTACACGTTAACACAGACATTATAGGGCTAATTTGTTGGGAGCCAATTAGCCTACCAGTATATTTTTGGATTGTGGGAGGAAACCGGAGTACCTGGAGGAAACCCATGCAAGTACGGGGAGAATATACAAACTCCGCACAGTTAGGGCCATGGTGGGAATCAAACCCATGACCTCAGTGCTGTGAGGCAGTAATGCTAACCATTACACCATCCGTACTGCCCATAATGCAGTGGTTCCCAAACTGGAGTGCCTCAGAGTACTGGCAGGGGTGCCTTAGGTTGGTGGTCCAGAACAGATTAAAATTATTTATAGGCAAAATCAGTGCTTGTGGCTTCCCATTTATGAAATATGTGGATAAACAGAAGTGAATCATGTGCCTCACCACATAACTGGACCCAGGGCCGGACTGGGACAAGAAATCATCCCTGGCATTTCGAGCACACAGGCCCACCTGTAGTAGGGGGGACCCTTGAGCGAGGAAGCGGCGCAGCGAAAAGGGGGTGTGGCCTCAGGAAAAGAAGGCGTGGCATCCCAAAAAGGAGGCATTACACATTATGAAACACACCGTAATGCCCATTACACGTTGCTGCACACTGTATTGCCCATTACATATTATGACACACAAGTAATGCCCATATTATGCCCCCAGTAATGTTCCTTACACATAATTCCCCCAAATATTACACCTTAAACATTGCCCACATAACAGCCCCTCCAGTATTATTAATATTAAAAGCCCCCTGTCCTCTAATTAAAAATTTCTGCGCCCTTAGTCATAAATAAAGCCAGCCCCCACTCCCCTCAATAGTAAATACAGCGCCCAGGCCCCACTCCCTCCAGTAGTGAATAAAGCACCGGGCCCACTCCCCCCAGTAGTAAATACGGCCCCCCACTCCCCCAGAGCACTCACCCACCAATGTTGTGGGGAGGACGGATTTGGAGGAGCAGATTCTGCATGCATAAGGAAAGCCCGGCTGTGTCAATGTCCTGCTTACTGCTCTGTGAAGTCACAGCAGCAGGTAGTGCAGCTCGGCCACCGCTACCCACAAACCCACGGTGGCCGGCTGCAGGCCATGCTCCCTGCCACTTCTGTATGCGCGCATGCGCAGTGAGTGCCCTCAGTCCGCTCAGCCCACAAAATCGGCCCACAAGGCCATCGGCCCTTCTGGCATTTGCCAGAAGAGCCAGATGGACAGTCTGGCCCTGACTGGACCTAAGGACGACATATAAGCACAACTTATTTAATTATATTTTTTTTTTCTGAAATTCTTAACAAACTTTGCACCTACGGGCGCCATGAGGGGAAAACAACTGTAGGAATACAGAAACAGGTACTTATGTAGTATCTGGGCGTCCGATTTAGAAATCGGATCGCATCGCATCGTATGCGACCAAATCGTATGCGATGCGATGGTCAAGATTTTTCAATAGGATTCAATGTTAAAATGGTCTGAGTCCATTTTAACATAGAATTCAATGGGAAAAAGGGGTCCTTTTCCTTTCCCCACTATCCAAGTGGGCATGGAGTTGGATATAAACCTGTGGCGAGCGTAGCGAGCCACCGAGCCCGAAGCGTGGCGAGCGTAGCGAGCCCCGCGAGGGGACACAGAATACTTTTTTAAGAAATATGCGTCCCCTCGCGGGGCTCGCTTCGCTCGCCACGCTTCGGGCACCCAGATACTACATAAGTACCCAGAAACATAAAAGAGAGAAGAGACCTAAGATAGAATAGAACAGATCTGGAGGAAACCTGGAGGCGCAGAAATAAATTCTGGGGGTGAATAGTAGGCACTCTAGGGTGCCTTGATTCACAAACGTTTGGGAACCACTGGCCTAATGTTATAGTTATGCTCATGGTGGATCACATTACAGTTGTTCTAGAATGTTTGTGAACCCTTTTGAATTATCTAAATTTCTGCATAAATGTGACTTTAAATATGTTCAGGACATTTAAGTCTTGAAAAAAAAAAAAAGATTACCAAATAAACCAAATAAAGATTTATCAAAATGTGTTTTTTTTTTTGGTACTCTTTACTTAGAAGGGCGCCCATCTCGGCCATCTCGGGCATTGAATGCACTAAAAAATGAGGTGCGATGCGACCGACGAGATGCCCGAGATTTCCCATAGGGAACAATGTTAAATGTCTCAATTGACCCGATTTTCCTGTTCAATGCCTCAATTGACCCAATTTTTCCATAGGAAACAATGTTAAATGGGCCACAGAGGCCAAATAGGCACCCTGAAGTGTATTATGGCCACCCGAATTGTTAACGCCACCCCACGATCAACGTCAACCCGATGCGTGGCGAGCGGCGGCGGTATGCGTCCTACGACCTTTTCATACCCCCACTATCCACGTCGGCGTGGAGTTGAGAATAGAAAGTGTGGCGAGCGCAGCGAGCCACCGAGCCCGAAGCGTGGCGAGCGCAGCGAGCCCCGCGAGAGGACGAGGATACCTTCACAGGTATCCGCGTCCCCTCGCGGGCTTCACAGCTGTCCGCGTACCCTCGCGGGGCTCGCTGCGCTCGCCACGCTTCGGGCTCGGTGGCTCGCTGCGCTCGCCACACTTTCTATTCTCAACTCCACGCCGACGTGGATAGTGGGGGTATGAAAAGGTCGTAGGACGCGTACCGCCGCCCCTCGCGGGCTCGCTGCGCTCGCCACGCATCGGGTTGACGTTGATCGTGGGGTGGCGTTAACAATTCGGGTGGCCATTATACACTTCAGGGTGCCTATTTGGCCTCTGTGGCCCATTTAACATTGTTTCCTATGGAAAAATCGGGTCAATTGAGGCATTGAACAGGAAAATTGGGTCAATTGAGACATTTAACATTGTTCCCTATGGGAAATCTCGGGCATCTCGTCGGTTGATCGCACCCGATTTTTTAGTGCATTCAATGCCCGAGATGCCCGAGATTTTTTACTAACGATGCCCACGATCAAAATCGTGGGCGCCCTTCTAAGTAAAGAGTACCTTTTTTTTTTTTAAATAAACAATAATACAACCTTTAAGATTACCCATACATTGAATGGAACAGTTACAGTACAATCAATATTACAATCAGGTGTGAATTTGGGTGTCCCTGTCCTATTTAAAAAAACAAAAACAAAACCATAAGTCTTCACCACAAAGGGGTTTGGGAACACGTACCATGCCTTTTGAAGGGAAATTTCAGAGGAACTCAGAAAAGGTTTGTTAATGATCATTAAAAAAGTTACAAAAGGAATACTATAGATTTTGTCCTTTACTCATTCTCAATCAGGATCTGCCAGTCACATTTGCGCTGGCTAATTCTTTGTTCATTTAGCCACCACATTAATAGTGTTTGTATGGAGACAGCAAGGAGGAAGCCTCTACGTGAAACAAACATGAAACAAACATTGCTGCTTATTTAAAGTTTCATGGACTAGAAATCAGTCCCGGGCCCCACAATTTCTAGTTACAGCCCTGTTGACACATATTATTACAAGGGGTGAAATATGCAATTATTTCTTGTAATCAATAAAGAAAATATAATTATTTATTGTAGACCACAAAGCACTTTGGCCTGATTCAGACCCGCTGGCTAAGTAGTTTTCTTTAGCTACTTAGAGAGTGGGCCAATGCTGCCCACCGGGCAAGTGAATGTCTGCGCCGGCATGCAAATGGATGTGTACACTTACACATCCATTCATATGGGGGCGTATGGGTGAAAAATCATTTAGTGGTCGCTGACCATGTAATAATTTTTCCCCTGTTCACAGTTAAACGTAAAATCTAGACTGATTTTTATTTGCCTCGGAAAATGGCTGAGAACGGGGTGGGCGTTGATGTCATGTGACGTCAGCCACCCGCCCCGTACAGGTTTCTCCATGCCTGCCTTCACATGGGGACGCCTGGGTGCACCTACCGTTTTTGTGGAAACGATGTGACAACCCCTTGCCCTCCCACTACCCACCCCGCTGTGTGCGAACACCTCGTCAACAGTGATAGTCGCCAAAGGCGTTTGCACATCGGGTCTGCACATGCAACATATTTGCCATTACGTATGCGCAGTCCTGAAACATCGGTCCACGCAGCGAATTTCGCAGGGGACCCAGTAAATCTGAATCAGGCCATTTGTTGTCCTGCTTACTGGTAAGATCTGAATAAATCCATTTTTTATTCCATGATGTAAGAAAATACAATGTCAGCAATGTCAAATGGGGCGAAACGTTTATGACCACTAACAAGCAGTACTTTGGATCAGACTGTTTCTGAGCTGTTCACTTCACGCTGTACTATAATAAAGTGAATGACTTCAGGGGTTTGGTAGCAGATCATTGATCATAAGTGTAGCTTGCAGTGTGAGAATATAGCAGATTTGTCACACATCACCTCTCAGATAACATAGATACAGAGTGCTGCCTATTAACAGGGCTTGCTTATAGATTGCATGCTTTGGAGTGTGTTTGTGCTATATGAATACTGAAAACCCTGCACCCATATTTTAACCCTTTGAGTGCCAACATCTTTGTGGGAGATGTTCAAAATAACCATTTAAAAAAGCCAGCATTGCTCAGATTTGTTATATAAATTAAAATAAGAAATGTTGTGTAAAAAAAGATTATATTTCATATATAAGGTAAACATTACAGGGTCTTTATGATGAATAGAAATGGCTGCTTAGCAATTTTTACACCTATTTTGACAAATTCACTTGGCACTCAGAGGGTTAATATTTATCTCTTAATAGTCTCGTGTCAGTCTTGCATCAGCAGCAGAAATCACTTAGAAAATGCTGTGGGGCCATTTTCCTGGAGATTTGCGCATGTGCAGAAAAAGTCACTGGGAACATGGAAGATCATTCTAATCCATATACTCCCCTGCGCATTCGCTCATGGTAGCGATGGTTTGGGACTGCACATGCATGCAGCCGCGTGGTGCGAGCTTATTCGTCGGCCCATTTGCACCTAGCAGTGTGGGCAGGGGGTGTGGGGCGTGGGGCCGCGGGCCCTCATTGCATCCATGGGAATGCCTAGCATTTCATGGATATTTGCCCATGACGCGGGTGCAGGGGATGGGCAGTTGACTTCAGCGGATGTCAGCTGCCCGCCCACTTCCGCACAGGGTGCTCGCAGATCAAAGACACCAGAGAGGTGGCTTAGATCTGCGAGAGCTTGCAAAATCATTCGATGGTCGGGGTGCAAGGGGGTGTGGGCGTTTGTGTGGGCAGCTCACAGATGACACGCAAAGCTGAAAATTTTGCAGTATTGCGGGTCAACCAGAATAACCCCCATGGTGAGGTTGCCATGTCCCCGTGCATGCACAGTAGACTGCAGGCCAATTCCAGAATCTAGTACACCGCAGAGAGCACAGGGGCGGATCCAGGATAAAATGACAGGGGGGGCACCATGATAAAAGAGGGTTTAGGTGGGGGGGGGGGCGGTGTTAGTGGTGCCAGTGTACATGCTAAGAGAGCGGCAGAGAGAGGGTGGGAATGGGATTAAAAATAGGCCCTGGCATTTAAAGTACGCATGCCCACCATGGTGACAAAAGTGAAGGATGTAGTTTTGCGCGCGCCAAAGGCGCGCTCCGGAAAATGGGGTGTGGCCACTCAACAGGGGGCATGTCCTTGAGTGTAGTGTACAACACCATATACAACTTCTACACATTATGCAACAAAATACTAGACCCCATTATACTTGCCCCTTACACATGATGCCAAATGGAATGAGCCAAAATTCACATAATGCCACACGGATTGAGCCAAAATTCAAATAATGCCACATGGATTGTGTCAAAATTCACATCAAGCCACATGGATTGAGAAAAAATTCACATAATGCCACATGGATTGAGCCAAAATCCAAATAGTGCCACATGGATTGTGTCAAAATTCACATAATGCCACACGGATTGAGCCAAAATTTACATAATAACACACGGATTGAGCCAAAATAAACATAATGCCACACGGATTGAGCCAAAATTCACATAATGCCACACGGATTGAGCCAAAATTCACATAATGCCACACGGATTGAGCCAAAATTCACATAATGCCACACGGATTGAGACAAAATTCACATAATGCCACACGGATTGTGACAAAATTCACATAATCCACACGGATTGAGCCAAAATTCACATAATGCCACATGGATTGAGCCAAAATTCACATAATGCCACACAGATTAAGCCAAAATTCACAATACGTTTCATAAACAGGAACATTGTCCACCAAAGGCGCGCATTAAACATTTACACCATAATGTCCATTACACGTTAAGTTACACGCCATTATATCCATTATGTATTATGTCAAACACCATAATGCCTATTAAAAATTATGCTACATAAGTGCTGCTTATCTACATGCTCATTGCCAAGGGTTCCATGCTCATTGCCAGAGGTTCCATGCTCATTGCCATGTGGGATTACATGCTCATTGCCAAGGGGAATACATGCTCGCGGTAAATGGGGGACAGCCGCGAGGCAGAAGTGATAGCCACTGACAGTGGCAGAGCCTGGCTGTATTCAGAGCACTGCAGGTCCGGGCTATTTGAAATAATACCCCTTTCACACCAGAAAATGCATTCCCAGGTTGGCCCCTTTTACACCAGCCTAGTCCCTGCATTTTCTTGTGTGAGGGGGGAGAGAAAACCACCCCTCCCCCCTTTTAACCAGTTATCTTATTTAACCGGCTATATCTTCGGAACCAACTGATCCATTTACATGAGACAAGTATCATATTGAAGAACTTTTGAGTGGGCTTTGAATGATTTTGGTCCAGTGAAACTGGAACGTTTGGTTCCAGAGTAATCTGCCCTCAAAGAACATGAACAGCCATGAAATTACATTTCAAAAATAAAAAAATTAGTTTACACGTAATATCTCAGGAACCCATTGACCGATATGGACCAGCCTGGTATCATATTTGGAATTGAATGAGATCAACCACAAGCTTCTGTGATGCCAGGGGGGGAACTGGCAGCCGTCGGAACCGGGTGGGGGTCGGAATTGACGGGTCCCATATTATCCTACGGGGAAAAAACGTTACAGCTTTGCCAGGCGATATCTCTGGTTCACGGGGGGGGGGCTAGAGACATGGGGCTGGGCTCGTTGGAAAGCCCTGGTCCTCAGCTACAAAATGAAATGACAGTGGGGGGCACCTGCCCAGGTGCCCCCCCCCCCCGGAATCCGCCACTGCCTGCACGTTGTTTGCACATAGGCCCTCTACTCTCTTAACGTTCCTGCCCTTAGCACACTGGCAATCTATTTTCATAGACCAATTCAATACTAATGACTGGATATGCAAACTTTTATAATAAATTTGTGTTATTAAAGTGTACATTTGCAATTGGGGTAGGCCATTGGAAGCAGGGTATGATAATGATACTTTTTTGCACCATCGTTACATGCCATCAGTGTTTCATGTGAAGATGAAAAAATCATGTGAAGATGAAAGTTGCACATACAGTATGCAAAGGAACACTGCAGCTGAATCAGTGTTCCGATAACAGCAGAAATAAAACATACAGTAGCAAAGCATACATGGCACCCACCTAGCTCACGTTGGACGAGATGTACTAGTCCTTTTAAAGTGATAAAATGGAGAGAGATAAACTACCATCCAGCTCCTAACTGTCATTTTAAAGAGCATTTGCCATGACAGTTACAAGCTGATTGGCTGGTACTTTATCACTCTCCATTTTAACACTCTTCAAGCTTAATACATCTGGCCCATATCAAACAGAAAAACAATCACCTAAGAATTGATGGTTATTTCAAACGCCATGCTTACTTGCAGCACTAGAATCACTTAACTGCAAAAATATATCTATTCAGCCATACAAAGGAACAGTACCGGGAGACAAAACTTAGCACTACAGTAAATAAATAACAAAAATAGAGTGCAGGTAAAATGAATTCCACAATTCAATACACATTACAGCTTAAATGTAAGTGAGGACTTGACCAATGTGCTACTAGGGGCAGGTGGCCAAAGGTGGAGGTGAGTATGTGGATGAAGATGGTCGCTGAGTGTTTGAGTATAGGAGAGCTGTGAGTAAAATGTGAAGAGAAGTGGGCTTTGACAACAAGAGGGAAGAGGGCCCTGCACTGAGGAGCTTACAATCTAGTAGTACATGGTTACTGTATGTAGAATCCCCTTGTGGGATATGCTCACTAGGTCGACAAGCATTAAGTCAACCACTGGAGGTCGACATGACTGAAGGTCGACATGGGTTAGTTCGACAGGGACATTAGGTGGACATAAGCATTAGGTGGACATTGGGAAGGTCCACAGTCAAAAGGATGGCCTTCAGTCATGTCGACCTTCGTGCATGTCGACCTTCGGTCATGTCAATCTAATGCTTGTCGACCTAATCCTTGTCTATCCTATGATCGATAACCCCTCTTGGTTTCAAAACACAGCATTCCAGTGGTGAAAAAAGATACACAATGAGAGCCTGACCCCTTAACCTCTACACTGGCAGTACTCCCGAAAAAATCAAAAAACACTCCTTTTAATAAAGGACTAATGGGAAGCCTTTAGGCAATGAGATTTAGGCAACAGAGTGTTTCAAGATGGCCACACACGGGAGGGTCCTATTGCTTGACCCTCTAGTTGAAAGATGGGATCAGTGTTCCCAAGAGTGTAAATTGGATGAGATCAGTCATTCATGTCTTTGGCCATGTGTTACCCGCAGACGCAGGTTGATAGAGATCATCATTTGAATGCATTTTCTACAATGGCCGAGAATAAACCTATCAGTTTGTATAGGCTCATTATGCCACAGATGTTTTTGGGAATCAGTCTCTGAATTATATGGCCTAGTTAGACGGTCAATAAGTCGACACCAAAAGTTCAACATGCACAAGGTTGACATTAGCTAAATGTCGACATGCACAAGGTAGACATCGACAACAGATGGACACAAGCAAAAGTTTGATACGGCGATTCCCCCCCCCCCCCCCCCCCAATTTTTGAACTTTTTCCTGCTTTATGATCCACTTGGACCCCGACTGGTAATAGTAAAGTGTGCCGAGCATAGCAAGGCACCAGGCACCAGGCACAAAGCACTACAATAATTGGGGTCACCGTTCTCAGGTGCTAGCACATGTTGACTTTTTTTGTGTGTCAACCATTACCATGTTGAACTTTTAATTGTGTTGGCATTTTGTCACTGTCGACTTTGTGCATGTTGACCTTGTCAATGTCAATGATTTGGTGTCAATCTATTGGCTGGGATATCTAGACCGGGTGGATCTTTGAATCCAGAACCATTAGTTGCGATACTGTAGCCCATAACATTTCTTACGTGATGTCTATTTATGTACAGAAATAGCTTTTCTCCATTTTATGGTTCATCCAGCTGACTTTGGCTTCCATATTGAAACTCAATAGAAAATGGTAAATTATGGCTAAATCATTCTCCTTTTGAGGCTTATTCAGATGTGCTTGGGGTTGCTATCACTGATAGCACTGCATGGTAATGCAGCAGAAGGCCTCTATTACAAGCGGGTGCCTCCTACTGCATACCTCCCAACTTTTGACCTGAAGAAAAGGGGGCGGGCGTATGCAAATGAGGGTGCGGCTTATGCTAATTAGCCGCGACCTCATTTTCATAGGAGAATAGACACTGTGCGCATGCGCACAGCGTCTATTCTACTAGATTGGGGGGGTCTCCCAACTGCCACCCCCCGCAGCGGGACAATGCCTCCCGCGGGTGGGACAGCGGGACAGGACCCGAAAATCGGGACTGTCCCTCTAAAATCGTGACAGTTGGGAGGTATGCTACTGCAATAGGGATCTGGCCTGTGTCCTAGGAAATAGCATTGGATCTCTCTCCCACCATCGGATGGCTTACAGCACCGCCACCTATGGTGCCAAGCAAACTGCTCTTACAACAAAGATCCTGAAGCGGTGGTGACACTCCTGTTTTGGCAAACGCAGGCTCTGCACCCTCTTGAAAAGGGGGTGTGGCTTTGCGGAAATGGCGCAACTGTGTTCCTATTTGCTATCACAGTTGAGGCATATCCAGTGCTCAGTGAGCTGCTGGCATTCCCCCCTGCGCCTCTGTGTTGCTGTGAATAGACGATTTGCGCATTCACGCAGCATCTATTCACTGCTGCGGGTGGAACAATCCCATATAGATGGGACGTCCTGCGAAAATTGGTACAGTTGGGAGGTATGATATTAAAAACAGCTCACATACTTTGTGGTTATCAGCAGTGAGTATAATACACAGTCACCGGGTCACAGCCTACTGTAGATCAGTGATGGCTAACCTTGACACATCAGCTGTTGTTGAACTACACATCCCAGCATGCCCTGCATCAGTTTTAGCATGGCCAAATAGTTAAATTGTAGCAGGGTATGCTGGGATGTGTAGTTCAACAACAGTTGGAGTGTCAAGGTTAGCCATCACTGGCCTAGATATAGGATTCAGCTCAGCTCAGCGGCCCGGCTCACAGGAGGCACTCTCTGCACAGGATCAAACAGCATGCATAAGTCGGTGACAGAGGTCACGGCTAACGCGTTTCATCGAATTGGACTTTGTCAGGGGGCACTCAGAAACCCCAATTGCATGTGCAATGCGCTAGTGAAATGAGGGCCGTCACCAGCCCCCTAATGAACAGCAGCGGACTGTCAATCACTGACAGTCTGCTGTTGCCCTACGTCCAACATTTCAGGATCTGTTCACGCATGCATGTACTTATCTAAATGACCCCTTTGAGTCTATTACATTTAGGGATCATTTAGATTATAGATTATCGCATACCACATACAAATTCAAATCATACTTTAGTCAATGAATACTACATCCCACATCCTATTAGGTGCGATCCTTTTCCTGCCAATTAAATTTTTTTTTTACCAATAGTCATTATAGTGCTCATCAATTATAGGCTGTTTTTTTATCAGCCTAAAAAGACCTGCAATCTTGCAATTACACATAGAATCTGGAATAAATTCCTGATCTCGTGTGTTATAGCGGCTCTGAGGGCTGCTTATTGCAGATTATTCTTCAGGTGGCAATACCTGACAAGTGATGCATATCGGGGCTAATTGGATAACCCCAGAAGAATCCATTAGCTGTGGTAAATTACTGCAGCTAATTGGATACTGGTCTATGTGCAATCTGACCTTTCTCTTATGGCTCACTGATCTGAGCAAGAAGATGATGGAAACATACTGTACTTTTTCCCACTCCTCCTACTCAGTGACCGTATCTTCTATATGCAGACAAGGCAAGTTTAATGGAACTCATCATAACCAGGGCCATATTATACATAGGCTGACTAGGCTGAAACATAGGGGCCCAGCAAGGACTAGGGGCCCATACATTTTTTTGCTGTCACAATGTGACCTGCACCCTAGGGTTTGAATGGTTAACATCACTACAAGTGCATACCCCCCAACTGCAGCCCCCACTGAAGAGGGAGTGGCATATGATCACGTTACTCCTGCAAGGCCACTTTTTACAACTGTCTGAGCACTCGGGCCTTATTCTAGTTCACTCTTTCTGACAAAATCCTTCTTAGATGGACAAAATCATGTGCACTGCAGGGGGGGCAGATGTAAAATGTGCAGAGAGCATTAGATTTGGGTGAGTTGTTTTGTTTCTGTACAGGGTAAATACTGGCTGCTTTATTTTTACACTGCAATATAGATTTCACTTTAATGTAACTCTCTGCACAAGTAACATCTGCCCCACCTGCAGTGCACATGGTTTTGTCCATCTAAGAAGGATTTTGTCAGAAAGAGTGAACTAGAATAAGGCCCTCATTGAGAGGCTGGCCATGTACCCAAGACCTTCAGTCTACCTGAATAGAGGATATGCCATTGTTGCCGACTTTCTGGCTGCTCTCTCCGGGAGAGTCCAGCTAGCTCAGTACGGCAGGGGGGCGGGGCCAAAGCCGGGAGTAAAAAGGGGTGGAGCCATGGCTGTGTGATGAGTTTAGGGGAGTGGCTAAAGTGATCATGTCATTTTAGCCACACGCCCCCCCCCCCGCCGTGCAATGCCGGTATCTTATGCATTGCACTGTGGGGAGCGGGGTTTAAGTGACGCGATCGCGTCATTTCACCCACGGAACCCCCACGGACCCCCCCTCCGCTGGAGATGCAGGACAATGCAGGAGGGTTGCCGTCCTTTCCGGGGGGCCAGGAGGGGGACTCGATTTCCGGGACCCTCCCGGCCATTCCGGGAGGGTAGGCAACCCTGGGATATGCTGTTGGCCCTCCAGCTGTTGTGAAACTATGGCCATAGTTTGGACATGCCCGCTGTTGGGGGACTCCCAACTGCCCCCGCCACCGCAAGACACTAGGTTGGATGCTGGACAATCACAAAAAAATCGGGACAGTTGGAAGGTATACAAGACAGTGTTGGCACTATATCAACTACATATTGGGGGTCATTCTGGTTGACTCGCAAAGCTGCGAATTTCCCCGCATGCATTAAATTTTATGTTTTGCATAAACATCCATTCGCAGCTTGCGTGTGGGCAAAAATCAGTTGATGGTCGCCGACCATTGAATGATTTCTAAGGTGTTCGCAAATCTAAGTCACTCTCTGTGATTTGCGGCGCCCTTGTATGGGAATACGTGATGTCAGCTGCCCGTCCCCCGCGATCAGCCCAGCATCTTCATGGGAACACCAATGAAAAGCTGGCCATTCCCATGGGCACAACCCATGCCCACCGCCCCACGTCCGCACTGCTCCGTGCAAACGGGCCGGCAACTGTGCAAGTCGTTGCGTCCATTCACACAGATGGCCCGCACCTGCGCTTAAGCGATTATGCACATGCCATCACCATCGCTCCCCGTTGCAAATTTGCAATGGGGAGCATGAACTGGAATGACCTATATTGTGTGGGTGAATACTCAAAAGTGTGTACAATGGCATAAGGATGGCATAAAAAGTCTAGGGGACTGGTCATCAGTTAATATTCCCCTGAACATAACCTGTTAGAATAGAAATGGAAGAATTCCAGTCATTAGGGGACCTTATATACAAATGGTGACTATAGTAGAGTCATGTTTTGCAGACATGACAAGGGAGTGCACACGTTGCAATCATTGCTTACTGTAACATGAGAATCCATTGTGAAAGTGAAAGTTGGGGAAAATGTGTTACCACAACACAGGAGTTAATGATATGCTGAAAGTGACTGCAGCAGCAGCAGTAGCAGTGAGAGGTGACCCCGGCGTTGCAGGCGACTGTCACAGGAATTTGTGTGTGGCAGGGGAGATTTTGGAGCTCCAAAGGATTATTTATGGCTGCGGGTGATGTGGCATGGAAGGATTAGTGCTAGTTTGCCCCATCTGGCACTCAGTGCTCTAGTTATCATGTATCAGCTGCTGCACCACAGCTTGTCCCTTACAGACATGTATTACAGGGACAAGTCACATCCAGATGCATGAGGGTCATATCAGGGCATGGCCGGACTTTGCTCCTAAATGCTGGCTGTGGGGGGAGATACCATATGAGCTCCAGGCGCTACCCCCAGACCCATGACCTCCTGCCCTGCAGAGCCCCGTGCTCTGTGTGACACACACAGCTTCACCACCAACACCACATGCCTTAGCCCTGACCCCTCCCCCCTCTAACAGCAAGAGGATGCACTATGTAGTCCCGGCCACTCCAAGGTTTCCCCCCTGTCCCTCTGACCAGCGTCCCCCACCTATGTGCACTTTCCCTCCGCCTCCTTCTGTGTGCCTGCGCAAGAGCTCTAGAAACAGAGAAAAAAAGTCCCGCAGGGCTGCGAGGCGCCTGGTGAGAGCGAGAGACAGTGAGAGCCGCTGCCAGCAAGAGGACCCCAGCTGTAGCATGTGTACACAGTCCCGGTAAATGGAACCGTGCGTGAGGAGGATGGTTCGGGGGCTACTGCTCCTTGCAGCCCTGGGGACCCTTCCAGGTGAGAGTGGGCAGCATTTGCTTCTAGTAAACTTTGCAACTGCAGCAGTGAGAGTGACCCGTGTCGCCTGCCTGTGCCTAGCCTCTGCTGGCTTCAGGGAGCTACTATCCCCTCTTCCTCCTGGTCGTCCCTTACACATGGGTACAAGAGACATGGACCTGTGCAGCACAACATCAATAGTAGTGCTGATGATAATGCAGGTCATAAGTCATTGCAGATGGGTCTTTCTACCAGTGCCATTACTGTGCCCTGAATACTGGTCCCTTGCCATCACTGTGCCCTGAATACTGGTCCCTTGCCATCACTGTGCCCTGCATACTGGTCCCTTGCCATCACTGTGCCCTGCATACTGGTCCCTTGCCATGTGTAATCGATGTGCCCTTTATATTGGTCCCTTGCCATGTGCCATCACTGTGCCCTGCTTACTGGTATCTTGCCATTCTGCTTTCTCACCTTGCTTTCATTACCATTGCTAATTTTGCACATGCACTCAGCACTATACCATGCTGCCTGCTTCTAGAAAGACAAAAAAGTTTGAATACTATTTTAGTGTTGTTCATAGTTCATCTGCTCAATTTTAAATGGATTTCATGCAAAATGTTGATCAAATATATATATATATATATATATATATATATATATATATATATATATATACGCAACTTCAGACAAATTTGTGCATTTTTTATATTGTGTTTTAATAATTGTTTGTTTTGTGCTTGGTTGCTATTGGTAATCTTTTTTCCCCCCACAGATAAAAAAAAATAGATATCTATATATTAAATGCATATTTTTAGTAATGGGCTTGTTATTTCAGCAAGTATGTTAGGATTAATAGCAAGAGATTATTATATGTTACAGTAACAATGTTTTATTTAAATAACGTAGTTGAGATTCCTTGTGGCAAGTGTTGCTTATTTGCAGAATTCTTATGTGCAGCATATACTAACTATAATGAGAAAAATTGTTGACGTTTAGAGTAATGTTTTATTATTATTTGCATGCAGTTATTGTTTTAAAGATTTCCTTTATTTGCAGAAAAGTACATGTCTGTGATTGAATGCAGGGTAGAGTGGGTGTAGTGTAGCAGCTTAGTAACTTTGGCAAAAAATATCTGTTATAAAACTCTACAATACTTTACACACAACACTGTTTATTTCCAAGTACAGTATGTCTACAAGACTTGTAGCGAGATAAAATTGAAAGAGATCAAGTACTAACCAATCAGCTCATAATTATAATTTTTCAAATACAGCCTGTAAATTGTAAGGTAAAAGCTGATTCGCTGGTATTTTATATCTCACAATTGTTTTTCTCTTGCTTTCATAATTACCCCCTTAAAACTAACCTCCTAATAGTCACCAATGGCTTTTATTGTGGTTTTGTCATATTAACTATAATATCCTGGGTCTTCTTGACTGTATCCTACTTATAATAGATAATGCATTATAATAAAATAATGCAATTTAAACCTTCCACCAAATTCTGCTGATAAGTGTGCTATCACCAAAATCTGCTATTTGATATACAGTAGACATGTCCTTGCGATGTTTTTTTTTTAGTGTATGGATGGTTTATATACAACAAAGTGCTTATTTCTGGATAATAACCGCATTACACATCTTTTGTGTCATTTTATTGCCCCCATATTAGGTTTGTGTTATACCAATTAACACTTCTGTCACTACACAAAACGCTGACCCACTGAAAGGTTTAGGAATGTACACATCAGTGAGAGAGGATTGAATGTGCCATTATTGGCAAGGGAGATCAGATAAAGCTTGTTTGTGATGGATTTCACAGTTCCTGGATAGCAGAGAAACAGCTCAAAGTGTGTTTGTCCAAAGTGCAGAATCTGTAAAGTATCTGAAATTACATATTTGTCTCTCAGAGTTCAGTTATTGACCATGATCTGTAAAATCAATTGTTAATGGGGAGTCAAAACCTATTTGTATATGTCACCTTAAACCTTAATACCCTAAAAACAACAAAGATTAAAGGTACTGATAAAGACTAGGGCCACAGAGGTTTTATCCTAAAGGCTGGGTTTCTCTGAATTATCTGACTTCTTTTTATCTTTAGCTGTGATGGATGGAAGAACCAGCATTTGTTTTGTTAGGGGAAAAAAAGAGGCATGTTATTTCCTTGTGAGATCTGTTCAGTTAAGAAAATGTGTATCGGGTAATTAAGTAATCCCCACTGCAAGAGACAGTCAGCAGCCAATTAGTTCCGCATTTCTGTAACAGTTGGCAATACACAAACAGTGGAAGTAAAGTTTCCTTAATCCCTCTCCCACTGAGATCTAGCAGCCAGTCACAGATATTAGGAAATTGCTGTGTCCTTAATCTAAAAGTATCTGTTGAAATGTTAAAAACTAAGTGAGTTGAGCTACCTAATAAGAGTGCAGACAGTGGTAAAAAGTGTGTAGCATTAACAGGCACTAAACACTTTCCGTTTACCAGTGTGGGAGAAGGGGGGAGGTTCATATTTCTGCACCTTCTGAATCGCCTAAATAAAATGTATTTTGAACTATGCGGATATGCAGTTATCAATAGAGATGATCTCGGATCCAATCGTGATGGGTGTGTATGTACTGTATTTCCCAAGGGCTTGAAAACCTGCCTGTTTATAAAGAGGAAGGGATGTTAATGATTTCTTGTAAAAATACAACTTTTATGACTTTTCTTGTTTAGGATCTCTGTGACAAGCTTGTAAAATTAGCAAACAGCTTTACCTCTTGTTTCCCTGTTAATGACAGTGAAACCTCACATTGTGAATTCTCAACTTTTTTTTAAATGTGCTCCTTTACAAGTGCTGGGTAAACAAATATGACTGCAATAAAACAAGGTAAAACACTTGCCTTCAAATTTTGTCACAGTTATGTTATGGATGATCAGTGAAAGCACTTATCGAAGAACTTTTATATTTTCATTATTTTCTCTTAACAAATTACAGAAAAATACACAAAATTAGAATATGTTGACAATTTCAACAGGTGAATTGACAACATACATTCTATGTTTACTTCCTATTTATTCTCCCTGTAAATCATGTTTTTACCTTTATAAGAATTCAAAAGAATATCAATCTTGTTACTGTCATGGTAATCAATTTATTTTCATTACATGCATAAATTATACACTAATTATTTAAATGACTATATAGCTCAAATTTGATTTCTACTTTATTTCTGTATAGATTTTCTGAGACCTATAGACCCTTGGCTCTCCACATAGTGAGAGTAAAGGGGCCTACAGACAGGGAGATGTTGCTGGGTGATCTGAGCAATGCAGATCGCTCAGGATTATTCACCACACTACGATGTATCAGCGCTGTGTGATGAGCGATCTGTCAGTGTTCTCCGGTGAGAACACTGGCCCTGACCAGCGATTACTAGATTTATCCAGCATGCTGGATCTTAATCGCTGGGTGATAGCGACACGTAGGGCTACGCATTGCTATCACTATAGCCCCTACACACAGAGCAATGTAGGGGCATTTTCTATTCCCCTACATGCCCTGAAGTCGCCCCGTGTGGATGCCTCATTATTTCTCTGCATGTTTGCATGAATTACTATGAATCAAAGTAAACCATAATCCACATATACAAGGAAACAATCAGTGCTACCAAGGGAGCAGAAGATATGGTGCACATTTGCTTGACATTAAAAAGAACTAACAAACCATCTCTTCTAATTGAGATACTGCTGATCAATATTTCAATATAATTTCTTAAAGACAAAAATATTTTTATCCTCACAGGGTCTTGGTGTCTAAGCGACCTGTTATTTGTGAAAGAACCTGTGGATGTAGTAGTTTCCCGGAAGGATGCAGTGGTTTTAGATTGTCAGGCTCGCGGAGAACGTCCAATTACAGTCGTATGGATGAAAAATGGAGTAAAGATTGTTGAGAATGAACGGATCTTGACTTTGTACAATGGGTCCTTGTATATCCAAGAAGTGGAGGGAAAGAAAGGAGAGACGTCTGATGAAGGATTTTACCAATGCTTGGCTCTGAACAAATATGGGGCCATTTTAAGTCAAAGGGCTCATCTTTCGTTAGCAAGTAAGTGTGGTTATTTGGTTTCAATTGAATCGCCCTTCTTGTTTTAGTACAGAATTTATACAGCAATTGTGGGTTTATGTCTTTTACACAAAACAAATTAATGAGTAAATACAAATATATGAGGAATGATGGCACCATTTCTTATCTCACCCAGTAGGCTTTCCTATAGGAATGTTTGAATGTTACGGTGTAGCATGAAGATAGCCCTTAAATAACTGTTCTGTGTGTTTCTATGGTAACCATTTAGCTATTGATCAGGATGACGGCCATCTTTAAAACTGCTCATGACTGTTAACTCGAAGTGTCAAATGAGATAAAATGTAGAAAAAGAAAGGTCACAGCACATGCAGTATTAATGTATTAAATGTAGGTCAGGTATGTAAAGTTGCTTTTCAGTTTGGCTCTATTTGATAAGGTTTGTGAGCAGATATTGCATTAAGCCGATAGAATTAAGTGTGACGTCCATTAGGAGGCAATGTTTTGGTACCGTAACGTCCAGCAGAGACACAACTTGTGCTATTCCTGCTGGGAATTTACTGTAATAAAACTTTTCCTTTCGTTCATTTACGTCCCAACAATTTACTACAAAATGTATAATCCCAGTAAGTAAATGAACATTCCTGTTTTATTAAAGACAATTTCACAAGATGTGTGACTGTGGACACCTTTTGTGTAGTTAGAGCAAATGACTCATTACGTTACATATGCAGTCCATAAATCAAACTTAATGATTTTCCATGGTTAAATGTTGGGACGAATGCACATCTTATGTTGAGGTCCTAATTTTAAGTGAACTCTTCAATTCGATTACACATCAAAGCGTAAAAGACAGTTATATTAAAATGGCAAAAGGGCACATTGCTCCTTGCATTTATGTTGTAAATATTTCTTTTTTTGCCTAACCTTAATGTCTAAAGCAGGCATGTCCAACGTTGGCCCTCCAGATGTTTTGAAACTACACATCCCAGCATGCTTTGCAATAGTTTTAGCATTCTCTAATAGCAAAACTGTGGCAGAGCATGCTGGGATGTGTAGTTTCACAACATCTGGAGGGCCAACGTTGGACATGCCTGGTCTAAAGCATTTGTTATATGGCACCTGTAATCATCAGTTTATTTGAAGTGTAATGGTTTTTTCCCTGTGACATCTATGTATAGCCCATTCTTAAGGAGTAAACATTTATCTATGATTTTAAACACCAGGCTGTGATTCAATTGATTTTCCCATTAGCCCCTGTAACCATGGCAAGCCTGTTTCCAACTATTTCATATTTGTTCCTGATAACATCTCCACATTCACTATTCGTGTTAACTATAAACAGGAAGAGTGATTTTAAACCTGAAGGCATGACATTCTAATCTCTGTTCTGTTTGTTTCTCTATATTATATATGGATAAGTTGGTGCTTCCGTAGTACTTTTTATCTTGCATCCTCTTCTAAATACCCTATATTTACTTCATGATGAGGGAACATTTGTATTTGGTGATGACAAAAGTAGTACATGAAAAACATTGCACGATTATTTATGTGCTCTGTTAGCTATTTTAGGTTTATTAACCTCCGGGTCTTAACACAAAAGGGGGTCAACATTCCATTTAGCTTGTGTCCTCTTCAAAAAGAGTCTCTACTTCTACTGCCTCAGTCATTATAATTAGAGTTACTCCCTGATTAGTATCCATCTACATGTCCCCACCGACATAAAAAAAAACCCATTGCGAATACCCGAAAATTACTGTTGGTGTTGGCTGTCCTTTGAAACGTTCACATTTAACCTCCCAAATATAATCTATCGGGAAGGAGTTGCAGTTATCTAATCATTCCACACATGAGACTGCTTTCAAAGTTCAGTGGATGTTGTTGGAGTTCCAGACTTTAGGTCCTTAAGTGCGTATACACTGGGCGTTTTTGCCCATGAACAATGTGTTGAAAATTGCTGCCCGAATAATCGCCCAGTGCATACGAACTGAGCGATTTTTCACTCGGGCCAGTGATTTTCACAGGGGTTGAACCACTTTCCATACTAGGAGACTATGAAAAGTGGTTCACTCGTCCTGTAATAATAATAATAATAATAATAATTGTATTTATATAGCGCTCTTTCTCAAGACACTTAACAGTTAGAAATAATGTACTACAGTACAGAATGAATGTAATACATTACAGCCGCTGCCCTGTAATACAGGATGGTTGCCAGCAATCATTGCCCGCCCATACACACTAGGAGATTTTGAGCTTTAAAGTAGCTGAAAACAGGAAAAGTTAGCTACTTTGAGCTAAAAATCACCTAGTGTGTATGGGCCTTTACTACTCTGATTATTTAAGTGGAGGTACTTTTTTCAAAAAGTTCACTATGGATTGCATAAGTGATATATCCCTGGCATATGTAGAAATATGAGTGGAATAAACAATTGAATTGTATATTGGTTTTTAGAATTTAAAAAAAAAAAAAAATATCAAGATATAATATAAGGGTTATGATAACGGAATCATCCATTCAAGGGAACAGACAATGGTGTAATTTTCTACACACCATTTAATGTCTAGACTATCTCACAATGGGCCAGATGCACTAAGCTTCAAAAGTGATCAAATGGAGAGTGATAAACAACCAGCCAATCAGCTCCAACCTGCCATGTCACAAACTGTGTTTGAAAAATGTCAGACAGGAGCTGATTGGTTGGTTGTTTATCACTTTTGAAGCTTAGTGCATCTAGGCCAATATATGTATAATACAGGGCACAACATGGAGCAATGTATAAGCTGATAAATAAATTAGCATTGAAGATGATTATAGTCTGCTGTATGGAACTAACACTGCTTTGAATATCAAATGCATTGTTAATCACTACCTCTAATAGAGATATCAGTGGGTAGCTCTGAGAATATCCTAAAGTCTTTTTCACATGGGATAGAATGGTAAATAGGAGAAAAGGGGCCGTGTGTACTTAGACTTAAGTCATTTTTCATTTTGTTTGCCCCATGTAAACTTTTCGTAAGATATACTGCAAGAAAGCTGAATGTCGTAAATGAACATCTTTTAGATAAATACACACAGCTACGGAAATTAGTTTTGGGGTCAAACTTGCCCTGGTGCTGATATATTTATATATGTATATCTTAAATGGGCAAATGCCAATTATTGCTTTATCAGCATGTGTCCTTTTTGTGAACAGTATCTACTTACCAGCTTCATTTTTTTGTCTGGTGCATCATTTGTAGGGACAAAAGCCATGATACGCTAATGTATGCAGATACTGGTTTTTCTGTAACCAGGGAAGTTAAACCAAAAGCCCTAATTTCTAAAGGTTTTTTTTTTCCCCCCACAAACATTGTGCTGCAGAATTATTAGCATAGACGGTGTTTGGATATTTAGAAATGAATGCAAAGATTTAGCCTCCGCTTGATTCGGTTGTTTTTAATGTCAGCTCCTGGAAACTCAGATGACTTACTAGTACAGCTCAGGGCTGCCATACATATTAAACAGGTGGAGAATAGGCATTAAATGGGCATTCTTCCTTCTCAAAGAGTAAGTACTATCTTAGTCAGTGGCAGCAGCAGCAGGGGGTAAGGATGTTCTTTTTCTGTGTCTGGCCAAAGCTTTAACAACTAAGATTACTATTAGATTAAGAAGACTCACAATGTAGAGTTTTGCATTTGTAGATGTGTATAGCTTTAGCCCGTGCAATGGTTTTAAGGCATGAACACACAAGGAGATGATGGGTGCCAGGTTTCTAAAGTTTAAGAAGTGGAAACTGGAGGTTGCACTCCATGCAGGAATGTCATTATCTGAGTGCAAATGAAGGCTCCATAGGGTTAAAAGGTTAGAAACTGGCCAGAGTGAGCCTTTACTTTCCTGATAAAGGGCAGATGACCCTGATTCTTTGGCCAAATCTTTCATGTTTCTCCACTGCAAAGAGTGATTGCCAGGGATTGTTCTGTAGGAATGCACAGATTGGAAAAGAGCAGACCCCTTTTTTGGTGTCCCTTAGAACCTTATCTCCTGTTCCCAGCAGGTCCACAGAGCCTGAGATTCCTTGCAGGCTGTTCCTAGGCTTCTCTGCTCAGTCATGCAACTGAATTTCTATTTCCAATAGTCTAAAGTTTAGGCCAGCAATCCTCCTGTGAAGTCATAGGTCCATATTTAATTGTCATATCGCGCCTGAAGTGGTGGGGGATCATGGGGCGATATGCGATTGGTTCACAGTGATTGCACTCATTATGGTTGGATTTAGCAGTGCATGTGACCAAACTAATGGGCACGGCGCAAGAAGTTCCATTTCAGCACTGAAATGGGCAACTTTTTAGTGGATTTCTGTTTGCCGACCCTGGCGGGGATATACATTTAAATATGGCACATGACATGATTTCAGTTGTCTAACTCCCAGCTGTCTTATAGACCTGAAATATTTTCACCTTCCATTGCCTATTTTCTATGTCCGCAGTATCTGAAATGACATGTTGTTAGGGGAACATGATGGAAAATGAGGTGCCCTCCTTGTTTGGTGACGTTTTTGCTTACTTCTGTCCCGTATGGCAGAAATCTCCATTGTTATCACAGCTTCTTTTACCAATGTAATTTTCTCAGGATAAACAACTGATTAGAAGCTCTTAAACAATCCTGACTTTTTCTTGAGACACGTGACCTGGGACATAACTGAGTGTGTATATGCACTTTATGGGCCTCATTATGAGGTGGATACTTTTGTGCCTGTTGCCGTAGTTACAGCTGGGATAATATGCAAATTGTAGTTTCATCCTGCACCTAAGGTACAAGAGTGTGTCTGAATGTGCAAGCACTGACACAAGAACTTTCAGCATCTCTGCACAATGTAACTCGCTACCATATGTTATGATTAACTGGGAGTTTGTGCGTTACTGCACCAAGGAAACGGGAGTGGGAGGTCAGGCGTTAGCCCGTGGCAGTGACCGCTGTTTAGGACGGCCACAGCGAACCCTACACTCTCTCTGTTGAGCACCTCGGACAGATGGCAAGCCCCTGCAGATGCTAGTCTTCACCTGTCGCCGCCGCGTCCGAAGGAGCGAGTTACGCCCGCTCCAACCCCGATGCAGCTAGGTCTATGAGGAGACAAAGAGCTTGCAATCGTCAGAGGTTGACTCAAAAGGAATAACTAGCTAATGGGTTTAAGCTGGAAATAACCCCTCCCTGCCGGCACCTGGCCAAGGACGGGATTGCGACCCAGTCGCACGCACAAAAGAGAATGAGGGGGAGTCTCCACGGAAATGACCACAGGGACAGAAAGCGAATCCCCAAAACAGATAAATACTGACTACTCTTCCTACCTGAAAGACTAATAAGGGGTTAATGAAACGGGAAACAGGACCTGGTAACCACCAGGAAGGGTGACAGGCAGGACCCACGGCGGGGCGAACCTGTACCCTCAAAATAACGTAAACAGGCAGGTAGCCAAACCGAGAGTGACTAAGGCCAGCTGACTGCTGGAAAATGAAGGGAAAATATCCAGGCTCCACCGGAGCACTTACGTGACCTGGGAGGAAGTAAGGGACTGGAAGAAGGCAGCTGGACAATGCTGGATCCAGAGGAACAGACCAGGAGCCGAGTCTGACCCAAAGCACTAGAAGGAGCAGCAGGCACGAGGAAGAGCTTCTGTGAAGGGCTTCCAGGAGCTGAAGACACCGGGGACCAGGAACAGCTGAAAAAAGCTATAACCGGCGTCTGTGAGCAGCAGACGCCGGCTTTTTATTTGAATTTGGTGCCTCATTGAGGCTGGCGTTTGACGTCGCCAGGCGCCGGGCGGAAGTCCGGGTGCGTTGCATAGCAACGCCCCGACGCCCGGCATCAGATTGCGGCCTGGGACGTTGTCTAATGACGTCCCCCGGCCCGCAATTGTGCGCGCCCCCCGCCGCTCGTCCGGAATCCCCGCTGCTACGCTGCCCCCGCACCACCGTTCGCCCGGAATCCCTGGCACCCGGGCGACGGTGTCTGACACCATAGGCATAACATTGATTGTGCCTGATATATAAACGTTCACCTGTCTTATTCTGCAGTTTGTCATTTCTCCATTTGAGTATGGACTCACTGTGGTTGCAGCTGTATGACTGTAGACATGGACACTTTTTTGAATCCACTTCAGGCTGCCGTCCAGTAATTGCTCAGGAAAGATCAGATCTGTTTCTGATAGTCTGTCACGATCTCAACAGCACCTTTGTGTGCACATATTCTTGGGAATGGTTTTACCTTTTTTGTACATTCTTAACAACATTGTAGGCCCTGTAGCAAGCAATGCAATTTGAGCCCCTCCACACCCGTTCATGGGGAAAAAATGTAAGAAAAGAAAGCCATAACACCCCTCTCCTGCGGTACCATGCCACCTCTCTAATGCTTCCATACAGTGAATGGCTGTCAGCACTCTGATTGGTGGATAGCTACAGCCATCCAACAATCCGCATGCTGACAGACATTCACTGTTTGGCTGCAGTTGGAAGGCAGGTAGAGAATGCTGGACTCTGATTGGTGGATAGCTTCAGCCATCTATCAATCATAATACTGACAGCCTTTAAAAAAAAAAAGTTAAAAGTCCCAAGGTGCAAACAGAATCCCTGCTGCCTCACCACAGAAAAGGAACAAAGCAATACTTTGACAAATAGACATATGCAACAGACACTGGTGGATGGCGCTGAATTCAGTTTTCAAGCTTTACAGTGTATTTCTCATGGATGGTGGTAATGTTGAATCCGATCACTAGTGCCCCTTTCAGACCGCGCTTTTTACCCGTTAGTTTGCCAGTCTGAAAGGTGCAGAGTGCATTTACCGGTTCTATTCTACGTGTCAATCTTCAGAGGTCGACCTAATGTATGTTGACCTTCACTGAGTCGACACTATGACCCATATCCATGCTTGGTGGGAGCACAAGGTCGTAAAAAATGCCTGATCACCGGTTTCACCAATGTATCAGAATATGTTTATAGCCGTGCTGATATTTTATCCAGTTATGTGACAGTGGGACTAATAGATTCTGTGGGCTGCAGAAGTATCATTTCACTTTGGAATTTAATAAAAAAAAAAAAAAACTTTATTGATGCTATAAATAGATACAGTATATATTGTTAAATTGTTCTGGTTTGTAAAGTCATCTTTCTAGAAGTACATTCATTATTGTAGTAAGCGCCTGGGGCTGAACGAAATCATGTATTATACATGCACACATAACTCCAGTGCTCGGTGTTTGTTAGGGTACTGACAGATATTTATCGCTTGCTTCATTAAACTTGTCTTTGACATCTGGCAAATTAATGATGGGAATATTTGGGGGAAGGTTGTACATGATATTTGCCTGGGGAACAAAACTTTTGGAGAACTAGCACCTGTTGAAAACACTGTTGATAATTCAGATGTCCTCAGAGTGGCTGTCTACACTGTTCTCAAAGCTGCAGTTTGTTGTCCTGTATTATATTAGCATTTGGTTACAAGGGATATGAATATGTTTAGCCGGTTATGGCATAGTGGATCGATGGTGCCTAGATCCACCATGTTATGGTTGATCATGCTTAGCTGAGCCCGTCTAGTTAGACGCCTAAAGATAGCCAACAGCGTCTAGATTGAAAGTAACGAAAGTTAGACACAAGCGCTAGGTGGATGGGAGCGTGGTCGGCATGAGATTTTAATAATATGGCCTACGTGGGAACAAAAAAGTACAAAACACACGCAAATATTCGGGGGGGGGGATTGAAGGGGCGGAGCTAGTGTTCCTATATATTGTTGGGTGTTGTTATATATTGGAATAAGAATTAAGGAAGTTAACAATTAATATGAAATCAATTTATTTTAAATACTGCATTCAGAGGAGTCACAGCTCTTTCTATTATTGAGTCTCTTAATCTGGTACACACATTTTTTTATTTAGCAGGCGGGTGGGGTGGCTGGGGCGGGCCAGAAGGAGGGGGGGGGGGTGAGCGGGGTCATACCAGGGAGCTGTGTAGCAGCTGGCTGTGTGCGTGACAGTGTACACTCACTTGTCATGGACACACAGCCGGTCAGTCCACCACTGCGGACACTGAGGGGTATATGTATGAAGCAGTGATAAGGGAGGAGAAGTGATAAAGCGTCTGGTACTTTATCACCAGCCAATCAGCTCCTGACTGTTAATTTACAGGCTGGGTTTAAAAAGGGACAGTCAGGTGCTGATTGGCCTGTGATAAAGTACCAGACGCTTTATCACTTCTCCTCCCTATCACTGCTTCATGCATCTACCCCTGAGTCTGGCTGGATTAGAGGATGTGCTGCTGGAAATTTGGATTCATCCGCAGGTTGTCTATTTCTTTCTCCCGGCGCATGCGCAGTAGTTCCTAAGTTGCAGAAACCAGTGTCTGTGACGCTTACCCCATGGCATTTAACCCCCGGCAAGGAGCTTTTAACCCCCGCCACCCCCACCCCAGGCAACAAGCATGTAAGCCCTCTCAAGCAATGGGCAAATAACCTCCCCAGACAACAAGCATGTAAACTCCCTTAGGCAACAAGCATATAAACTCCCCCAGACAATGAGCATGTAAACTTCCCCAGGCAACGAGCATGTAAACAATAGCAACGAGCATGTAAAACTCACCCAGCATAATAAAAGACTAAAACTGCTCCTTGCCTTTATGGTGGGAATTCCAGTGTTGTGCACACCAGCACCCACTAGCGTAAGATATTTGGGGCCAGATGCACTAAGCCTCAAAAGTGATAAAATCGAGAGTTATAAACAGCCAGCCAATGAGCTCCTACCTACCATGTCACAGTTTGTGTTTGAAAATTTCAGGCAGGAGCTGATTGGTTGGTTATCACTCTCAATCCATTTTAACACTTTTCAGCTTAGTGCATCTGCCCTTGGTTAACAGCGTTGTTTTTTTTTATTTATGTTTTGTAAACATGATTTAAAAATATAATTTTGGGGGGTAATTTTATGTAAATATAATAAGCATACGTATTCTGAATGAATCTGAGTTTCTATTGTTATTATTAGTCATATTTTAATAGTCTGTTTAGAAATGTAAATAGTGGGTCAGATACAAATCTCAATTAGGAATTGTATTTATACAGTGCTTATATTTGCTTATCTTTTTCTTATACATAGGATACATTTCTAGTTTCATTCCAATATTTTCCTTGATGGAAAGGCATAGAATGATCTAATAATATTTTGTGTTAGAGGCTCCTTAAGGCATAAAATTGCAGGTCTTGTTATGGTTCCGTACTCTAGAACACATTACAATGTTGCATGCTGCAATTTTCTCAGGAATAGGAAATGGGCATCTCCTTTGTTCTCGGAACATATGCTAACTTTTATCTTCATTCATCTCATGGTAATCTGCCTAAAGCGGCTCAATAGCCAATGATATTTACTTTTCACAATCTTTGTATGTCATGGAAATGCAAATAAATGCCATGCAACGCAGTGCAAATGATTGGATTTCTCTGACATGAGGCATCCTACTTTCCTTGCTCACTTTCATCGCTATGTGGGTTTCCAGGATCAGCGGGGCAGATAATAATTCCTTCTTACAGTCCACTGTTCAATAAATTCCATTTCACACCATTACCACTCAATGCCCATGCCCAGACTAGTAGAATCATAGGGAATTTTATTGGTCTCTTGGGCAGAAGAAAGAGACAAACAAATTATAGCATTTTCATAGCTAATTGTCCTAAAGACCTTGTTTTATTCTCACATGGGGGCCTATTTATCATTAAATATTTGATGAGGTTCCTTTCATTACCGACAGCAGCCACAGCCCCAACAAGTTTCTATAAGGGATGCAGTGTTCTCATATTTACAACATCAAGTTCCAAAATGTGGGTTTTGTCTTTGCAGCTAACATCATCTGAAGATGATGCTATGCTGCAGTAGCCTAGAACACACATGCACAGAAGTCTCTTTAGAGGAGTGGAGAGACTGTTCATGCGGTCTGCTCACTTTGTAAACACCACAGGAATGGGCAGAGCCCATGGACCTTATTTTGGTTGACACACTGCGCTGCGGAGTTCGCCCACTTGCCGGGTTGTATTGCTGCCTGCCCCCCATCGCAGGGTGAATTCGCCCGCAGGGCTGCAAATGGATGTTTTGCATAAACATCCATTCGCAACCTATGGGGCAACACCCACATCATTCGATGGTTGCCAACCATCGAATGATATGGTGTGTACACACAAAACTAAGACACTCTCAGGTGTCTTCGTTTTGCGTGTGTCCTTTATGAAGGCAGGGTGGGCAGCTGACATCCAGTGATGTCAGCTGCCAGCCCCTGGCACACATGTCATAGGGGCATTACCATGGGAATGGTCAGCGTTTTCGTAGGAACGCCCATGAAACGCTAGGCGTTCCCATGGGCGCATCCCCCGGCCTGACGCCCCCCATCCGCACTGTTATGTGCGAGCACCTGGCAAACACTGTTCACCGTGGCTGCTCGCGCACAGCGCATGCACATGTGCAGATAAAAACTCTTGTGCTCCTGTGCAAATTCGCATGGGAGCGCATCCATCAGAATAATCTCCCATGTTCCTGCATGTGCTATTTATTACATCCAGATAGCCAAAAAGGCTAAACCTTAGAAAATGCTGTTGGATGTTCGACTGCATTCCCCATATGCATCAAGCTCTGGAAAACAAAACTTCCAGAGCTTGGACCCAATGAGCAACATCTTTTATATATGGCATTGCCTAATAAAAGACTATGGGCTTCTCTTTGTATTGTTCCCTGATAGGATTCTAATTTCATCACTAAACATCACTATGCTTGTGATCAGTGGTCAATGCTTGTTTTCTATCTTTCTAGGAGAATATATTTTGGAGATTTAAGATGTCTTCCTACACATGCAGCACCATTGTGAAATTGGCCTACTCAAGGCTCACGTTCTGTGCTCCAGAAAATCATACTTATATCACTTTTGCACCAGCAAGCCCAGGTCACGCCTGGGATTTTGGACTCAGCTCCAAGCCAGGTGCTACCAACCTTGTGACCCCATTTAGACTAGACATAGTCTAAATGGGGCATAAGGCATTTTGCCGGGTAGCTTAAGTCACCGGATGCGGGGCCTGAGCCGGCTTTTTCCTTGCAGTGCATGGGTCGCATCAACCCATGTTACCCATTTACACTGCACAGCGATCCGGGTTCAACTGGTGTTCATCCCTGAGCGCTTGCTCAGTCAGACCTTTTACACCACCTGCAGACCCGGGATTTTGGGTGCTACCGTGCAAAAACCCGGGTCTGCAGGGGTGGTGTAAGTGGTATTAGTTAAATAAGTATTGTTAATAGATTGTTGTAAAACACAAGGTATACTATCTGGTGCTCTCCACCTTTTGCCAACACTATGGGCTTTTACATTCTGACAGCCAGTAGGGGCCAGAGCATATTGGGTGGTGTAGCTCTGCAGTAGCAGTGTCTGCAGAGGCCTTAAGCTTTACTTGCATATTATTGTGCTACAGGGTTGGCTGGTTTAAACCCTCTTGATTTAAACCATGGTTACTGGTGATTAGTGTATAGAAAAATATCTGAAGCAATTCACTTAAATTGTGTACATGGCAGAAGATATGTCATTCGATACATGCCCGTGGGTTGCCCGCGTCATCCTCCATGCCATCCATCCTCCGGCCCTACGTGCAGGCTTGACTGAGGATGTTGGTAGTGAGGGCCCCGCCGTCACTCTCTCGCTGCCCACACTTGCCGATGCTGGCTCCCTCACTGGGGCCAGTCGCTGTTGATGTTGGTCTGGGTACACATCACAGTGCTTTAGCAATGCAGAGTCTGACTCCAAAGATGTGATTATTCCTGTTTGCAAACTCCAAAAATTGCGCTTTTTGGAGCTTGATGAACTTAGTTCCCCATACAACTTTATGGGGGCAGCACACCAGATTTGGGATATCCATAATATCTCCTGTGTCACCTTTATAATGAATGATAATGTTCATTTTCACCACTTTTGTAGAACTAAACGGATAATGAAGGGATAATTACAGTAATATACCCTAAACCTGTTTTCTTATTTGAATTTGTTTAATCCTGATTTCTACACATTGCTTAGATACAATTTACCCGTTTCTTAATATTCACTATTTTTTTTTTTTGGTCGTTATGATTCATTTATATCTATTATTGCTATATGTAAGTGCAAAGTGCATTTCCTTTCTCTGAAGTAGTTTTAAAGCTATGTGGCCCTCTGTGAATGCTAGGACAAAGGAATGAAATATACGGGCTCCCCCAAATAGTCCTAGCTGGAGGATATCTGGGAAGAATGAATGTGAAGACCTTTGTAAGGGCATCTTCATTGACCCCTGGGTGACAGAACTGGTCTATTCAGCAGGGCTTGGCCACTGGTCAGTAAACCTTAACAGGCATTTTGGCTAACCATATAGGTCACAGGCTAGCAGCTGGAAATTGATTTGTGAAACTGTCCAGCCTCACATTATTGTGAGAGCTGCTTGTCACGAGACACAACAGCTCTGTGGAGAGCCATTCATTTCCCAAAAAAATGGAGGCGACGTATTATAGATTCAGTGGATTACTTTTGGGTCAAAAAGAGCCACTCTGCCGCCAAGTTTTAATTTAGCTGGTCATCAAAGGGAGATTTAGACAAAAAGTAGAAACTGTTTACAAAGGAGTAGCAAATGATTGCAGCTCTATTAAAACAATGACATACTTTTCAAGTTGAGGTCATCCAGCCAAGGACACCGTATGACCAGCCATGCAACCAACAAACCTAAGCTTAAAGACATCCCCAAATATATATATGTTACGTGGGGATAACTTTTTTCCAAGATTTCATTGTTTCATAGTCCTAATTTTCTCATTTTTTAATGAAACATTAACCTGTAAATATATGAGCCTTTTACCGCTTTTTCCAAAAGCCAATTATCGCATGTATGAGAGATCTACAGTACACAGAACTAGACTGTCCTCTATGACACTGTCCACACATGACTCAATTCTGCAGATGATATTGGGCAATGGACAGATATTGGATAGTGAGTCGTTAGGAAAGAGCCCTAATGCCAGATCATTTTTTTAAATTCAGATCTTTTCCAAGCACATAGCAGGTTGCTTAAACAGCAATTTCAAAATAATCAGTTGTTCTTGTCTTGAACAAGTTGACTATATTAAATTACAGTTTAACGTACTGGACCTTTTTTTTTTTCTGTGTTAATATTGTTGTTGTTGTTATTGTTGTTACAACAGCCTATGGTTTCACTACTATTATTGTATTCTTTAGTGAAAAATGGGTTGATGTTTAGTATTACTGTTCTATACTTTTTGTTATGCCCAGATTGAAATTTACGAACCTTATTTTGTTTTGCATTAGCTGAGAGTGGGTTAAGGTATTCAGCAGATCTAAATGATAGTAATAATAACCCTTTATGTTTTTGAAATTACAGTCCCCTCTGTGGCTGCTTTCAGATCTATCCATTAACATCTCAGTCATGCTGTGTTAAAATGTAATTTAATCCCACAGCAGGCAAATAACTGGGCAAAACAAAGGCAGGTTACCTCCCACATGAGTTGAAATTTGAGGCCTTATAACATAGAGTACCTTAAGGAGGATCCCTCTGCTCCTCTCTATCTTTTGCTGAGTGGTCATCTTACTCCCTGTAGGCCTTTGCAAATGTCATGTAGTATCATTTTTAATAATTAAAGACCCAATGTTGTTGATGTCCCCATGATATTGCATTTCTATGTTTATATCCACATTTATATTTAGTAAATGTAATGGCAACATGTGTACCGATGATAAGAAATATAAAATACATAATGTTATTTTTTTTCCTTTTTTTTTTACAACCTTGCACTTACAGTACGTGAGATTTATTTAATATTACAGTGACTGTACAAATGGATAGGGTTGGCAGATGGGAGTGTGGTGCTGTCTCACATCACATAAATACAAAGGTATTGATCATCGTACAGATCTGAATTTAAACGTGTGCTTAATTGAGGTCGTTTTACCTGCTGCTTGCTGTAAGCTGTTGCCTAGCTTCAGGCTAGAAACATCAGTTTCTGTAAGCCTATATGTCTTCGGTGTGGTGTTTATTTCACACCAGTGGTTTATTAGTCATTATGAGGTGTTGAGAGAGGTTCCTAGCTGCTAGACCCTCTGCACTAAAAATAATAAGCTTTAGGGTGCAGATCCCTCCAGTTAACCTCCTGCCTCAGTATAAACGCACATACCAGCCTTCCGCAGATGAAATATGACCTATATGTTTCTTTTACGCCACTCATATAAACCACTAAATGTTTTGATATGGCTTATTCAAAGCATTATGGTGGATTTCCAACTGGCTGTTGGCCAGATTGTTACACTTCCAGTCTGGTGTGTGATTGAGTTAGACCTGCTGCTAATTCATACTGGATCATATACAGTCTACAGTCAGTGCAGTGCAGTAGTGCAGTGGCCATAGTGTTCGGGGTTATGTAACAAATAAAGGCAATTTGTAACTTGCTCAGCTGTTTATTAACTTTGATTCCTATCCCTGCAATTATGAGACTCTCACTAGTTGCTATTGCTACAATACTGGCTGATTATCCTGGGCTATTGCTCAGGTTACTTAAGTTAACCCCCCCCTTTCTTTACATAAAGTCTGTAGCGAACCAGAACAAACTGTAAACACTCAAATGTGATGTCTCATTGTTACTATTTAAAATGGTTTTGTTAAAATGAGAATTTACAAATACGATTTGCAGCATAGGATAAGGTGCTTACTGAAGGGTAAAGAGCGTTTGGTACAAACATTCATTGTAAATTTCAGTGGGGGGGATTTAGGAAACTGGTGCGGAATCCAGTAAGATCCAGGTCGTCCTGTTAGCTTGTATCGGTTACAGCTTTTGTTTTCTCTGCAATATGTTTAATCAAATACTCAAATGTGTTCAGATACAGCATTGCACAATATGGGGCTGCAGCAGAGATGAACGTACGCCTGCGTGTGCATATATATTCGGATAATTTGCTCCGCACGTGTTTAGAAAATGAGCGCGCAGTAATAAGACTATGCACCACACCCCATGTCATTATACTGTTATAATAAGTTTAATACGTTTTGCAACTATTCCCATTTTTAGAACCTCTGGATAGAGGCCAGAACAGTAATGTTGTCACAAACAGCTTTCAAAATGTGTTAATGATAGAATCCCTTCTGTAGCCAGTGGCTACAAAGCAGGCAGTCCATTTATCATTGGGTTCTAAATGAGTCCTCTTTATGTTTCCAGATGATGAAACTCTTACTAGCATGTTTTAAAATATTTAACCAGAACCAAACACACTGACAATGCTCAGGTTCTCCAGTATGTTAATTTCAGAGTTCCATGCAGGGAGCAGTCTGTTAAACTAGTTACCAGTAGCATTCCTTCCTTGATGTCTACATGATGAGTGTGCTGAGGTCTAGAAAAACTGTCACTTTGATAAACTTTGTTCAGAAGAATTTTGTCTGGACATGTGTTAGGGACGCCTCTGTATTCAGCTGAAAGAATAACACCATCAGTGCCCTTTGAAGTGTACAACATTGTTTGTAAGGCTTCATATGTAGCTTACGCAAATTAATAAAATGTTGTTGCTTAGCTGTTTACTAGAGACTTGAGTCCTGTTGGAGAAATTGTTCTATATAAATAAAACATACTACTTACTTAGGTAGATTCAATTGTATTTGTGCTCTTGGCACTACAGGAGCTACAGTACTCAATTGTTTGTGCTGATGAGTGCACGTTCCACTGACGCCTATTTTTCGGCTCGCACTTCCCTGAGGTTTTGAGCATTAATCTGCCAAAAGTCAGGCTTGTGAGCACCCAAACTGCTGATTTGCAAAGTGTCCAATACTGTGCATGGGTTTAGCCACTTTAAGTGTAAAAAAAAAACAAAAAACAATGTACTTGGGCATAACAAGCACAGTAAATAATGGGCACTTCTGCAGAACAATTGAGTCTCATCCATTGGTGCCCGTAATTTACAGGCACAAAAAAAAAATGGATTTCCACCCAAGTAGAGCTATTAATTAATTTTTTTATCCTTTAACACACTTCCACAAGTACATAACTTTGTTTTACAGGTCAGTAACATGTAAAAGCTGGTTCTGGCAATCTTTATTTATTTCTTAAATATAGTGCACATTTATTATGCAGTGCTTTACAGGGAATATTTAGTCAAGCACATCTGTTCTTGTCCAAGTGGAGCATACAATCGATCGAAACCCATGACCCTCCCACTCTTCTGTTGTGATGTCCCAGTTGAATGGAAATAATAAGTAACAAAACATGAAAAATTAAATACAATTGATAGTTCTCTTTTTACTGGGAACTTCTCCCTATAGTATTATTGTATTCTTGTAATGCATGAGTGACATACCAACTAACTATGATCACATGTATAAGCTGTGCAGTGGTTGCTTCAGGATATATCTCTTAATAAAATAAATTCTTCATGAGAAGTCAACACACAAGAGAAATACAACAATGAAAAGTGCCTGCAAGGAGGAACAAGGCTATTTCCTTATACAGTATGTGTATGTAAAATACATAATGAAACTATTTCTTATATTGGCTCCAGTTTTTGGAATCTGGTGGAAAAAAGTCAGAACATCTATTTTTTGTCAATTACAGTAATTCAGTGCTATAAAATTTGTATAAAGTGTCATATATGGTGATAAATAAGCTTCCAATACAGTCAATGGGGTGTATTCAATGCGGCCGGCGAGGGGGTTAAATGGCGGGGATCGCAGAAAACAAGCGATCCTCCCTGATTAACCTCTGCGTCGGCCGCTCACCCTATTCAACACACATCCTGAAAGCGAGGATTCCCCCAAATAGTGAGGGTCACGGCTAATGCAGGGAATCCGCTGCATTTAGCTGCGAGCCTCGCTGTTTTAGCAGCCGCACACGCCATTTCCCCCTCACTCAAAAACCTAGTGAGGCGGGAAACGGTGTGAGCAGGGGGGTCAGGTGAATACTGACCCTGCAAGCTATGACAGTGAGCAGGCAGCATTGAATAGACCCCACTATCAGAAACAAGAGAAAGTGGGGTTTAGTTTGTATCATCACGTCTGTAATATATCTGCTAGGACAGTTCTTTTTCATGTGTTTGGGTCTTGCTTATGCTGTTTATGCACCCTGTCATGCCATAAAGATCCATACACACTGGGCGTTTTTTTGCCCAGCAGGTATGGTGAGAGATAATGGGGAAAATCGCTGGAATGAAAAACGCTCAGTGCATATATACACTAAGCGTTTTTAACCCGTTTTGCCGATTTTCCCGGGAGTGGACTACTTTCCATAGCAGGACGCTATGAAAAGCCATCCACTCCGCCGCTCATTTACTGGTATTACTGGGACGCCAATGATATTGGAACACGCACCAGCGTTCACCGCTCATCGCTGCCCTGTACACACTGGGCGGCTTTTGAGCTGAAAGCAGCTCAGATGAGTAAACAGCTGCTTTCTTGCTCAAAGTCACCGAGTGTGTATGGGCCTGTAGATCACCATGGGCCCTGGGCGGTATATTTAAAAATGTTCTCCAACTGCAGAGAACGACTGCGCCACAACTCTTAAGTTCCGGAAACTCCTATAAACCCACAACAATTATAACACATAAGAAAACAATAGATCTGTGTCATTCAAAATAATAGTAGATTTCTGACAGCACTAAGGGCCAGATGCACTAAGCTTCAAAAGTGATAACATGGAGAGTGATAAACAACCAGCCAATCAGCTCCTACCTGTCATTTTTCAAACCAAGCCTGTGACATGCCAGTTAGAAGCTGATTGGCTGGTTGTTTATCACTCTCCATTTTATCACTTTTTGAAGCTGGATACATCTGGCCCAGAATCTACAATCCATAGCCACAATGTAGTGATGACTGGGTGAGTTTTGCCCACGCAATTTAAAGCCACAATAATAATAAATGCAATGGTTTTGTATTAAGCATTGGACAGTTTTATATCCCACCCAGTACTCAACAGCAGCAGGCAAATAAGTATTTCCAATCCTTACTAGCGTAACCAGATGGAGGAATATTGGGTTTGTGGTACCAGCAAAGTGCATAGGTGAATACTAAAGTGAAAGGTTAATAATATGTGTGTTAACCACATGATATAGACTGTTGGAAGGATTATTATTAGCTGTGGGAAAGAAATGTATTTTACATGCTTATGTATTTAATGTCTGACAATTTGATTGCTTATTAAACTACTTAGCCGTGCAAGGACTCTGTGGTTTTCATGACTGCTTAGCCACTTACTGGAGTTAATTCTATATGGATTGGTAGAAAGCCATGGGAAAAGTTATGCATAGGATTAGATATCAGAGCAAGAAGCCAATCACTTGGCAAAGTGCTCAAAAAAGCACCCCTGGCAAGGGGAAATCTCTGTGCCCTTTAGCCTCTAGAACCATGGTGGCCACACAAGATGAGGAGCTTTGAAGCTGTGTAATGTGGCTTGCTGCCTCCCTTCCCTGTCCTGTTTCCTCCTTTGCAAAGGGCCAAGGATAGCTACTTGATAAGTGTATTAGCATTTATTGTGCATTTCTGCGACCACACATTGCAGCACGGCTGACAGATCATCTGAGAAGGGGGAACCCATCTGGGATGCTTAAAAAGTGAGAAGATCAAATCACACCCGCTAAGCTTGCAAAATCAAATACATTCTGTCAACAGCACTTGGAATAAATGAGCGATAGGAGACATGAAGCTCATGCTCTTACTGCTAATTACTAGTTAACCCATTTATTGCCAGTAGGAAATGAAGCATTATACAGCACTATGTAGCACTGTCTTTCAGTGCAGGATCTTGTGGCACTTGCTCAGAGAGAAGGCAGTTATTCTGAGAATGAAGCCTATCTACTCACTGGGACCATGGAGGAATGGGATCATTGCATAGACATACATTAGGTCTCCAAGCAATAGGACAACATGCCTGAAGGTCGACATGAGTAAAAGTCGACACAATCATTAGGTCATCATGAGGAAGGTCGACAGCCAAACGGTCATCATGGGGTTTTTCACTTTTTTTGTCCAGAATGTCGACAGTGTTGCCGTGGACATTAAAAAAGTGCAGTGCGTCCCCTCGCATGGCTCTCGGGCACACTGTTTTATTCTCCCCCCACACCCTAGTGGATGGTAGGGCATGAAATACCGCCTGTCGGCACGTCAGCTTAAAAAAATCGAAATCCCCATGTCGACCTTTATTCACTGTCAACCTTCCCCATGTCGACCTAATGTGTGTGTCGACCTAATGACCTGTCGACCTAACCCATGTCGACCTTCAGTGTCGACCTAATGCTTGGTGACCTAGTGACCGTATCCCACCACGGTAACCATCAATATCACAGAGGCACTTTGTGCTAATTCATATCAAATAATGGTAATATGTAACAGCGATATAAAATAGCAAGTGCTCTCTAACACTGTTTAGGGTTCTGCTTTGAGAAATTCAGTACTTGGTGATGTGCCTTCGGAACAGTCATAAAGGTCACTGTATGGCCACCTCTTACCCTAGGACACCATCAAGTGCGCAGGAAAATGAGCAAAGATTTTGTCCCTTAGTTTTTTAGCTGATTTCAGTGACATGCACTGGGTGAATAGGTATAGCCTGCAAAATAATGCAAAGCTAGGAAGAGAAACACAACTACACTTGGGCCCTTATTCTGGTTCACTCTTTCGGATGCGCGTTCGTTCGGAAATGACCGAACGCAACGCACGTCGGACCTTCAAAGAACACACGCCTACATGTCGTCCGCATCCGTTCGTACAGACTTTCAACGAAGAGGGAGTGTCTTCGGACTGCATGCACAAATCCGTGTGCGGTCGGAACTCAAAGATTCTGCACGGTCCTACTGCGTCCGAACGGACGGGAAGCTGACCATACGCACCGAGTTGGCGTTTTTGCGCCCACCTCACAAATCTGTGTGTGCTGTTTCACATTAATGTAATCGCCAGATTTACATATAAATTTGGGTAACACAGTTATGTCCATTGAGTGCAGTGTAAATGTGGGCCAGATACCAACAATAAAGTAAATGTGTTTGCACCATATATTCAACTATTTTGTATTGCCCCATTTAGCCAGCAATGACTTAGTGGTTCCAATTGAACCTATGGAAAGTGTTTAATTAATCAGTAAGGTACTTATGTAATATCTGGGCTCCCGTTTTTCTTATGAGACCACGTCCCCTTGCGGGGCTCGCTGCGCTCGCCACGCTTCGGGCACGGTGGCTCGCTGCGCTCGCCACACTATATAAAATCAACTCCATGCGTAGTTGGATAGTAGGGGTATGAAAAAATGGGGTGCATTTAACATGGGAGCCCAGATAGTACATAAGTACCATCAGTAATGACCAGAGGACTGGATTGTATTGTGCTCAGCTGCGAGTGTTTAAGGTGCGGGTGTACTAATTGGGTGATCCGAATGCCTAGCGCATGAACCATTGCCTTCCGAGAAGTGAAAGCTGCTTGTTTTCACCAAAGATTTCTGCCGTGTTGGTTCACTTGCACTCGGTGTCTGGTCCGAAAGCACGCCTACCACTGTTCGTGCACTCCCACGTCTACGCCCAGTTTCGCCCACTTTGAAACTGCGCCCTTATACACGCCCACATGACGCCCATATTACGCCCATATTTCCTGACAGTGTTCGGTGGACATTTTTAGACTGTATTGTTGAGAACAAGTGCGGAGACACAGCGTTGCACATGCACATTGAGTTGCTTGCGCAGTTAGCTAAAAGTCGCCATCCAAAAGAATTCGGAATGGACCGCCTCAAGCAGAATAAGGCCCATGATGAAGGCATCATTCCTACCTACATACTAATTTGTTGTTTATTAGATTTTTGTTTAAATGTTAAGTTCTATGGACTTTGAAAACCACATTATTTATAAGGTATACTAATAATCCATCAGGCTTTATACTGGCTATGGGTATAATCCATTTCTAAATCCAGAAAGTATGCTTTCTTATTAAATCAGGACTCTAGAATGCAAGTAAGATTAATTCTGTTCAATGGATTAGGTACTGTAATTGGCACTGCTGGGTTATTTCAGTAATTAGGTATGCTGATCTCCTGCTGATGCTGTTAATACACCCTATTTTCTTTTTTTTTTTCATTTGTTTTCACTATACAACATAGATGACCATCTGCGTAGAAAGTCTGTCATGTCATGTCGGTCACACAGTAGTGCTTCTCTTCAGTGTATAGATTAAATACATACTCCAGTGTCCAGTATATTATAGTGGAACCAGGCATTGGAAGATGTGAAAATTCCTTATGACTTGAATATTGTGTTATATATCAGGGCATATTATTAGATGATTATCATTTTATGTATAGGACCCACAAAATATCACCATATAATGATTCTATATTGATATATTATAAAGCTAATGCTGTGTACACACAATGAGATTTGACATTAGATTTGACTATATAGGCCTTGCCAACTTATCCACTCCCATCTCACCCTCCTCTACCACTCTCTCTCTAACCCAGCACATGCTGCTGTGTGCCGGGCTGCTGTGGGAGCACGGAGGCTGCTGTCAGTGGGCGAGATGTACTAAGCTTTGAAAATGATAAAATGGAGAGTGATAAATGACCAACTAATCAGCTCCTGATTGGCTGGTATGGTATCACTCTCCATTTTATCACTTATCAAGCTCAGTGCATCTGACCCACTGAGTGCAGCAGTCTCTTCTGCCTGCTAGGGGTTAGCGTACTCACTGATTGTTTCCCCTGCCCCTCCCACTCCTGAATTTGAGGGCTCCTCTTTTTCTTGGGATTGTTTTAAAAAGGTGGCGTGGCCAATCCACTGTGACAAGGTCACACCCTTGGTTTTACCAGGTACCGCCCAAGCTTTCTAAAGCACTGACAATGACAAAAATAAAATATTTTTGGAAAAGTATTATGTTCAGTTTGTTGTATGCATTGGTTATTAATAGTTAACATGGTTATATTTAAACAAGATCAATTCCTACATTTTTCAGTTCATGTATTCCACTGGTAGCTGGAACTAACAGCAAGAAGATGTAAGTAACCCAGAGAAAATGCCCTGTGGTGCTGAAGATGACTGTATATATTAATAGTTGACATTCAGTAGAATACAGATTATGCACTCGCAACGGTTACTGCAGTATTGTGGCTGTTTACAAAATGTGTTGTTTTAATAATTGTTTTGTTTTTTTGTGCCGTTGTGTAACACTGGGATTTTCTAGTTGCTAGTTGTGTTGGTTATTATTTGGTGTAGTTCTGTTCCTCAACATTTTTCTCTTTGTTCTTTGACCTTTTAATTACTGCCATGTGGACAGGGGTGTTAGGCTGATCATTTGAAATGTTTTTCTCATGTAATAGCTGGTTGGTAGTTTGTAACATCCTGAACTTAAAAAGAAGTTGGTGATTGACAAAACAAATGTGTATAAAGTTTTCCGATCTTTGAAACAATAGAACCTTGTGAACAGTTCAGCAAAATTCTGTGAAATGTAATGTCATTCAGTATTGCTGCTTTGTGCTCAAAAACACAGAAATATCTCACTTTGTATTCCTATAGATTTGATCTATTTTACTAGTTAAAAGCCTGTCAAAATGACTTACTGCACATGAATATATATTTAATTTTTTAGTTTTTTTTACACATAACAGCCAGCAGGGGGCTGAGAGCCGCTCATTAGATATTCATATATTAACTGCTCCCGCTCATTACATATGCCGAGCTGGAGAAATGCAGCTGCTCCCTACCCCAGTCCCCTGCCAGATCTCCCGGGGGGCAGCTTCTGCTGCCTGTGTCCCCGGGAGCCCTGCTTCTGCCCCACAGTGTCCAGCGCAGGCAGGGAGGCTTCCATCTCCCTGCCTGCCGCCGTTCCCCGGCTCGCCACAGGGGTTAAAATTCACTGTCAGGGGCAACGAGCCCCTGTGGCATTGAATACAGCGACAGGGAGGGCTGGCAGTGAATGCTCCAGCCCTCCGGAACACAGCGAATGTGCAGTGAATCCTAAACAGGATTCGCTGCACATTGCGATTATTCACATTGAATACTGCCCTCTGTGTTCACAGCTCCCTCTCTCCATATCCAGCAAGTTCAAATAGATCAGTGTCCCTGCCAAAATTGCTCTTACCTTCACAAAGGAGTAATTTGATTGAGAGGAGTCTAGTGATCAATGGCGGTACATCCGCCTCATAGAGGTGAGGAGTCATTAGCCTTACATAGATTGTGAGCTTGCAGCAGGGCCCTCCTACCTCCAAGTCTGTCTGTTGTTACCCAGTTTGTTTTATCACTGTCTACTATTGTAAAGCGCAATGGAATCTGCTGCACTATATAAGAAACTGTACATAAATGAATAACGGAACAACTATTGAATTGCGCCATTGGGTGTGCGGCTCTGACCTGTCATCCACAGGAGCAATCAATTGAATTCTCCCCCATAAAGCTTATGAACGTTTTGCTGAGCTTACCTTGATTTTTTTCGCTCTACGCATTTACTACGTGTGCAACTAGTTGCAATTGCATGCCAACTGAACGTATCCCCACTTGTGATTCATGGGGTGGACCTGGGATGTTGTGCTTGTGTATCATCATGTATGTTATAAGAAGGATGTTTTATATATTTTAAAAACTATTATTAGACATTAGTTATTTTATTAATACAGACAGGTTTTGGGAAGCACATACAATGCATCATATGTCTCCCTGCTGCTGCAGCCTCTAGCCAATCAACTTGTCATTCCTCTTGTTTACAAACTCCATTCAAAGGTGCATGTGTCCTACGGCTCCTAACCAAGCATTTGTGTTACGGCCCACAGACACAACAATATCGCTCACTTCCCTCCTCCTGAGCGATATTGTTTAAAATATTGCTTAGTGTGTATGCTCATTGTTATTAACGATGCTCCCTCTCCTGCATCGTTAATGCCCCTTCCCCCCTCCCCTATCTGCTGAACATGCAGGTCAATTTGGCTAAATAGACAAGGACCCACAAGTTCAGCATTGTTCATTAATATCGTTCAGTGTGTATGCTCAATATCGTTCACCCAGGAGTTCAGGGGGAAATGCTGCCGATATTGCACATAGAGCATATCGTCTAGTGTCCGCTAGTGTATATGGGCCTTAACATGTTATGTAACTTAATCAAACCGTGGACATGAGATGGAAACATAATAACAGTACAAAGTAAAAGGCAAGCAGTATCCTTTGAACTGTGTTACTGAAACTTCTGGAAAATCACCCCAGGCAGGAGTAATATGGAAGACAATAATTAACCATCTTGTTCAGTGCCTACACAGCAATTGAAGTATAGAATTAAGACATACAAGTAAATAATTTGAGATGTGTGCAGACCCTAATATTTTTGCCAAAACCACCCTCAGTGTTTTGCTTTGGTTTTGGTATTGGATTTCTTGAAAATTCATAAATAAATAGCTAAAAATCATGTCATTTCGGACCTATTTTGGTACGAACAGTAATATTAACATCAAAACTTTCATTTCTATGCAATTTTAAACCCACACTCTCTTTGTGTGAACTGAATTCACAAGATAGGGACTTACAAACAGTCCCTTAAATTTGTGCGTGTGCGGATTTCTAAATAACCAAATCTACAGAAATTATTCCAAAAATAAGCCGTTTGTCTCTGCTAGGTATTCTAGTCAAGTGGTTCTCTCCTGTGAGCAAACAGCACTGTGACAGGTGAAATTAGCTAATTTCCTATAGTGAATTGTAGGTAGGCATCGATTAACAGTGCACACTCACAATAAATGTAACATCTAGGGTGAGATTTAATAGGATGAGATATTCAGAAAGTGAGAGATTTGGGAAGAAATCTCCAGTTTTTTTAAAGCGACAACCATTTACACTGCAAAACCAGTTTGATTTTGAAGTGTAAATGATTGCCGCTTTAAGAAAACTGGAGATTTCTTCCCAAATCTCTCACTTTCTGAATATCTCATCCTATTAAATCTCACCCTACAACTCTTAAACACAATGGATAGTAATAAATATGGACGGCAAAGAGAAGTAACATTTGAGGAGCTTTGTAAACCACAAGCTGGTTTAGCATGTTGATGGAAGTGGAATTAAATATAAATCTATGAGGCCCATTTATAATGTATTATTTGTGGCCTGAAAACAGATGCTTTAAGGGGTTAGCCACAAATATAAGTACCTCCGTAATGTATCACGAAGGGGGCCACAGCAAGAGTCTCCGATCCCTGCTGCGATCCCTCCTGTACCAATATGGGGCAGCATCACATTGGCTACCGCCATTCTGGTCTACAGACGGCACTGCCGGCGGGGCAGTGCTAATCGCGCATGCGCAGATCCCCGGCACCTGGCTGAGCGCATTGCAGGTATGTGTTCCTTTGTGAGCCCTGTCCCTGCTTGTGCAAGAAGTTACATCCCCCGATAGGATTGCATATTATATGCAGATTACGCCCAGATCGCATTGTACATGCGGTCCTTGGCAAATTGGTCTCCTTAATTACAGGATTGAAAGTAAGGACAAAGAGCTCAATATTAAAGGTGCTTTCGCGCTTCAACGCTGTTTGAGATCTCAGAAAAGGCAGATTTCTTAAGTAGTGTACACACGGTGCGATTTACTTACTATTCAATTCTTGAGGCACTATGGACGGTGTAATGGTTAGCATTACTGTCTTACAGCACTGGGGTCATGGGTTCGATCCCCACCATGGCTCTAACTGTGCGGAGTTTGTATATTCTCCCCGTACTTGCGTGGTTTTCCTCCGGGTACTCCGGTTTCCTCCCACAATCCAAAAATATACTAATAGGTTAATTGGCTCCCAACAAATTAACCCTAGAATGTCTGTGTTTATGTGTACATGTGTAGGGAATATAGATTGTAAGTTCCACTGGGGCAGGGACTGATGTGAATGTTCAAATATTAATAAATAAATAATAATAAATAATCCTGATTCGATCCCGATTTAAATGGGATTGAATCACACAGTGCGGTATACACATGTGATTTGATTTTATAAAGTGCAGATCTGTTGCCTTCACAGTCTATTTTTCTATTTGATTTCGATTCCGCGGGATCGAATGGAAATCAAATTCGTTCAATTTCCGTTTGATTTTGTTTCGATTGCTTTTATAAGCATAATCAAATAATTGCTTTATGTATTTGTGTTATTAAATTGTTCTCATTAATGTTTTTTCTTGTTAGAAAACAATAAAATCAATTTGTATGAGCTGAGGGGATTTGTAATTGGAATGTTGAAAACAATATAGTAATTTCACTGTAAGACACAAGGAGCCAGATTCTCTATGCTTCAAAAGTGATAAAATGGAGAGTGATAAACCACCAGCCAATCAGCTCCTACCTGCCATGTTACAGACCAGGGCCGTAACTAGGGGGGGGGGCTAGGGGGTCACGCGCACTGGGCGCTGGAGGGTGGGGGCGCTAGTGTGAGGTGCCGGGGATGGGCAGCGGGGGTCCAGGGACTGGTGGGTTAACGCTGGCTCCTACCGGGGTCCTGGGGAGGGACAGCGGGGGTCCGGGGACTGGTGGGTTAACTCCGGCTCCTACTAGCGCTGCCGGGCAGTGGGCGGGAAGCAGGTTTTGAAAAGACTTGCCGGACGCTGATTGGCTGAATTCAGCCAATCAGCATCCGGCAAGTCTTTTCAAAGACATCGGCGGTTCCCGCCGCCAGGCAGATAGCGCTAGGAGACGGAGTGAGAGAAGGCTGCCGCTACACCAGTCCCTGGACCCCTGGACGCTGCCTACCCCCGCTGGCTGCACACAGGTATGTTTGCAGCGGGGGTCCAGGGACTGGTGTAGCAGCAGCTTTCACATACACAGCCGCTCGCTATTTGCCTGGCGGCGGGAAGCGCTGATGATTTTGAAAAGACTTGCCGGACGCTGATTGGTTGAATTCAGCCAATCAGCGTCCGGCAAGTCTTTTCAAAATCTGCTTCCCGCCCACCGCCCGGCAGCGATAGGAGCCGGAGTTAACCTTCTCCAGTCCTCGGACCCCCACTGCCTTTCCCCAAGGCAGTAATTTGGTGTTGTTTTTTTTTTTTTTTGGGGGGGGGGGGGGGGGCCACCAAGCGACTGCTGACCCGGGCGCCGAAACACCTAGTTTCGGCCCTGCACAGACTGTGTTTGAAAAAAGTCAGGCAGGAGCTGATTGGCTGGCTGTTTATCACTCTCCATTTTATCACTTTTGAAGCTTACAGAATCTGGCCCAGCGTGGTGATTTATTAAGCAGTGAAAAGAGTGGAGCAGTATACATCTAGGAAAGTTTCCCCTAACAACTAATCATCTTTGAGGAAGAATTCAAGAACAGTCTACAAAATGATAGGTAGATGCTGATTGGTTGCTATGGGCAACTTTTGCACTGGTCCACTTCTCCACTCTTTTAACTACTGGCCACTTATTAAGAACATATACCAGGTAGGTAGTTTTGTGTGAAACATTGTATTTAGTCATATATTAGTCTGTCTGGTTTATGGTTTACTGAACATATAACAAGAAAATTGCATCTGAGTAAATATTAGGGTTACCACCTCATCCCTTTAATTCCGGACACACATTAATTACACATGTTCTGTGGCTGGCTGACTTCAAGACTCCATTTCACCTGGTTTTAAACTGCCACAGAACCTGTGTAATTAATATGTGTCCGGAATTAAAGGGATGAGGTGGTAACCCTAGTAAATATAATTATTGTTTATTTGTGATGTGTAGCAAAACTCTGCAGTGCCACACAGGGGCCCTTATTATGGTTGACTCACAAGGCTGCCACATTCGCAGCCTTGTGAGTCCCCCAGACGCCACTCGCAGATATGACCGCCCCCTTATACGCCGGGTTAGCCCACATGACTGCGAATGGATGTTTAACATAAACATCCATTCGCAGCCTATGGGGAAACACCCACATCATTCGATGGTCACAGACCATCGAATGACGTGGAAGGTGCACGCATAGCTAATTGACTCTCAGGTCACTTCGATTTGCATACGCACCCGACAGGAACTGGGCGGGCAGCTGACATCCGGTGATGTCAGCTGCCCACCCCTGCACCCGCATCACTGGGCGATTTGCATGAGAACGCCCAGCATTTTCATGGGAACGCCCATGAAATGCTGGGCGTTCCCATGGGCCTGCCGCTCCCCCACACCCACAGTCTTGGGTGCATGTGCCCGGTAAACCCTCTGTTTGCCGCGGCTGCATGCAACCAGCGCATGCATATGCATATTTAGAAACGTTGCGCTCACATGTTTATTTACATGCGAGCGTGAGAACCAGAATAACACATAGAAATATACGTATATGAAAGGGTCCCTGCCCATTAGATCTTACAACAGAATGGAAGAGTACAGTGCAGGTACAATAACAGCTAGTGGACTGGAGAAGCTGGTATTACCCTAATGGACGAGTGTCAGCTGGGGGCAGGGTAGGCTATAGCTACGGAAAGGTTTGCTGAATAGAAAAGTTTATTGCCACCATTTGATGTCAGTAGTTTGGTTGCAATGTGGCAGAATGCTCAGGAGACTGAGGCTGCGACAGTCAATATCATGGACAGCTTGTGTAATTGCTGCGATCTGGATGCATCTTGCTATTGCTCACAGCTTTGCACTGGATAGAGGAAGCGCAGGTGCTATGAGCAGGATTACAGAAGGCTTGGGGTGGGGAGTATAACACAATGGCTTGTGTTGTTTTCGCCAGGTCATAAAGCCGAGAAGTACCTAGGAATTAAAAGAAAGGGGTGAACTTCTCATAAAAAGGCAATTACATTTATGGTGTTGTGCAGGGGGTTGTTTTCAGGAACAACACAACCCCCTGTACGACTTTGATGTGGGGCTTATTTTATGGCTCATTCGCCCCATCACTGCATTGCTTTTACAGTTTGGGTTTTAAATTGACATTAGCACTAACTTATAAGGTGCGGTAAACGCTTATTCTGTGACAAAGACACAATAATTCTGGAAATTACACTTCAGCTGGGGACTATGAAATCACAATTCTAAGAACAAACATGAAAGATCGATGAAAAAGACTAATTTAAAAAAAAGAATAGCGCAGCATTGCATATTGTGCCTGTATAGCTGTATATTATTCACAAACACTAATTACTGGTCTGTTAATCATCTAATTATGTTTAAATAGCATTTATAAAGAATACATAATGATTACCATATGACTTGGTAGAAGTCACTTTTCAAACATGAAAGAAACCATGCATAATAAGCTGTATACATTAATAGATACATTTGTTTTTTTTGTTAGATACATTTGTTATTCATTATTTGGAAGGGTTATTTAACATACCCCTGTTCTATTGATTTATCTCTTTTTATATTAAGGACCCCTTACACTTGTCCAACTTATTGTCCAAGTTGGACCTGATTGATTTGAGATTTATCCTATGTGCAGGAGGATCAATCTCTTGCAATCTCTTGGTTATACCCAATGTGCATTAGGATTGTGCATTGGGTCCTACACATCAGACACATCAGATTTTGTCAGACAGGCACATCAGATTTTGTCAGATAAATTGACCCAATCCACCTGAATTGGTTCACATCTGTCAAAATCACACAAGTGTAAGGGGCCGACAATGGTTCTCAACCTCGGTCTGACTCCTCAGGACCCCCCAACAGTTCACGTTTTCCAGGTCACCCTGCAGGTGCACAGGTGCACTCATTATTCACTGACATGTTTTAAAAGATCCACAGGTGGGGCTAATTACTTCACTTGTGATTCTGTGTGGAGACCTGGAAACCGTGAACTGTTTTAAGCCAATATCCTATTAGCCCTTATGGTATACAGCTCGCAAAAAAAGCTGTTATTTATTTTTGTGTTTTCTCATACTATTGTCCTGTGTGAAAACAAAATAAAGATTTTTGTCCGAAAATACATAGGGTCCATGAAAAACAGTGGATCTATGCATTTTTGCTGCACTGATCGTGGCTTTTAGGTGCATTTATCTGGGATTTGGTTTCACCTGCATGTCGGGGCTAATTGGACAGCAATGGCACACTAATTAACTGCAGCTGATATGGGGCCTACACACTTGGCGAATGCACCTACATTGCTCTGGGTGTAGGGGCCATAGTGATAGCGATGCGCAGCTCCGCTCGATGCTATCGCCCCGCAATTAAGAGCCAGCATGCTGGATAAAACCAGTTCATTACCCATCTGGGCCATTGTTCTCACCGGAGAACACTGGCCCAGACAGATCGCTCAGCAAACATCGCTGTGCAGCGTTGTGTGCTGAGCGGTCTTGCTGAGTGATCCTGAGCGATCTAAATTGTTCAGATCGCTCAGAAATATCTCCCCATGTGTAGGTTCCTATAGAATACCGGCCTTGATTATTGGAATGATATAGCATTTATTTTTGCTTAGGTAAGAATGATTTCCTTTCTTTAGTTCCTTATTTATTCGCAGACTACTTGCACGGTTATGGTTGTTTGGATTTGCTATAAGAAGGACAAAATATATTTTGAAATCTGAAAAGAAGTGAACATACTGTCTTATATTATTCTCTATGGCCATTTAGATCAATTGTCAAGTTGGAAAGCAGTTTGTAAAGTCAGTGTCAAGTAGGAATTGGAAGCTTTACAATCTTGTTTCTGCCTGAAGACAGGATTTAATTTGTTTCTTTATACATTGACAGGAATATCCATGGCTCGGGAAGCGTAGCAATGCCTATATGGAATAAAAACAACACATATGTGACATTTTAAAATTTCCTCATAGAAATAAAAAAAAAAAGGTCTTGCAATAGTGTGATTGTCAGTTACATTGGGATCTTAACATTATGGACTTTTCAACTTTCACCCCCAGGGTATTCTCTATTCTACATGATACACTAATTAGTATTTCTAACCATTCACAATTCCATCACTGTGAAGTCAGGATGCAACGTGTGTAGGTCAGATGATGCATCCAGAGCTGAACGAAGTCGGCATTTTCACAGTACAATCAATAAATCTTTTTAATCTGAATGCTGGTGGGAGTGAGCTTGTTATAAATCTTTGGACAGTGTTAATGAAGTTATCCAAACAAGCAGCAATAAAATAAATTCCATGCAGACATATTATGTGGTCAGTGAACACTTTATTATGTAATGAATATTACCATTGTGGTTTTGTTTCCATTGATTTAGGTCGAGCCTTGTACATTTACTGTGTGTTTTATATTTCAGGTATGTCTGCCTTTGAAGAGCAACCAGTTTCAATTGAGGTCCAAGAGGGAGGAGTGGCCAGATTCTCCTGCAAAATAACCGCAAACCCCCCGCCCATCATTACTTGGGAAGTAAACCACACATCTCTGCCTCTAGCCATGGACAGGTAAGTTGAATTTATGGAAATATATGTGACTATGGGGGATATTGAATCCAGTGTCACGACTGTCGTGCTCGCCCGACAGTCCCAGTCTTGTTCTTGGCCGGCTCAATGTCAGCTTGGCAGGCAGGATTCAATGTCCCGCTTGCCAAGCGTTGAAAAGGGGGTGTGGTCGCGAGATACGTCCGTAAATTGTGACGCCGGGAGCTCGACAATTCCTGGATGTTCTTCGTAGACAATCAGTCTGGCCCATTCTGCCGAGATCCCTCTTCAATTCTGTCAGGGAAGACAGCATTGAATAGGGCCCCGCCGCTATTTCCCCCATCGGGAATAGCGGGGGGGTGCACAGCTGTAGTCATTACTAACTGTCACATTTTTAAACATGCTGCATTCATTCCTACTATAGATCCACAGGTTGCCTCAGAAACATGAACTATATTGTGCCATTGTGGCCCTGTCTGCTGGTAATCACAGCATTGTGTAGCAGTGGTGGGGCCACAATGTTGTAATTTTTAGTGGATATTTTGCACATCTCTCACAGCAATGTTGACACTCAAAGGGTTAATGTTAATGGTGAACTCTCCAAAAACACACCAGTTACTTATTCTTGGAACCTATTACATAATCCCCTCAACCATTTATTAAAATGTGTTCTTACCTTCCATATTAAGGTTCAGTTATGTAGCATTGAACACAATCTTGTCCCTGTATGTCCATGCTCACTTATAGTCATGCTGCTGCTGATCAGCAGCCACCCTCCTTGTGAAAGGGGATAAAGTTGGGATGTTGGCTAGGGCAGAGTTAGAGATGGGGAGTGGGGTCAATGGAATGCAGGTTAAAGGTGATCAAAGGAGCACATGAAGAGGGGGTTAGAGGAATACATGGAGGGAGTAGCCAGAGACACACACATGGGGAGGAGGGTCAGAGATATGCTTTACAGAGGTCATAGGCAAATATGGCATAGGGAGACCCTAAGCACATATTGGGAGGTTGAAGACAGGCAATCATAGGAAGGGTAGATAAAGCCATACCATATATGGGGCGGGTGAGCAAGAACCATACTATATGTAGGGATCGGAGATCATAGGCATACATAAGAAGGTAGGGGACAGAAGCACTAGTGGTAAGTGGAGATCATAGGCACACTAAGGAAGGTGGCAAATGCATGTGTGGTAAGTGGAGTCAGAGGCACTTCTGGGAAAATCCTTTTGGCATCTATAAGGACAATTATGAAGGACAATTTCATTGTTACTGAGGACAATTATGAAGAGTTGATTTGGTGAGACCTGTGTAGACAAAGCTGTGGTGATATACATGGTCTCCAGTGCAGACAGAACGCTTATATCTATAGATTGTAAGCTTGCGAGCAGGGCCCTCCTACCTCCATGTTGGTTTGTATCTACCCAGTTTGTTTAATAACTGTTGTTTCCAATAGTAAAGCGCAACGGAATATGCTGCGCTATATAAGAAACTGTCAATAATAATATATGAGTATATGAGAGGGGTCCTGCTAGAGTTGCTGCTGATCACACTGATGATCCTTGCAGAATACTGCATCCCAGGCTGAAGTCTGCCTTTGACTATGGAGCAGATCGCAGGTGAGATGTGGTTTCCAGAGATGAGGCACAGTACAGGACAGAGGTAGAACTATGGGGGTATCTTTACATGATTGTTTAAGATGTAGAAAGATGTTGAGGGCTTCAGTGGTTAGTGTAAGTAGGAGATGTCGAGAGAGTGGACAAGTTTTCATAGCATCTTGGTCAAGAAAGTTCTCTATTCATTCTAAGGTAGAACCTTCATAATATCATATCATGTATATATTATTTTTCTGCTGTTATTTAAGGATAACTCTTCTACCAAAAGGAGTTCTGCAGATCTATGGTGTCACTAAGAAAGATGCTGGAAATTATCGATGCATAGCCACTACTACATCCAATAGACGGAAGAGTGCTGATGCCATGTTGGCTGTTGTGCCAGGTATTTGTTCCAACCACTCAGTAGTAGAGAACACATTTCCATCCTGTATATCTGATTTCACTAATAGCTTGTCTGCTAGTTGTCTGGATATGGAAGTTTTATGTGAAGTCATATAGAAATTTTCCAATCATAGAAGGTAGAATTTTACATTGACTACAGTAGCTTAGCTTCCATTATGAACCACTGTTAGGTATGAAAATATGCTGCTAGAAAAGGATAGCCATTATGACCTTGGGCCTAATTCAGAGATGTGCACAGATCACACAGCCTCTGTGCGATTATATTCTAAAGTCGCAGGAGGCGTCTTGTGCAAACAGATGCCTCCTGATAGCTTTTTGAATCTGTTGCTGTGCCCATTGACACGCCCACATTTTCTCCAATGCCGCCTCAAAACCCTAGCATCAAGTCAATCATGCTGCAGCATTTGGGGCACAGTGAGCACCAATGCAGGCCCGATCTGACATTGCGCAGTGCATCTTCTGTGCATTCGAGATGTATGGAAATATCGGATTTGTTTACATCTCTGAACTATGCCCTTTGATTGGAAAAATATGTGATACTCGGAAATATGGTTCCTAATTCTCTTTTCTCTGTGCTCTCCAAGTCACACAGATGAAGTCATTCCAGAAACCTGTTATCATAGCAGCTCCCCAGAATACAACTACCTCCCTGCACAAGTCAGTTACCCTGGAGTGTTTGGCTACAGGGAACCCTAAACCTATAGTGTCTTGGAGCAGGCTAGGTAAGAGTTAATTTTACCACGTATAATACTCTGTGAGAACCTCAGATTACAGTATACTGTATACCAAGAATATGATTCGTTACTGCTATTTAGTTATAGACTATAGCAATACAGCAGAAAAAAAATCAAAACAATACTTTGTGTCTTAGACCAAAAACCAATTGATGTCTTCAACACACGAGTCCTGGGAAATGGAAATCTTGTTATATCTGATGTGAAACTACAGCATTCTGGGGTCTACATATGCAGAGCGTCCACCCAAGGAACTCGCAACTTCACTGTGGCAATGGCTAACGTCGTAGTGTTGGGTAAGAGCAATGCTAGGAACTGTGTGCTGCATGGTTTTATAGAGAGAACCAGCACTGACAAGTTATATTTGCACAGGAAATAGTATGATAAATGTGATAAATGATACATCTATACCTATATAATGGCGTCACTTAGACACTGGTCTCATGTGTTGTGCGCATCCCTGCTTTATTTGTTGCAGTCAGAGAGGCCAAGATATGCTTAAAGATACATCTGGAGCAAAATTGAGATGCTGTGCATTTGCACATTTGGCATACATATTTGGAGCTTCTTGCATCTTGCACATGTGACCCTAGGGAAAATATATGAAGCAGTGAAAAGAATAGGGGAGAATTGTGTCAGTGGGGAGGTAACCCATGGCAGTAACAGCTGCTACATATAATTGTATAGAATTGTTACCTCAAAGCTTACTTCCCAACTTTGTAAAACTTTGTGACTCCCGGTAATGGGCATGGAGTATTCAAAGGGGGGCGTGGCTTCAGGAGGATGATGCTCTTGTGAGCCACACCTACCGATTACACCATTTTTGGGGCATGGCCATTGCTTTGTGAGCTGCTGGCCAAGCCCCAGTCCCTCTACAATATTCCCTGCTGTTCTGCTGAGTGACAGGGGATTTCCAATTGCCCTCCACAACCCCCCCGAGACACTGTTAGTGGCGGGTGGGAAGCGGTACCCTCCCCAAAAAACGTGACAGTCCTTCGAAAATAGGACAGCTGGGAGGTAAGCTATGTATGTATGTATGTATATATATATATATATATATATATATATATACACACAAATAAGGATCATACTTCTAATACTTAATAAGCTTTGTCTTATCTCTGTTTTACCGTCTGTCCTATAGCGCCTCCATCATTTATTGAGCGTCCTGAAACCTTGACAAGGCCACGTGCAGGAACAGCTCGTTTTGTATGTCAGGCTGAAGGGATCCCAACTCCAAAAATCTCCTGGCTCAAGAATGGTAGAAAGATACATTCTAATGGAAGAATAAAAATGTACAACAGGTAAAAACAAAAACCCAGCAAGCCTACCCCTGTAGGCACACACTGTGGTTACAGTCTATGTGAAATGTGTCTTGTGATTTTTGTGAAGGGTTTGCAAACTGTCTCTCTATTTCTCTACACTAGTAAACTGGTAATTAATCAGATCATCCCTGAAGATGATGCAATATATCAATGCATGGCAGAAAATAGTCGGGGATCTGTCCTGTCTCGGGCAAGGCTGATAGTAGTGATGTCTGAGGACAGACCCAGTGCTCCACGTCACCTCCGAGCCGAGACAATGTCCAGTTCAGCTATTATACTGTCGTGGGAAAGGCCCCTCTACAACTCGGAAAAAGTAATTGCTTATTCTGTGCATTACATGAAGGCGGAAGGTAAGAATAAGTGAAATGCAGTGTGTTTGTGAAAGCCTATAGATTTCTGACATCTGCAAGTGGCTCTTCCTATAAGATTTCCCCTTCCGGAGCCACTCCAGTACTTTAGTTTTAATTTAGGAATGCACAATTAGGTTGTGTAATGTGTGTATGTATTTAATCAGCTGTATTATTCGTCTGTGCTTGGTTTACTGCTGCTAGCTTATTATTGTCACTTTATTCTGTTAAAACCAGTAAACCAAACACAAAAAATGACAAAAGGGACTATGTTCCTAATAGTCTCTTATCTACGTGAATGGCTGGTTGTTAAGATAAAAGAAAACATCCTTTGTAACTTTGCCTAATCAACTTGTGCATCATCATGTTTCCTGTGACGATGAATGAAATCTAATATATAAAAAGTATGTGAAAAAAGGAGATGCCGTTCAAAAAAATCCAACAGGTGTCCTTTAAAAAGGACAAGATCTTGCATTTAAATTAATGGGTTAGTGTGCTGGGCAAACGAAAGGTCGGAAGAGAGTACATGAGTGTATTAATTCCTTGTTAGCAATTGGAAGCTCTACAAAGGGCATAGTGATTATGTTTGTAGGCTGGTCTCACCCTCTATTATGGTCATTTCATCCGTCCCCTGCATGAGGCCCAGTGGCTCATTCACTCCAAGAACAAGGCCTTTTAATTTGAGCTTAAGGACCTTGTTTAGCAGGTCAAAAATCGTGCCACGACATTCCTAATTAACAAACCATCAACGGCTCTGTTGTGAGGGGCCGGTAATCTTGTCTAATTAAAATGCTTTTTAGTCAATGCAGAAATGTGGGAAAGCTTTGTAGGGGAATTTGGTCCTGGGTTTTGTTTATAAATTTAATAGTAATGGGTGGTGGGGGAGTTTTGATTAAGTTGACATGCATTTGGTGTGAAATGGTCTTGAACCAACATCCTTCAACAACCTTATTCCGCCTACTTGCTCTTATGTTTAGGAATTAAGACACAACAAAGGGAATCACGGCAAAGTAACCCTCTGCATATTTCAATATGAATTGCTGAAATTTTTCCTAAGCTCATTAAGACACAACACATTTATAGAGAGCATTCTCTTCAGTGCGGCCGCCTTAATCTTATCCAACCGCTTTAATAGATTTCAACTTTATAATCGCTTCTTCTACAATACAGCTTTTTGTGCAGTTGTTGTTTCCTATGAAATGGCTTGTTCTTGAATGGCCCGGCTCAGAAAACGTGGTTTGTTTTTCCCAACATTTAATCACACAGATTTAAGATGAAGGCATTATAAGTAGTTAAACGCTAAATCCATTAAGTGATTGTTTTTGTTTTGTTTCTTTAATGAAGCAGTTGTGGCTAGTTGAGGTAAATAAACTGATTGTTACTTTTAATGGGCTCAATTGAATTTAATTTCCAAATTGAATATAGCAGGAGAGAACTTTCCAACACATTGGGGAACATTTAGTAAGAGGGGAGTTCTATTGAAGATGGGATGTTGCTACAGACAACCAATCAGATTATATTTATTATCTTCTAGAAGCTGCTAAATAAATACATATTTTGATTGGCTGCTATGGGAAACATGCCATCTTCAGCAGAACTCCCATCTTAGTAAATTTACCCCATAATAATAATGTTGAATTTTGGAAAAAGCTGAAATTTTGGTTGTTGTACATGTATGTAAATACTAGATTTGGGGTAATTAAGAAAGACCTGTTGATACAAAATATGTCTCCTTGGATTATTAAAAGCTGTAGTATAATTCTACTCTACTTTCACTCTTGACTTTTTGTTTATAGGGAAATTATATTTAAGGTGCATACACACTGGGTGATTTTGTCCAGCGGTATGCATAGCAATGATGTGAAAATTGCTGGCCTGAATATCGCTCAGTGCATACACACTGAGCGATCATTCCCCTTGCCATTTCAGGATTACTATGGAAAGCCATCCACCCCGTTGCTCATCTGCTGGTTATACCAGCAGTAGAGCGGTGGCCACCGGCAATGATGCGGGAGCACGCATCAGCGGTCACTGCTTTTTACACACTTGGCGGCCACCGCTTTTGAGCTGAAAGCAGCTCAAACTACAAAACTGAGCTGCTTTTGGCTCAAAATCGCCCAATGTATGTGGGCTTTTAGAGTAATCAGCCATTTTCAGATCTGTCCAGAGATGTTCAATCACATTCAAGTCTGTGCTCTGGCTGGGCCACTCAAGGACATTCACAGAGTTGTGCCGAAGCCACTCCTTTGATATCTTGGCTCTGTGCTTAGAGTCGTTGTCCTGCTGAAAGTTGAACCGTAGTCCCAGTCTGCGGTCAAGAGCGCTCTGTAGCAGTTTTTCATCCAGGATGTCTCTGTACATTGCTGCATTCATATTTCCCTCTATCCCGACTAGTCTCCCAGTTCCTGCTGATGAAAAACATCCCCACAGCATGATGCTGTCACCACCATGCTTCACTGAAGGGAGGGTATTCGCCTGGTGATGAGCGGTGCCTGGTTTCCCCCAAACATACCGCCTGGCATTCACGCCAAAGATTTCAATCTTTCTCTCATCAGAACAGAAAATTTTGTTTCTCATGGTCTGAGAGTCCTTCAGGTACATTTTGGCAAACTGCAGGCAAGCAGGCTGCCATTTGCTTTTTACTAAGGAATGGGTTCTGTCTGGCCACTCTAGCATACAAGCCTGATTGGTGGATTGCTGCATAGATAGTTCTTCTCTCTCCACAGAGGAATGCTCTGTCAGAGTAACTATTGGGTTCTTGGTCATCTCTCTGACTAAGGCCCTTCTCCCCTGATTGTTCAGTATAGATGGCCGGCCAGCTCTTGAAAGAGTCCAGGTGGTTCAGAACTTCTTTCATTTATGGATGATGGAGGCCACTATGCTCACTGGGACTTTGAAAGCAGCAAATATTTTTCTGTACCCTTCCCCAGATTTGTGCCTTGCGACAATGCTGTCTCTGACATGCACTGACAAGTGTGGGACCGTATATGTGTGTGTTTTTCCAGATCCTTTCCAATGAACTGTATTTACCACGGACTCCAATTAAGCCGTAGGAACATCTCAAGGATGATCAATGGAAACAGAATGCACTTGAGCTCAATTTTGAGCTTCATGGCAAATGCTGTGGATAGTTATGTAAATGTGATTTCTTAGTTTTTATTTTTAATACATTTGCAAAAATCTCCCCCAAAACTTTTTTTTCACATAATTATGGGGTATTGTGGGTAGAATGTTGATGGAAAAAATTAATTAATTAATTTATCCCAGTTTGGAATAAGGCTTTAACATAACAGAACATAAAAAAGTGAAGCATTGTGAATACTTTCCGGATGCACTGTATAAGGGGGCAAAATGGCGCATGCACTGTGTCATACAGCACTTCATTGGCTATGATATTTCTCTCGTGCTTACTGCTAAATGGGCAATGTACATGTCACTTTTCAAGTTTCCTTACGGTGTCCAGTATATTAATATTTGTGATATAAGCCTCAGTGATATGCCATTGATCTGTTGATCTATATAATTCTGTTTTATCATAGGAATGTTAGGAAAATAAGGTATAAATAATTCACAAGACTGATTGTAGCCAATAAAATTATAATGGTCTGTTTTTTTTATACTGTATGCCACATTCCAGTTCACAATTATCCAAAGCTCATAATTATAATCCATGGTGCTATGTATGAGATCACACTGTTTATTGTTCTTTTTTTATTTAGGTATAAATAATGAGGAATATCAAGTGGTTATAGGAAATGACACAAATCATTACATTATTGATGACTTGGAACCCGCCAGCAATTATACATTTTATATTGTAGCCTATATGCCAATAGGTGCAAGCCAGATGTCTGATCATATAACACAGAACACACTGGAGGACGGTAAGAGCATGCACTCACTGTCTTTCCTCTACAAACTTCTGAAAATCATTTTAAGATATTGTGTCAATGGTGTTAAATGTAAATGATAAAGATACACAAAGAGAACACATGCTGGATATTTTGGCTATTGTGGTAAAAGGTTTTCTTCTATGAATGAATGGCAAAGGTTTGTAACTTGCAAATATATTGTTATATGGTAAAATGATTTTAATTATTACATTTAATCTTTTTCCAGTTCCATTACGAGCCCCAGAAATCAGTCTAACAAGCCGCAGCCCCACCGATGTTCTCATCTCATGGCTTCCCATCCAGCCCAAGTTCCGTCGAGGAAAGATTATCCTGTACCGGCTATCATTTAGAATGAGCACTGAGAGCTCCATCCAAGTTCTTGAACTTCCAGGCACAACCCACGAGTATTTCTTAGAGGGCCTGAAACCAGATAGTGTCTACCTGGTTCGTATTGCAGCCGCAACAAATGTGGGGTGGGGAGAATCGTCAGTCTGGACATCTCACAGGACACCCAAAGTCAGCAGCATTAGAGGTGAGTGCAGTGGTGGAACTTGTCGGTTGTGGGCCCAGGTGCGAAAATATAATCTGGGCCCCACTCCTCCTCTCTAACCCAAGTTCACAAAATGCAAAACGGCAGTGGGTGACAATGAGAGGCACGGGAGGCAGAGTTTCAACAGGGAAAAACAGTGTGTGACAGAAAGAGGGTGGCAGGAGCAGCAGTGGGCCCCTTTGTCTTCAGGGGCCCCTGGGCACTGCACGTGCTGCACCAATGGTAGTTCCACCTCTGGGTGAGTGTTGTGGCATGCATACCAACAAGGGTGCTGTGTTCAGAAGCTGCATTGTGCCTCTTTAGAACATGTTAATATGTTTGATACAGGCTTTTAACCCCTTCCCGACATTTGACGTATATATACGTCATGGCCGGGATGTACTTCCCGACACATGACGTATATATACGTCATGACTTTAAACTGTCCCCGCGTCTATAGACGCGGGGACAGAGGGACGATGTCTTCTGTCCCTGACAGCAGACATGTCCCTGCATGCCCAGGGGGGGCTGCGATGCCGCCCCCCCGTCGGCGATCGCTGTGATTGGCTGTTCAGTGTGAACAGCCATTCACAGCGTTTTCCTGTGTTACCGGCGAATCAGACGCTCGGTAACACAGGTGTCAATCACCGCCGGGCGTCAGGGGGCATGAGGGGGTCATCGGTGACGACGACACCTCACCCCACCTGCCCCCAAGGCTGTGATTGGTCCGTGGGACCCACGGACCAATCACAGCCAAGGCGCGTGATTTAAACTAACGGTGACTGCACTGCAGACGCCATTCCGGTCTGGAATTGCGTGCAGAGCGGTCACCGTGCCAATCTGTCGTGATACATACCTGATCCTTGCCTGAAACTTACCTGATCACTGCTGGTAGCGTGCTGCCAGCAGCTGGATACTTCCTGGATCTTGTGACTTCTGTGTGTGCTGCTGCAGCAGTGTCATAGAGTCACAGATCGTGAGAGATAGGGACAGATAGTGACAGAGAGTGATAGAGAGTGATAGAGAGTGATAGAGAGTGCTATATTTTGTGTCTGCTGCACCCCCTTTTGTGCTGATCACTATATCTGAGGTGATCAGCAACTTTTTGGGGGTGCAGAGGTTTTTTTTTTATATATATACCTGTCAGTTGCAGCAAAGGTTGTGCTGCCTGTGCAACTGACTGCTGCCCCCCCCCCCGCCCCCTGCTGCCCCCCCTTTTGTGCTGATTGTGCTGATTAATTAACTGATCAGCAACTTTTTGGGGGTCCAGGGTTTTTTTTTTTTATATATATACCTGTCAGTTGCACCAAAGGTTGTGCTGCGTGTGCAACTGACTGCTGCCCCCCCTGCTGCCCCCCCTTTTGTGCTGGTCAGTTTTAATTAATTAATCAGCAACTTTTTGGGGGTCCAGGGTTTTTTTTTTATATATATACCCTGTCATATATACCCTGTCAGGTTGTGTGTCTGCTGCCCCTCACTGCTAATCAGTGGTGCATCACTGCATCACTGATCTGCAGTTTTTTTTTTTTTGGAGAGTGCAGTGGGGTTTTGTTTTTACACCCACGTTGCTTGTGTGGGTGTCCTGTGGCCGCTGAGCGCTGATCAGTGACGTACAATCACTGAACAGCATTTTTGGCACAGGGTTGATATTTTTTTTTCTGCAGTTTTTTTAAATTGTTTTTTTTTTTGGAGAGTGCTGTGGAAATTTTTTTTAAATTATTTTTACACCCACGTTGCTTTTGTGGGTGTCCTGTGGCCGCTGATCAGTGACGTACAATCACTGAACAGCATTTTTGGCACAGGTTGATATCATTTTTTTTCTGCAGTTTTTTTTAAATTGTTTTTTTTTTGTTTTTACACCCACGCTGTTTTTGTGGGTGTCCTGTTGCCTTTGAGCGCTGTTCAGTGACGGACGTTACTGACCAACATCTGTGCTAAATTTTTGGCGCAGGACCTTTTTTTTTTTTTTTTTTTAACCCCTTCAATTTTTTTTTTTTTTATTGGGATCAAATTCCTGTATAAAGTATTTTTTTTTTCTGCACTACATACACACTACACACTACATACCCCCCGTGTTGAAATAAAGTTTGTACCCCCCCTACACTATACACGTGTTGAAACATTACACTTACAGAAACACAAAAATAAAAATGGCATCCCAAATGTCATCCCAAATGTCATCCCAGTCATCCAGAAGAATGTATTCAGCGGAGGAGGCATATGCCATGCTTGCCTCTGACTCTGACACAGCCAGTGATGCAAGCGGGGAATTTGAAGGATTCGCCTTAAGCTCCTCTTCCTCCTCTGCTGATGAGGGACCCCCTCAAAGACGCCCCCGTAGAGCAGCTGAGACCCCCCCCCCCAAATGATTGATCCCGTATGGACCCCACCACCAGACAATTTTGAGCCCCAGGTTCCTGAGTTTTTGGCCATCCCAGGAATCCAATTTGATTCAGCAGGTCTCAGAGAAATTGACTTTTTCAAATTATTTTTCTCTGATGATTTTATAAATTTAATGGTGGACCAAAGTAATTTATATGCCCAGCAGTTTATTGCTCAAAACCCCACGTCATCATTTGCTAGGTGGACCCCTGTAGATGCAGTAGAGATGATGACGTTTTGGGGTCTGGTGTTACATATGGGCATAGTAAAAAAGCCAGAAATTAGGCAATATTGGAGTACAGATGTTCTGTACAGCACCCCATTTTACCGTATGGCCATGACTCGGGCATGTTTTGAGATAATCCTTAAATTTTTACATTACACCGATAATACACTGTGCCCACCCAGAGATGATCCCACCTTTGACCGGCTATTCAAAGTCAGGCCGGTCATTGATCATTTCAGTGCCAAATTTGCAGAGATGTACATCCCTGAAAAATTTATTTGTATTGACGAGTCCCTTATACATTTTAAAGGAAGGGTTAAATTCCGCCAGTACCTTCCCAGTAAGAGGGCAAGGTATGGCATAAAAATGTATAAGCTGTGTGAAAGCACCTCAGGGTACACCCACAGGTTTAGGGTATATGAAGGGAAGGATTCAAGAATTGAACCGCCAGAATGCCCCCCCTCCCTCGTAGGTGTTAGTGGAAAAATTGTCTGGGATTTAGTGCACCCCTTCCTGGATAAAGGTTATCACCTCTATGTGGATAACTTTTACACTAGCATCCCCCTGTTTAAGGCCCTTGGTTCAAGAGGTACAGCAGCTTGCGGTACTGTGCATAAGAACCAAAGAGGCCTCCCAAAAACGCACATTGCCCAAGTAATGAGAAGGGGTGAAAGCAGGGGAATATGCACCGAAAATATGTTGTTGGTCAAATATAAGGACAAGAGGGATGTCCTTATACTGACAACAATTCATGGAGACAGTACCACCTCCATCCCTGTACGAGGTACCAGTACCCACACCTCAAAACCTAATTGTATCCTAGATTACAATAGGTACATGGGCGGAGTGGATCTTTCAGATCAGGTACTGAAGCCGTACAGTGCCCTGCGGAAAACAAAAATCTGGTACAAGAAGCTGGCCGTGTATATCATCCAGATGGCACTGTATAACGCTTACGTGCTATTCCGTTCTACCAGCCAGAGGGGGACATTTATGCACTTTCAAGAGGAAGTCATAAAGGGCCTAATATTTGGGAACCAGCAGGCAGAGGGCCCCAGTACTTCTAGTACTGGCCCCCATATTGTACCAGGGCAGCATTTTCCTAACGAAATCCCCTCCACTGCAAGAAAGGGCAGGACACAAAAAAGGTGCAAAGTTTGCTATAAAAAGGGAATAAGAAAGGAAACTATTTTCCACTGTGAAACTTGCCCCGACAAACCCGGCCTATGTATAAAGGAGTGTTTTAAAATATACCACACATCTATGGATTATTAGGTTCATCATTTCACCGTGCTTCGGGGGTCTTGCTAATGCCACATAGCACCCACCATTCATTCCACCAGAATCTGAGCTGCAAAATCCAAAAATCACTCCTTCCCTTCTGAGTCCTGCCATGCACCCAACTGGTATTTTTTGGTCACATATGAGGCATTGCCATACTCGGGAGAAATTGGGGCACAGATTTTGGGGTGCTTTTTCTCCTTCATACCTTCTGAAAATGAAAAATTTTGAGCCAGAACTGCATTTTTGTGTAAAAAAATGTAATTTTTCATTTTCACTGCCCAGTTGTATCAAAATTGGTGAAACCCCTGGGGGTTTGAAATGTACACTATACCCCTAGATGAATTCCCTGAGGGGTGTAGTTTGCAAAATGGGGTCACTTGTGGGGGGGTTCCACTGTATTGGTGCTTGGGGGGTCTTGCTAATGCGACATAGCACCCACCAACATTCCACCAGAATCTGAGCTGCAAAATCCAAAAATCACTCCTTCCCTTCTGAGTCCTGCCATGCACCCAAATGGTATTTTTTGGTCACATGTGAGGCATTGCCGTGCTCGGGAGAAATTGGGGCACAGATTTTGGGGTGCTTTGTCTCCTTCATTCCTTGTAAAAATGAAAAATTTTGAGCCAGAACTGCATTTTTGTGTAAAAAATGTAATTTTTCATTTGCACAGCCCAGTTGTATCAAAATTGGTGAAACCCCTGGGGGTTTGAAATGTACACTATACCCCTAGATGAATTCCCTGAGGGGTGTAGTTTGCAAAATGGGGTCACTTGTGGGGGGGTTCCACTGTATTGGTGCTTGGGGGGTCTTGCTAATGCGACATAGCACCCACCAACATTCCACCAGAATCTGAGCTGCAAAATCCAAAAATCACTCCTTCCCTTCTGAGTCTTGCCATGCACCCAAATGGTATTATTTGGTCACATGTGAGGCATTGCCGTACTCGGGAGAAATTGGGGCACAGATTTTGGGGTGCTTTTTCTCCTTCATACCTTCTGAAAATGAAAAATTTTGAGCCAGAACTGCATTTTTGTGTAAAAAAATGTAATTTTTCATTTTCACTGCCCAGTTGTATCAAAATTGGTGAAACCCCTGGGGGTTTGAAATGTACACTATACCCCTAGATGAATTCCCTGAGGGGTGTAGTTTGCAAAATGGGGTCACTTGTGGGGGGCTTCCACTGTATTGGTGCTTTGGGGGTCTTGCTAATGCGAGATAGCACCCACCAACATTCCACCAGAATCTGTGCTGCAAAATCCAAAAATCACTCCTTCCCTTCTGAGTCCTGCCATGCACCCAAATGGTATTTTTTGGTCACATGTGAGACATTGCCGTACTCGGGAGAAATTGGGGCACAGATTTTGGGGTGCTTTTTCGGTACTTGTGAGTTATCTGGGCGTCCGATTTTTTGATTGTATGCCTTAAGTTAAGGCATACAATCAGATGCGATGCGATATCGCATCGCATCGCATCGCATGCGATCATCGGATGCGATGACCCGATTTTTCCATAGGAATCAATGTTAAAATGATTCCTATGGAAAAAGGGGTCCTTTTCATACCCCTACTATCCAAGTGGGCATGGAGTTGGATATAAACCTGTGGCGAGCGTAGCGAGCCACCGAGCCCGAAGCGTGGCGAGCGAAGCGAGCCCCGCGAGGGGACGGTATTCCGTGTCCCCTCGCGGGGCTCGCTACGCTCGCCACGCTTCGGGCTCGGTGGCTCGCTACGCTCGCCACAGGTTTATATCCAACTCCATGCCCACTTGGATAGTAGGGGTATGAAAAGGACCCTTTTTCCCATTGAATTCCATGTTAAAATGGACTCAGTCCATTTTAACATTGATTCCTATGGAAAAATCGGGTCATCGCATCGCATCGCATCGCATCCGATGGTCGCATGCGATGCGATGCGATGTCCCGATCCGACCCGATTTACAAATCGGACGCCCGGATAACTCACAAGTACCGCTTTTTCTCCTTCATTCCTTCTGAAAATGAAAAATTTTGAGCCAGAACTGCATTTTTGTGTAAAAAAATGTAATTTTTCATTTTCACTGCCCAGTTGTATCAAAATTGGTGAAACCCCTGGGGGTTTGAAATGTACACTATACCCCTAGATGAATTCCCTGAGGGGTGTAGTTTGCATAATGGGGTCACTTGTGGGGGGGTTCCACTGTATTGGTGCTTGGGGGGTCTTGCTAATGCGACATAGCACCCACCAACATTCCACCAGAATCTGAGCTGCAAAATCCAAAAATCACTCCTTCCCTTCTGAGTCCTGCCATGCACCCAAATGGTATTTTTTGGTCACATGTGAGGCATTGCCGTACTCGGGAGAAATTGGGGCACAGATTTTGGGGTGCTTTGTCTCCTTCATTCCTTGTGAAAATGAAAAATTTTGAGCCAGAACTGCATTTTTGTGTAAAAAATTTAATTTTTCATTTTCACTGCCCAGTTGTACCACAATTGGGGAAACCCCTGGGGATTTGAAATGTACACTATACCCCTAGATGAATTCCCTGAGGGGTGTAGTTTGCAAAATGGGGTCACTTGTGGGGGGGTTCCTAAATTTTAGCATCTTATGGTGCCTAGAAACCTACATGGTGCCTAAAAAATAATCTCATAAAAAGGAGGCTCCAAAATCAAGTAGGTGCTCCTTCTATTATGAAGCCTGTGGTTTGGTCAACGTGCACACTAGGGCCACATATAGGATATTTATGAAAACAAAAGAATTGGGGGAATCAATTTTTAGTCACATTTCTCTAGTAAAATCTACTGTGTTCCTTAGAAAAATGTATTAAAATTGCAAATCTGCAAAAAAAATGAAATTTTGAAATTTCACCTACACTTTCCTGTGAAACACCTAAAGGGTTAACAAACTTCCAAAATGCTGTTTTGAATACTGTGAGGGGTGCAGTTTTTGAAATGGCATCATTTATGGGGGTGTCTCACATACAAGTCCCTCAAAGTCACATCAGAACTGAACTGGTCCCTAAAAAAATCAGTGTTTGAAATTTTCTTGAAAATTTGAGAATTTGCTATTCATATTGTAAGCCTCCTAGTGTCCAAAAAAATTAAAAGGAAGTTGTAATAATGATGGAAACATAAAGTAGACATATGGTCTATGTTAGTTATTAACTATTTTGAGTGGTATGATTATTTGTCTCACAAGCAGAAAATTTAACATTTTGTAAATTGCTAAATTTTCCAATTTTTTATGACATTTTGGTATTTTTCACAAAAAAACACAGACTGTATCGACCCAAATTTACCACTAATTTGAAGTACAATGTGTCACGAGAAAACAATCTCAAAATCACTGGGATAAGTAAAAGCAAAAAAAAGTTATCCCCACTTAAGTGATACATGTCAGATTTGAAAAAAAGGGCTCTGTCAGGAAGGCAAAAACTGGCTGTGTCAGGAAGGGGTTAATGTTATGTAACTGCTAATCCTTCTTTGCTTCAGAATGTATTTACCTTATATGTATTTTAGGATGATTTGCTTGTGAACACTCATTCCTTATAACAGTGGTGTAACAACAAATTTTGCCCCCCTCCCCCGCCTCCTCCCTGCCGGTGGCCTTTCCCTGCAGAAGCCCATGCGTACAGCTAAATACACACTGTAGTGTCTAGTCAAAATATTCTTACCTGCTCTGTCTATTTGGGGCTACGCATCACTACCGCTCACTGTGTACACACAGGGCTATTCCGGAAAACCATTTAAGCGATTTTACTTAGTCAAAATGTCCCAGTCACTTCTGGAGATAAGCCGATGGCCATTCCCTGCAGCAGCCCGTGTGTGCAGCCGAATAGACACTGCAGTGTCTAGTCAAAATATTCGGTACTTGTGTAGTTTCACGACGGCAGCTTACGCTACGTTATCAGCATAGCCCAATGGCTGCCTTACTTGTGTAGTTTCACGGAGGCAGCCTAAGCTACGTTATCAGCGTAGGCTGCCGCCGTGCCGACAGGGTTAGTGGTTCTGTAGCGCGTACGTCTCCTGCCCAAAGACGGGGTACGGACGCAAGTGCGTCTCATTCACAATGAAGGAGGTATTTGCCAGTGTTCCATGTTACATACTAGCAAATGCCTCCTTTTCAAACCCCCACTATTCATGGCAGCCCGAAGCGTGGTGAGGGGACGCAATACGCGTCCTCCCGACCTTTTACATACCCCCACTATCCACGTCAGCATGGAGCTGATATTTTATAGTGTGGCGAGCGCAGCGAGCCACTAAGCCCGAAGCGTGGCCAATGTGGATAGTGGAGGTATGAAAAGGTTGGGAGGACGTGTAACGCGGGCCCTCGTGGGGCCTGCTGCGCTCGCCACATTTCGGGCTGCCGTGGATAGTGGGGGTGTTTCAGGAACACATTCACACCTGCCATATCATACATCTGAGACAGTAATGACGACATGTGTTAACTTGTACTTCTGACTAACTACGCTGGACGTGGGAACCCTATGCTGGATCTGACAGGGACGCTACTCTACTTCTGACTGACTACGCTGGCCGCGGGAACACTATGCTGATTCTGACAGGGACGCTACGCTGATGGCGTAACTGCTGCCGTGAAACTACACAAGTACCAAATATTCTTACCTGCAGTGTCTATGCAGCTAGGCAATAGCGATTCTGCAGGGCCATGGTTCGCTGCCGCTCGCTGTGTACACACGGGGCAATTCAGGAAAACCTTCTAAGCGATTTTGACACTGAGAAAAGTGATTATATGGATTCTGTTGTTTAAAGAGGCTTTTATCACAGTGATGTGTACAGTTAAATTAGATTGTCCTAAACTCACACTGTGTTGGAACAACAGAGCTGTCCTTAAAGGTGCATACACATGGAACAATGCCAGAAGCATTTCGACATCGTTCATGAGTTTATCAAATCGTTCATCATGCGTACACAGAACTATTTGATACACTTTACAAAAGATTGGTCTATGATCTTCCTGCATGCAGAAAAGATCATAGACCATCGTTAACAATTGTCGTGTACACGCATCGTTAATGATGCACTAAACGATTTGATCAGTTGATCGTTCCCATTAATCAGGAACTCCCACGTTGTCCTTCAAATCGTTTTGTGTGTACGGGGCATTAGTGAAAGCCTGACAGATATGTTGAACAACGGCTATACTTGATAAACCAGTTTACTTTAAGCTCTAATCAGCTATGTAATTATATATAAAAGCCTGTTAAAAAAAAACCCAGTAATTTCTAAAGTTTAAGAATCACATTCTTTTCTTTATAGTAAAGACTACATATACAAAGTAAACATATACACTGCATAATGTATTTATCATATGTAATTAAATAAATACATAAGTAAAGTAAAATGTTCTTTTACAGCCCCAAGGTCTCCAGAGCTACGTTTGGATCCCTTGAACTGCACTACGATAGCTGTGAGATGGCAACAGGATCCTGAGGATACAGCAACCATACAGGGCTACAAGCTATACTATAAGGAGGAAGGGCAGCCAGAAAGTGGACCTATACTGCTGGATGTGAAACACTTTGATTATAACATTGGGGGCTTAGGTAAGTGTGTAGGTCCCAGTAACTAAACATTCTCAGTGATTAAATGTGCTAGAGCCATTATCTCAGCCATGTTACCTGTGTATTATAAATTGGTATACATCCTGGCAATAATGGATGTGACAGGTAAGAGGAAATGGCATCTCTCTCTCTCTCTCTCTCTCTCTCTCTCTCTCTCTCTCTCTCTCTCTCTCTCAATACAAAATGAGTCATGTAAATAAAATATTACTGCAAAGATGTTTAAAAAAATGTTATGTTAAACAAATGTGATATAGGTAATAAACATAACAGAGGCAGATATGAGGCCTTACATGACAGATTTGTGATCAGCAGCTTAGAGTAGTCTTGCTAATTATAAACCATATTACACAATCAAATTTCAAGTAACATTGCCAGCGACATTATCCAAATTTGCCCACATTCATCTCACTCTCGAACGGGCTCTGTGATCCAGTGGATTGTGGGGGTGTGCGCAGCGCCCACATACACTCACAGGCACGCTTCTTGTGCCCTTAGCCTGTAATCTGATGGCTGGCACATTTGTACATCCATTACCAACTACGTTATACCGACCCAAGGACATTTAACAGAACCCATTGCACAGACACCATGTTTTTGCTTATTTGTTTACACCAGCTATGTGTATATTGTTAATATGATGCTAGATATCAAACAAAGAAATATATCATACTGAAATATATATCTGTTTTAATTGGTGTTACATTGGTGCAATCATTTATTAACAAAAACTCAATGCTATTAGTGGGTATACTGTGTATTGCAATATATGACATGTAATAGCCTATGCCAGTGGTTCCATATCTCAGTCCTAAGGGCACCCAACGATGTCAATTTAATAAAGCTTATAAAATTAAAAGAGACAATGTTCCTCAAAGCAACCAATCAGATTATGGGGCAGATGTATGAAGTGTTGTTATTGGGGAGAGAGGGTATCAGCGCACATTGGCATGTATTCAATGCTCCTATGTCGCCGTAAATAACGGTGAGTGTGCATGTTTTTTTGAGAGTAGTGAAGTTTTCTCTCATATTTTGTGCTTCCCTGTATTTAACTCTGTTGCTTCTCCAAAAATATTTTGCGAAGCTAACTCAGTTCACCCTGCACTTCTCCCCGGTGTTCGCAATGTCTGTTCAATGGGGATTGCGAGTCCTGCTGGTTTCTTTTTTTAGAGATGTTCTCCATTTTTCCCTCGGCATCTTTTTTAGGTGAACTGTAGGGTTATCTTTGTTAAAGTTGTTATTTTTTTTTATGGCTTATAAATTAAAAAAAAATGTACTCTAATGTATTTATTGCAAGTGCCATAATGCTGTACTTCTATATTAATTTATTTGGAATTTAATAAGTTATTTTAATGGTAACCAATAAGAAATCATTTTGGAATGCTCCTAGTAATTTCCCATGCTTCCTCTCTTCTTCCTCACCTAACCCCCAAACAGGCTTTGGTACTTGTGGAGTATCACGGCTCCCATCGCATGCCATCGCATGCCATATATAATGGCATGCGATGGCATGCAATTTTTGCAGTTTTTAAAGTTTTTTTTTTACAAAATCGCATGCGATCGCATCGCATGCGTTTTTTAACAGAAAAGCATCCAAATGCATTGAAATTAGTATCAAACATGTTCAATGGCCCCCAAATGTCATTTTTGATGCTGTACCACCCCCACTATCAACGCAAACCCGAAGCGTGGCGAGCGCAGCGAGCCCGCGAGGGGCGGCGGTACGCGTCCTACGACCTTTTCATACCCCCACTATCCACGTCAGCGTGGAGTTGAGAATAGAAAGTGTGGCGAGCGCAGCGAGGGGACGCGGACACCTGTGAAGCTCGCGAGGGGACGCGTATACCTGTGAAGGTATCCGTGTCATCTCGCGGGGCTCGCTGCGCTCGCCACGCTTCGGGCTCGGTGGCTCACCACACTTTCTATTCTCAACTCCACGCCGACGTGGATAGTGGGGGTATGAAAATGTCGTAGGACGCGTACCGCCGCCCCTCGCGGGCTCGGTGCGCTCGCCACGCTTCGGGTTCGCGTTGATAGTGGGGGTGGTACAGCCTAAAAAATGACATTTGGGGGCCATTGAACATGTTTGATACTAATTTCAATGCATTTGGGTGCTTTTCTCTTAAAAAACGCATGCGATGCGATTTTTTGCTATACGATGCACATCGTGGGAGCCGTGATTGTCCACAAGTACCCAGGCTTTTAAACACGCTAATAATTATAAAATAAATTAAATAAAAACACAGGGCAAAGAAACAATGCCAAAAGCACAACACAAGGATAAAGGCCAAACAGAACAAAATACACCCGTCTGCACAAACCCAATTAAAATAGTCACACAGCCATTTGTTGTAAAATAAATACTGAACAAAACATTAACCTTTCTAAACCTTTGTAAAAAAAATACAAGTCCACAAATGTGAGGAACACGCTGCTGAGATGAACACCCTGCTCAGGAATATCCCAGAATATCCCAGTCTGACCAGCTCACGTGGAGAGCAGGAGAAAACAGATCTCTCCAGTTACAGCACTCCCATTTGAACTTGCATAATTATGCTAAGTTTGCAAAAGGGGCCGGCGAGCTGGCCACACGTTGAATACTGAGGAAGTCAGAAATGAGGAGATGAGAAAAAGTGCCGAGCGCTTCAGCGAGATCACAGGGACACAGAACAGTGAGCGGTGAGACAGACTCTCAAAAAACATTGAATACTCCTCACTATGTGCACTGATACCGCTTCTCCCCCATGTAAGAAGGAGCCAGGATGCGGTAAAGGACAGGAACGCTATGTCCATATCGGCACTGCTATCTAAATGATAGCAGGCCGAATGTATGAATGGTCAGCATCGCTGACCTTTCCGCCCGCTGCCGGTTTTGCCGCTGCCCTATCTAAACAGCATTTACAGCGCTGTCCCTGCTGTTAGCTGTGGGCTGCGCTGTGTAAACTGATGCGCTATCTCCAGGAGGGGACATCGCTGGAGGGGGGAGTTAGCGCTCCCCCCCGCTTCGACAGACAAGATGTTAATACATAATACAGTATTATAGTGACGGGATAAGCGCAGCTATAATACATCTGCCCCAATGTCTGTATTTTCTCAATTGCATCCAAGAAATTGATAGACAGGATCTTATTGGTTGCTATGGGCAACATCGTCTTGGGCGTGCCCAAGAGGTTTAAGGTCTGTGACGTCAGCACTAGCCTCAATCAGCCTGTCTCAGTAGCAGATGTGTGTAAGGTCAGACTTACATTTACAAAGAGTAAAATCATTTGCTAGTGTCATAAATTGCGTATGGATTTAAAAGTACATAGTGAATAGCGATCCATATGCAATTCTGTCGCAAATTTACACAGGGCCTGCTTCTTGCTGTCTGGGCGGCAGATATCTACTCACTGTCATCTGCAACTTTGCACCATTCTGAATTAGGCCCAGAGTTTGGAAAATGCTGGCCTCTGCATTTCCAGACGTCAAATCCAGTGACACAGCCATAAAGAACTACCTTCTGTATACTATGCTAAGCAAGAATAGTACATTTCCAATGCTGACATCTTCCATTGAACATTAACAAACAGTAACAACTAGTAATTGTCTATTAACTGGCTTATGGGCCATATGCAGTAAGCTTCAACAGTTATAAAATGAAGAGTGATAGACAACCAACCAATCAGCTACTACCTGACATTTTTCGAACACAACCTGTGGACATGGCAGGTAGGAGCTGATTGGCTGGCTGTTTATCATTCTACATTTTATCACTTTTGAAGCTTAGTGCATCTGGCCCTATATCTGGCTGGAGAACTGAAAGCCCTACTGTGCCCTGCCAGATGAAAGCACATTTAAGAGATATTTAACCATCTATTATTATTATTATTATATCATATTTAGACAACCTGTGTAGAGTCTCATTGGTGTGGAACTACATAGCCAAGCATTAGGCTGAATGGACATGGTAGTAGTTTTTTTATTAATATTCTCTGATAGCATTGTGGCTGTACCCGAATGCTTTAAATTTGTGTGATTCCCAGAGTCTTTGATAATTTCCGCCTTTTCCAGCTAATTAGATACCCTTAATGTAAAATATATAGTCACTATGGGGGTTATTTTAGTTCACTCTTTCTGACAAAATCCTTCTTAGATGGACAAAACCATGTGCACTGCAGGTGGGGTAGATGTTACTTGTGCAGAGAGAGTTAGATTTGGCTGGGGTTTTACTTCAAAGCAAGATCTATATTGCCATGTAAAAATAAAGCAGTTCGTATTTACCCTGCACAGAAACAAAATAACTCACCCAAATCTAATTCTCTCTGCACATGTTTCATCTGCCCCACCTGCAGTGCACATGGTTTTGTCCATCTAAGAAGGAATTTGCCTCTAAGTGTGAACTAGAATAAGGGCCTATAGTTCTTCCATGCCACTATTGAAGTTATTATTACTTATTTGCAAGTTTCGTTAAACCTTTGAAATTAGTAATGAATCTAATCCAGATATCTGTCTATCCTCATATATACACGTATACGTATTTAGGAAATTGGATACCCTTTATGTCTGATACTTCTGACACTGCTCTTATAATTCACTTCAATGAAAAGCAAACATGGATTTGGATGTGTGATGTCATACATAGTTTACTGTAGAACAGCATACAGTAACCTTAAGGTGTCCAAACACTAGGACGATATGGCCCTTTTACATGTGATTTCGACCCATCGGGTCAATAAATTGTGTGAAAAGTGCCATATCGTATGCAATTTACCTCTGGTTCGGATCTGATGCGCGGTCCTGCGCGCATTGGATCCAGAGAACGTCATGGCTGCCACAAGGATTTATTGTATCCCGCTTGACCAGGAACGCCTATGATACATCATATACAAAAGGACTGTGTCCTTGTATCGTATGAGATTCTAGCCGCCGGGGAGCCCAGCAGGTAGTTGCCTAGGTATTGCATGAGTGGCTGCATCAGATACCTCACACAAGTGTATAGGGGCCTTTAGTTTTGCAGCTAACATAGCTGGTTTATTTAAGCTTATCCACCTGGCATAACAATTATTTGGGGAAAGAGAGGCTGCATGTTTTCCCATTAAAAATTTTAGAAACTGTACTCCACAAGAGCTGCACGTGAAAATTCTCCAAGTAATAATACAGGGGGAGAATCACAAATGTAAGGCTAATGAGGCTATTGCCACGCTAGTCAATGGACATTAAGGGGAAAATGGCTGAGCTAACACTGATCTGAGCTTGATGAATTACTATCACAGAAAGTCAGTGAGTGTGCTTAATCAGCAAGGCTTTCCAGCACAGGCTGTGAGTTTCTGAACATTATTAAATGAAGAGATGTGCAGTTAATGTTTCAACCAGTAACCTCCATGTGTTATATGCAAAATGACACATCCTCAACACACAGTTGCAGAATTGACTGCTACTGTGTCCTTAAGCTAATACCGCAGCCAATGTTTGTACAAAGACTCACCATCAGCTCACCATTAGACATGGCACCAATGGCAGGTGCAAAATGTCCGAGTGACCATGGATGTCAATGTCATTACAACTGCATCTGTAAATGCAATCACCGACCAAAAACGCTATTTTCAGGTTACCGTCCAGAAATATAGATTGTGAACTCCGCTGGGTCAGGGACTGATGTGAATGTAGAACTATTCTCTGTAAAGCGCTGCGGAATATGTGTGCGCTATAGGAATAACTGGTAATAAATAATATGTTTATTTAAATAAAATGAAAAAAATATTCATATATTTGATGCAATGATCATCACTTGAAGTGTTAAAATATATATAAATTATACTAAAATGCAGACTATTCTGATACTTCTCCATAATTGCCCTAGTTCAAAGAAGGATGCCCATGTATTATTGACCATACGTGCACATTCAGCTGACGTTAACATCAAAAGCATTTCACTTTTTAATGCCTTGAACATATTAATAATGAAAACCTCATTTACATTTTTGGATTTAATTCTGCAGTTTATGATGTCAGCATGTCAGCCCTTGTAGTTTCCTAACACACACACACGTTCTGGTATGTACCATATTGCATATGCTATTTAAGAATGTTATCCACATGTCAGCAATATTTCTTTAATGGGGGAAATGATCTTGCGGAAGGAAATTTAGACCCTGCCTCTTCCAAGTGAATTCTGTTGACTGTGAAGTAACCTCAATCTTATGGGCAGTACAGATGATGTAATGGTTAGCATTACAGCGCTGAGGTCATGGATTCGATTCCCACCGTGGCCCTATCTGTGCGGAGTTTGTATATTCTCCCTGCACTTGCGTGGGTTTCCTCCGGGTATTCTGGTTTTCTCCCACAGCCCAAAAATATACAGGTTGGTTATTTGGCTTCCAACAAAATTAACCCTAGAATGTCTGCGTGTGTATGTGGTAGGGAACATAGGGGCAGATGTATTATAGCGGTGCTTATCGCGCCGCTATAATACTTCCTGCTTCGCCTCATTAGCGAGGCGAAGCAGGAAAGGACATCGACAAGATGTATTAACATCTTGTCTGCCGAAGCAGGGGAGTGCTAACTCCCCCCTCCGGCAATGACCCCTCCTGGAGATAGCGCATCAGTTTACACTGATGCGCTGTCTCCTGTCCCCCGGCCTGCTCGACTGGGCATGCACGGGATCTCGCTGCTCAAGCGAGGTCCTTAGCGCAGCCCACAGCTAACAGCAGGGACAGCTCTGTCCCTGCTGTTTAGATAGGGCTTTGCCAGCCTGCTGCTGAGGAAGCCAAAACCGGCAGAGGGCGGAAGGGTCAGCGATGCTGACCGTTCATACATTCGGCCTGCTATCCTTTACCGCACGCTGGCTCCGTCATACATGGAGGAGAAGTGGTATCAGTGCACATAACGTGCGCTGATACCCCTTCTCCCCCATAAACCCCGGTCATACATCTGCCCAATAGATTGTTAGCAAGGGCGTAACTACCATAGGTGCAGGGGGTGCAGCTGCTATGGGGCCCAGAGATGAGGGGGGCCCACGTTGCCTGTCAAAGTATCATATGCTGTATACATTTTTCAGCATTAGGTGATAAATAGGGGCCCTTACAAACTTTTGCTATGGGGCCCACATGTATCTAGTTACGCCACTTAACTAGTATCTCCACTGGGGCAGGGACTGAGGTGAATGTTCAAATGTACAGCGCTGCGGAATATGTGTGTGCTATATAAGAAACTGTTAATAAATAAAATAAATCTATGTTAGAATTGTAGACAGTGGCTTAGCCAGAACTTCATGTGCCCCATAGCAACATTTTTAAGGGAGTCCTGTCCCTATGTAAAGGCGCATGTCAACAAACATGTGAGGGTCCTATATCAATATAATTTTTCAAACAACAGTGTGCCCTGTACCAGCTCTACCCCCAAGCACATGACATCATGATCAAGGGGTAGGCCACTAGCACAGGAATTACTAGTACTCACTGTACTGCACTATAGCCAGTATATGTCAGATAGCCCACACTGCACTCAGTGGGAGTTATTTTAAAGATAGGGGGCCAAATGTAATAGGGTGAGAGTTTCAGAAAGTGAGAGATTTTGGGAGAGTTTTCCCATGTTTTTTAAAGCAGCAATCAATTACATGGCAAAATCAACCTGGTTTTGCAATGTAATTGATTGCTGCTTTAAAAAAAAAGGGAAAACTCTCCCAAAATCTCTCATTTTCTGAAACTCTCACCCTATTACATTTGGCCCAGGATGTTCCCCATAGCAACCAATCAGATTCTACTCCTGATTTATTTAGCACCTTTTAAAAGATAATAGATAGAATCTGATTGGTTGCTATAGGCAACATCCCATCTATAAAAGAACCCCCATCTTAGTAAATTTACCCAACACACAGTTTTGGGAGATGCAATCATCTTGCAAGAAAGCAGGACCGTGAGCTCCACAGACGCAGCTGTAAATGAAACAGCTGAGCCACGGATAGGAGATGGAGTGCAGGCAGCAAAATGCTGTGCTGCCCTCCACTACTTGTAGTCACTGTGTGGGAGCCCCTGGCTTGATGACCCCTCCTGCCCTGCCTATGTACCACCAAGTGGTGAAAAATGTATATAACCAGGGCTATTTTTCAGTAGGCTCCAGCAGGAACTAAGGCCCTTATTCTAGTTCACTCTTTCTGACAAAATCTTTCTTAGATGGACAAAACCATGTGCACTGTAGGGGGGCAGATGTAACATGTGCAGAGAGAATTAGATTTGGGTGAGTTATTTTGTTTCTGTGCAGGGTAAATACTGGCTGCTTTATTTTTACACTGCAATATAGATCTCACTTTGAAGTAAAACCCCACCCAAATCTAATTATCTCTGCACAAGTAACACCTGCCTCACCTGCAGTGCACATGGTTTTGTCCATCTAAGAAATATTTTGTCAGAAAGAGTGAACTAGAATAAGGGCCTCAGTTCCTGCTGGAGCCTGCTGAAAAATAGCCCTGTATATAACACAAGGGCCCCTCAGCTCTGGGCACCGTAACAGCTGCACTCCCTGAGCCTATGGTGGCTATGCCATTGATTGTATATATAGTCTAGGTAATACACTGTATCTTGATACACTGTATCTAGATTAAAACATTTTTTTAAAACATTATTTATTATTTTTCCCAGTAACAACAGATGTTTTAAAAAAAAATTACACTTTCATTCTACTTTTACTGGATTGGTTGATGTTATCAAACTACAGCAGTAATTCATTTTTTCAAATCATCTAGGAGAGTTCAGATTATTAGGGGTTTATTTGCGAAATATCACGTTATAATCATGTTTGTGTCTGAAATTTAAAAGGGCAAAGATTTCACTAGTTGTACAATGCTAGTAAAAGTATTGTCCTTTTAAATATAGTGCAACATAATCAGAAAGGCCAGGTTCTACAACCCGACGATTTGTAAATAAACCCTCTAATATAACTAGCTTTAATGATATTACCATATTATAAATCTTTGGCCATTTCTTGCTTTCCCATGGTAAAAAAGCAAACAACAAAATTAGTTTGTCAAAATTCAGTTATAAATGTAAATGTAAAGCAGATGGGACATGTCAGCCAAAATATACAGCAGCATTAGTACTAGATCCTGGTAGAAGGTGTGATGTGAAGTCTCTGCTTGACATAGCAGAAACCAGTATTACAGGTTCTGGAAGTTGTGTTTTTCATTCCTCTATTTCATTTTGAATGTGTCAGTGTTTTAATGGGTTTCTTTGTGGCAAGCACTTTGAAGATCGAGTTGTCCGGATTTCATTAAGTGGTTTAGAGGAAAATGAATTATATGGCCATTTTCAGGAGGTTCAAGAAAGCTTTTATTGTCAGGAAAATTTATGCAAACCACTCCGTTTTAGGTGGGATTCTTGATGCAGAGGTCGTGCGGCAAAAGTAGAGGGAGAGAGAGAAAAAAAAGTTGGGGTGATGACCAGTTGAAAAGGTCTGCACTAATAATGAAACTTGGGGATTGCCTATTAAAAAATACATTGCATTTGAAGTGCTGCTTCAGTAGGATTAGGAGGAAAAAAGCTACCCTTTCAGTCAAATTTTTTGGAGTATTTTGTAATGTGGTAACCATATATAGTATGCTCTTATGGAGGGTGATGGACAATGAGACTTACACAAGTTTCATAGAGTAAAATTGCTCAGCGCATGCCTAGAAAACAAGCTGCACATATATCCGACCGGTCATGTGACTTGTGTGAACCTAACAGGTACACCTGCTTGCATCCAGAGAAATGGACCCGGATATTTGAGGGGCGGAGTAACAAAGGCTGAGGAATGTGAACAGATACAGATTGTCACAGAGGCATGTACCCTTGTTCAGGCTGTATTATTATCATCTATAGTGTCAAGGGTTTTTCAGGGGTTTACAATGTAGATCAGTGTAAACAGTGCAAACAGAATAAAAAAAATACTTTAAAGTACAAAACATTTCAAAACGAGGGATACAAGATATATAAACATACTGTAGTTTCATATGAAGCCAGAAGGGGGTATTCAATCCCGAATCTGACTGTTGGGACGTTCTCGGCAGTCGGATTCACGGGCCTTTTCTACCCATTCCAATTGTAACTCGACAGTCAGTATTCAGTGTTCCGAGTGTCGGGAACGGATGCTAAATTGTCGTAAACGCCGGCGGAAATAGCGGCACAGAATGAATACCCCTATAACACACAAAGAAATAGTGCAGACTATTAAACCCAAAGGTTTAGTGCTGTTGATAGTTCTGTTGTGGGCAATGGGGGAAGCTGATAGTATAAGCAAGGGAGTAAATAGCAGATGAGAGAAGTCCTTGTCTTCGAGGCAGCAGTGCCAAAAAGGGGTGGAGGGGACAGATAGGGGTGATACAAAGGGGAGGGACAGTGAGCAAGCCGAATGGTGGCCAGATGATGTAAAGTAAATCTTTTGTGACACTTATAGGTGATTATTTTATTTATGAAATTGTGTTTTTGTGTGCCTAATTTAGTACTGTTTTGCATTTATTTTGATGCCCTACAAGCAATGCGTATTTTGCAAGCAAAATAAATTATTAAAAACATGTGTATGTGATGTAAATCACATACTACCATGTACATGATCCCAAAGCATGGATTTACTGGGAAGAAATCATGCCAAACAAATCTTACTGACTTGTTGACTGGGTGACTAAAGCAATAGATGAAGGAGGGACTGTTGATGTAGCAAATTACTTTGTAAGGCTTTTGACATGGTCCCACATTGCAGGCTTTTAAATAAATTAGAAAGGGTCAGTTTGGATTCTTAGATGGTTAAATTAATAAGAACATGTGTGCAGTATAGGAAACAGAGGTTTGTAGTAAATGGAGTGGAGTCTCAGGAGAGAAATGTTACAAGTACTTTAGAATGTAAGCACTCACAAGCAGGGCCCTCTTCCCTGTGGAGGTGGTGTTTGAAGGGAAAACAGGGGAAAACTCATTAAGTAAACCCCCACTGCGTGCCTCTTCCATCCCTCATTACCCAAGAGTGTGGTCATTAGTCCGACTTTCGGGATCCCGACTGACAGCATGACGAGCGCAACAAAGCCCCTTGCGGGCTCGCTGCGCTCACCACGCTGCGGGTGCGGTTGCACGCTACACTTTCCACCTATTCTATACTCCCTCTGTGGGGGTCGCGGACCCCCACGAGGGAGAATAGCCGGTGGCCGTCGGGACCCCAAGTGTCGGGGTTTTGACTGTCAGGATCCCGACGTCGGGCTAATAACTGTCGGGATCCCGACTTTTGGGAAACTGTCCGGCACCCTTACGCAATGCCTCCCTGGCACTTCACTTGTTTTGTGCCTCTGCAGTGCTACTGTGCATGAGCCGTCTGCTAACCACACATGTGGCGGCCATTCTGCAGTGGAGAGCTGGGATCCTGTAATCATTTTTATTTTCTGACATGGTCCCAGAGCAAAATAGTTTGAGAACCCCTGGACTAAAGGATTAGTCAAAAAATGGAAACTTCAGTTTAATGCAAATTAAATGCACTCAGTGGCGTAACTAAGTTTTGGGCACCCCCCCGCCGTTAGGGGGGGTGCCCCCCCCGCCGCGCACCCCCAATCCCCCGCCGCCCATGCAAACCCCCCCCAATCCCCTGCAGCCTTACCTATCGCGCTGGTCCCGGCGGCTCCGTTCTTCTTCTGCTGAGGACCACCACAAAATGGCCGCCCCCATACAGCAGACAGTTTCAGAGAACTGTGTGCTATATGGGGGCGGCCATTTTGTGGTGGTCCTCATCAGAAGAACGGAGCCGCCGGGACCAGCGAGATAGGTAAGTCTGCGGGGGATTGGGGGGGTAACTATAGCACCGCAGCCCCCGGCGCCCCCACATGCACAGCGCCCCCCCCGCGGGGGCTGCGGTGCTATAGTTACGCCGCTGAAGGCACTATAATTGAAACTACTGAGGGGGAAGGGATTTAAGAGTCACTATTTCAGGTGACTTAAAGGCAGGCAGGCAGGCAATGTTACAAAGTAATAGAGGAAGGCAAGTCAGATGCTTAGTTGCATAGGGAGAGGAATCCAGTTTTGAAGGCCATATTTCCAGAGGAATATAAAATAAATACGAGACTATTCAAAGAAGCGCTACTGAAATATTACATGGGCTACACCACAAAACTTACCAGGGAGCTCCCTGAAAATATGTTAAGGTTTTTAACAAGGTACACATGGGATAAATTTGTCAAAGAAAAAGAAGTAGTAGACCACAAGGACACATGCTGAAATTGGAAAGAGGTAGGTTCAAACCAAACTGGAGGAAAAATTACTTCACAGAAAGGGTAGTGGATAGGCAGAATAGCCTCCAATCAGAGGTGGCAGAGGCTAAGACAGTACAGCAATGTAAACATGCTTGGGATAGGCATAAGAATGTCCTTACCAAAAGGTAACAAAAAAAGGGGCAGACCAGGTGGGCCAGTTTTTTTTTATCTGCCATCAACTTCTATGTTTCTGTGTATGCTGGACACATGGTGCAAACCTTGCTTTTGCATTTGATGCTTTTTAGTGAGTGTATTTTTTTCAAAGAGTATTTATGGACCAATAAATATGTTATATCTACAATTAGTTTTATTTCTGTACACTTCTCCACATGGAAGGGTTCCCAGATTGCTCACAATCCCCTCTTGCATTGTCCATTTAGTGGAAGTAAGATTATTTTCAGGCTGTTTTGATGCTACTCTATTACAGGGGATGGATGGAGGTATAGGAAGTCTCCCCCTCATAGATTCAGGGCAAGGACGGATATTCAGCACATGGTTTAATGACATTTTTGTTAAAAGAAGGGCAAAATCTCCTGGGATTGAAGAGGCCAGTAGGTGAAAGGTGATAGGGAGGCAGCACAGAAAAAGTGTCGCTTTTCTTCCTTGCTGGAAGCGATCAGGATTAAGCTCAACCTTTCTCCTGGTGTAGAGATTCCCCATCCTGACAAACACACATTGCTAATGCCTCTTTCACAAACCAGATCTCTATGGTTTTCAAACCTGGTAACTGATATGCTGAGTCCTTATTTATTAATAGTTATTGATATAATACACGCATATTGAGCAGTGCAAAGAATATTTAGTCACTTACATCTGTCCCAGTTGAGTTTAAAATCTATACCACTGCCACATGAACAAACATTCAAACTAGGATTAATGATTTGTCAGAAACCAGTTACTCTGTTTCTGTGTTTTTGAGCTAAATTATAAACCATTTATAGTCAAAACTTACCTCAAGTTTTGAAAATAAATTTAGCTAACTCGCAGTATTATTTATTTGTCTGCAGAGCAAATTGTTATGAACACAAAGCTTGCTGACTTCGTAAATATATCATTTCCAACAAAGCATACTAATGTATATCTCTAAACTTGTATTACGTCTTTAAAATTTGTCGGGAATCTATGACCTCGAAATTTTCTTTATTCTATGGACATAGGATTGCCACGTATTAACAGCTGGTGGGTGAAGCAACATGAAGAAAAATGGTATTGGCTGCGCTAAGTCACATAGGAATCAAAATAGATAAGATACATAATAACAATTAAAATAAAATAAATTGGTTAAACGTTATAAAAGGTATTTAGATATATAACATCACCCACATCAATTTGTGATGTTTCTCCTACCACTGAGTCCCAGAAAGTAATGGTGTGGAAGTCCTTCTGTAAGTCAAGGAAGGGAGAGTACAGGTTCCAGTCTCCTCAGCGATAGTTCTCCTTCTCCGGGTACCAGCAATATAAATGAGATTGCTGTCACCAAACATAATTCAGTAGCAGGTTACACCATCTGCTCATTCCTGTGCATACTCCTGAGAGGGAGCAGCCATCTTGCACAGTAAGATGCACTCCGATGGCAGGGAGACTTGATTGGGCCAACATAGTCCCGTTCCCCACTTTACAAAGTCCACATTTCCAGCATTGTATAGCAGGGGCAGGGCTATGATGGCATCCACTAATCCCATCAGCAGATGGAGCTGTATTGAGTGACTGGAGAGGTGGTGCAGTCAGGGCACAGGCCAATACTATGCCAAGAACCTCATATATAATATATAAAAATGTAAATGGTGTATGGTGCACCTTCTACTCTGTTCCTATGGTTTAGGGCACAGGTGGAAGTCAGATGCGGGCCAACTGTCCAATTCTCTGGGGGCCGAGTGTGCCACCCAATTTTTGAAAGCTTCCCGGCCATTCCAGGTCAATAGGCAAGTTTGACTCACAGTTACGTGCCCAGTCATGACTGCATGCAAGCTCACACGCCACCGAAATCTACTCTGTACCATGCGAGGGGATGTCTTTGCTAATCTCCTTGCATCATCCACTAGCAGGAGAAATCATTTGATGGTTGTCGACCATCAAATGGTTTCTACTGCCTTTGGAAATAAGTCAGTGGAAAAGTATGTCAGTTACCCGCCCCCGGCAGGCATCGGCCCGCCTGCGTTTCCTTGGGAAGGCCCAGCATTTTCATGAGGATGCCCATAATACACTGGGCATTCCCATGGTCCAGCGCCATTTCCCTCCCCGCAACGAATGGCCCGGTGAGTGTGTAACCATTGACATTTATTAATAAGGTTTACTGTCCAATATCCAATAATGGATTTTTATGTTGAAGTTTAATTTGCACCACACAGAGGGTGGTAATCCGATATGTTCTAAAACTTTCATTAACTTGAAGAGAAGCTTTAGGGCCTTATTTTGGTTCATTCTTTCTGACAAAATCCTTCTTAGATGGACAAAACCATGTGCACTGCAGGGGGGGCAGATGTTACTTGTGCAGAGAGAATTAGATTTGGGTGAGTAATTTTGTTTCTGTGCAGGGAAAATACTGACTGCTTTATTTTTACACTGCAATATAGATCTCACTTTGAAGTAAAACCCCACCCAAATCTAATTCTCTCTGCACAAGTAACATCTGCCCCACCTGCAGTGCACATGGTTTTGCCCATCTAAGAAGGAATGAACCAAAATAAGGCCCTTAGTCTGTGGCAGTTCTTTCTGGTAAATATGGAATTACTCCCAAAGACAGATATTATTTACAGCGCTTAAAAAAATGAATAATATTTTGGGGATAATGAACACTTCAATAAGCCATTTTGTCATAATGTAAAAAAAGTATTACTTTTAACAAAACTTGCGAGCAGGGCCCTCCGAACTTTTTGACGGTCTGTAACTGCCCAGTTTGTTTCATCACTGTTTCTAATGGTATTGTAAAGGGCAACAGAATTTTCTACGCTATATAAGAAACTGTAGAGGTGACTTGTAGCATAACAAGTTTCTGCTACAAATTAGGCCTAAACACATCTTTATTAAAGTAAGTTTTAAGTGTGGAAAAACTTTTAATTCATTCACCCAAAAGTGATTTGTGACCTTGTATTTATGTATAATATGCTATACTATCGGAATTTCTTATTGACCAAACCAGAACCCAGTAAGATAAAAGCAGATTCTGTCACTGCAGAAAAAGGGAAAGGCCCAATAGACAAAACACATCCCAAGAGCATGATTTATAGGTAGGCAGCTGGAATTCAAAAGCTAAAACTCATTGACCCTTAGATAATGGCAGCAGATCTCTGCTTTAGAAAACTCAGAGCCTCAAGGCCTTTCTCTCTCTGAGATGACTCTGACTTGGGAGCTGTGAGAAAAGTCTACGTGTATGGGCCAAATTTCAACGTATTTGTTAACACCAATAGGTCAGTGTGATTGTGGCAGAAAATGATGTGATAACACAATAGTCACATTCTAGCAACTGAGGCTTCCAGTATTTACGGCAGTTCTTTAAGCGGTTGTAATTCCTGCAAAATGATTTCCATTATGCACGTGCATTCCAAACTCTTTATGGCACTATGGGGCTTACATATTAACCTCCTAGTTACCTGTTAACTATATGGCTTTGTTCAGCTTGCCTTCCATCTTTTCCAAAACAACAGAAGGGAGCCTGGACAGAAGAGACCCGAACATCTGAGTTTCCCAGGAAAACAGAACATTTGTTATACAATGCCAAATATACCACAACTGTGAAGGAAAAATAGTATAATAAATCAATTTGTATTTATTTCTACCAGGAAACTAGTTCTGTCAAAAGCGCATTTAAAAAAATATATTTATATGTATAAAGTAACGTATTTTTAGGTTCCCAAAATCCATTTTCTACTTAAAGCTTATTCTTTAATTGAGCATTGTTTGTAAATAATATGGAAAGGCAACACTAAAGTGAACCTGTCAGCTACACGCTGAGAAAAGGCAACCATTTTATATAGCATATCATGAGCATATGTAAAGACGAGAGAGATAAAGTACCAACTAACCAGTCATTTTACAGGCTGTGTTTGTGGTGCCTATGCCTCCAAGTTACTTGGAACTGGTATCTCTTCAATATAAGTCAGTATATTCAAGAGATACCAGTCAATAAAACCCCATGTGGACCTTCCCAATGTGGACCTAATGCTTGTGTCGACCTTTTGACCCTATCGACCTTAGGCATGTTTACCGTTTTCATGTGTCGACCAACAGTGGTCAACCCAATGTATGTCGACCTTTATTTGGTCAACCCGGTTCTCAGGCCGAAAATACAGGCGATCGTGGCCGAAGCCATTCGTACACATTCATACAGCGGTTCGTCTGTGATCATACAGTTTCGTAAAATTTCCCCTGTATGCGTTTGGCCAAGATATATATATTGTACCCACAAGACGAAGACATAAATTGACAGGTTTAATACTGCTTTCTATAAACTCTATTGACCTACTGATATTACAAAGAGTGAAATTCTGTGTTTGCTGAGAAAAAACACACTCCCAATTGGCATAGTAGATCCTGTGGGGAGATAGCACTATACAGACATGTCTTGACATTAAAATCCCCTAAGAGGTTATTTATTTTTAGGTCTTATCTCAGAGCTATATATTCTGATATATTCAGCTTCGTCTCTGAGTATCAGTAGGAAAAGAAGACTAGGTGACAAAAAAACATAAATTAATCTACTCTACCGAAGATATGGAACAACTTTGGACAGTAAAAGCATACAATTTAGTTGCATATTCTGTACCCAAGTGATGTCAGAGACAAATGTTCTAATTAATTAACCTGTCAAGTCTTAAGAGCATGCAACACTCTTGTGTTTTTCTAATCTTAATAAAGCAGTGTTCTATATTTGTAGTCATATATCACTCAGTTCTCCTTCTTGGAGAAGGAGAAGAAAATAATAATAATAAAAATATTTGGGGGTATGACGTGTATAGTGGGGATATGATTGTGTAAGTGCGTGTTGTGTGTGTGTGTGTGTGTGTGTGTGTAGTGTGCGTGTGTAGTGTGCATAATACTTACCATCCACGATGTCCCCGGCACTCGGCTCCCCGCAGTCCCGCCCGCCATGACAGTCATCCCCTGCGCCAGGCTTGTACGCTATTAGCGTAGTGCCGCTGGGGGAGCTGGGAAACCATGTGATGCTCCCTTAGCGGTGACTACGCTAAATCGCCGCCATTGCTGCACCGCCGCCTAGATGTTTCACCCCTGCTGGCCGCCGCTGCATCCCTGCCACCTGCCCCGCCGCCCGTCCTTCAGCACGGACGATGTAAGTGAACCCCCCTGTCTGCCCGGCCGTCCCCGCCCGCCGCAGAATCCCAGTCCGATGCCCGATATTAGCCGGCTGCCTGGCAATGGCTACGCTGACATCGATGGAGTATGCATCTACGAATACGTTTAGGAAAATAATATGAATAACTTTATACTTGCCTTTGTAAATTCGAAAATATGAATTTATGGCCGTATACAGTTAGGAATGGCTACAAATATGGCCATTCATAGCTATTCGTATTTTAGTACATTTTCCCCACAGTGCCTGGGACAACAGCTAGAGTGCTTTAATATAACAATAGCTGATAATAGTTCATCTTCAAAGTCTGCTTTTCCCCCTAATACTTATATAATGGATAGTATTAATTAAAGTTTAACGGCTAGGTCAATTTTTAAATTACAGCATGTTGGCTTTCCAATCATTTACTGTCTTAGATAGTAATCAGGTTTAGTGGACTTTAAAACCTAAGAGCACCAGCATATCCACGGGCAACATATCCATGTTTTATTGATCTTCAGGTTGCACGTGACAAAACATGACAAACACTCTTAATAAAAAAAATTGAGTAAAGCTTTAGGCATACTTGAATTAAATGCAAGGTCATGACTTCAGTAGCCGGTTATAGACCATTTCGCCTTGCAGAGGCTTGAATATTTAACTGTTATTAAGTCCCCAGATTTCTATCCTTCACTCAAGAAACATCCCTTAAAGAAATAGAATTAATGAACTCTTGTAGCACAATTTTGCTGATCACTTCATCTTGCTTATATCCTTTTTATCTTTTTGACTCCATATTGATTGCTAGAACATTTAACTCCTATAATGAATTTTCTTTTAAAATAATAATTTTTGTTGAAATGCATCATACAAAATCATATCAAAATGAAATGGCGGCATGTACACAACAGTGACGGCTCATACCTTTTGGCAGGAGGGGGGCTGCCGCTGGCCACATTGCAGCCGCCAACCATTAGCATGAAAATGCCCAGCGTTGTCATGGGAACGTCCATGAAACACTGGGCATTCCCATATGCTAATGATGCTGCCCAGCGCCCAACACCCCTCTCCGCCCCCGCCCGCTGTGTTGGGTCTATTCACCATGGGTGCATGCACCCTGCATATGCACATGCACAGAAATGTGCACAGCGCAACCATCGTACCCCGTCCAAATGCAGGAAATCGGCGAATGGACCTGAATAAGGTCCTATATGTAAAAATATACAAAAATTAACAAAATAAAGGAATTATGTAAAGGCATTTATGTATATAAATGTACGTGTATGTAGTGTCATGGCCGGCATTCCTCACAATGGGGAAAATTACTATAGCCGGTGTCCTCTGTACACGGGAAGCCGGCAGATCCCAGCAGTATACAACACAGACAGTGGTGGCACTAGGCGCAAATAGAAGACAGGAAGCAATATCCTTGAATAAATATATATATATATATATATATATATATATTATATATATAAAACTAATGTAAAACTAAATAGAATGTGTTTATTAATAACCTTAAGTTTTGTTATTTACCTTTAACACCATCTGTACATTGCTAATATAAGCACTTTGAAATGCAGTCCCCTATAGCAAATGTGACATTTGGAAGTAGATAAAATAACTTATCACCCCCTGGGGGGTAATGAATGTGCTAAAATATAAAAAAATATAAAATATATACACATTGACAAATTTATAGGCACTTTTTTGTACAAGTTAATTTCACAGAGGGAAAACGTAATACTTTTTATAAATGGATAATAAAATAATTAGGAAATAATACATAGCAACTTGAAACATCTCTGCAAAAGTCTTTAAACAAAAAAACCCTCCAGAAAATAAAATACCTATTGTCCATTAATCATACTTCATGCCAAACCTTAGGCCTTTATCAATTGTTCTCAGTGAATGGAAGTCTCTATTTAGATGTGTGGGATCTTTCTAAGGTCTTGAAATGTCAAAGGGGAAGACTTGAAAAAACATTACTATTACCACATGAAAGAAGGAAGAGTGGACAGCCGAAGCATAGCTATGATGGTAATGTCCATTGAGAACTGACGGCACAGATTATCATACACATCATAGGTGGCAGAACAGGTGTGTGTGTGTGTCGGGGGGGGGGGGGGGGGGGGGGAATTGTGAGGAGGAGATACCTTATCCTCCCCAAACATGTGAGAGGCACCCACCACTGTATTGGGTCAGTGAGGCTAGGATCTAAAGTCATCATGGTATTGTGTTTTGGAATGTCTATAATCCCCTTCTTCTGGCTGCTTCTCCCTCACCACAGCCCTCCCCCCCCCCCCCCCCACCTCCTGTGCTCTTCTCTCCTCTGCACCTACCTCTACCCCTTATGGTGAGTGGTTTAGTTACTCTGGGTTGGCCAATACTTCGGGACCTGTCTTGGGTCTTCTTAAAGGTGCGTACACACGTACAGATTTTCTGTCTGATCAATCTGGTGGGAACAAAAACCTGGAATGTATGGAGCATATGACAATCAAAAATTTTGGTACTCTTTACCTAGAAGGGCGCCCGTCGCGGGCATCGCGGGTACATTTATGTATGGCCGCGACGCGACCGACGCGATGCCCGCGATTTCCCATTGAAACCAATGTTAAACTTTGAAATCGTGTCGGTCGCGTCGCGGCCGTCCATAAATGTACCCGCGATGCCCGCAACGCGATGCTCCCGATTTCCCATAGGAATTTATTTATTTATTTACAGTTTCTTATATAGGAATCAATGTTAAAAGGCGCGATGGACCCGATTTTACTGTTAAATGGCTCAATCCACCCGATTTGGCCATAGGAATCAATGTTAAATGGGCCACAGAGCCCATTAACCCTTAAATGTCCCCCCAAATTTTTAACGCCACCCCACGATCCACGCCAACCCGAAGCGTGGCGAGCGCAGCGACCCGCGAGGGGCGGCGGTACGCGTCCTCCGACCTTTTTCATGCCCTACTATCCACTAGGGCGTGGTGTGAGAATATAATAGTGTGGCAAGCGCAGCGAGCCACCGAGCCCGAAGCGTGGCGAGCGGACCGCGGATACCTTCACAGGTACACGCGTCCCCTCGCGGGCTTCACAGGTGTCCGTGGCGAGGTGGACACCTGTGAAGCCCGCGAGGGGACGCGTCTACCTGTGAAGGTATCCGCGTCCCCTCGCGGGGCTCGCTGCGCTCGCCACGCTTCGGGCTCGGTGGCTCGCTGCGCTCGCCACACTATTATATTCTCACACCACGCCCTAGTGGATAGTAGGGCATGAAAAGGTCGGAGGACGCGTACCGCCGCCCCTCGCGGCTCGCTGCGCTCGCCACGCTTCGGGTTGGCGTGGATCGTGGGGTGGCGTTAAACATTTGGGGGGACATTAAGGGTTAATTTGGCCTATTTGGCCCCAAATCGGGTCCATTGAGGCATTTAACAGTAAAATCGGGTCAATCAGCCGTTTTAACATTGTTCCCTATGGGAAAATCGCGGTGATCGCGGTCATCGCGGCATCCCGATTTCCCCGCGATGCCCGCGATGACCGCGATTTTTACCCACGACGCCAGCGATTTCAATCGCTGGCGCCCGTTCTAGGTAAAGAGTACCAAAATTTTCACCCAAATGCAGGAAAACAGAAAATATATATATGCTTTGATAAATTTGTTAAATATTCATATGTTTCTTCCTCCCATTACCGCTCAACTCCCCCTTAGTTTTCCTCTGTCCTCCTTGGACCTAACACCCTTGACCCTTCCAAATAACCCCCTAACCCCCCCGCATTTCCAGCTGGGTGCAGCTCAAAATTATACAATAAAAGAGGGAGGAGCCAAGTCTTATTATTGACATTCTCATCCTCAGTCAGGGTGAAGCTGTGTGTGCGAATCTAGTCTCTTCACCTTTTTCATGAAGGTGCTTAGAGACTTATTGGAGAAAGTGCATTATAGAAATAAAAGTTCTTCCCCCCCTCAAAAGACATCTTGAAATAATTTCACACTTATTTTGCAAATCTCTTTCAAAACCCACCACTTAGTCCTGAAGATCAAAATCAGTTCTTTAATGATATTACACTCCCTAAACTAAACTCAAATCAAAGAGAGGCCTTGGCAGGAGCCATTACCCTAGAGGAGATCAATTGAGCTATCTCTGGTCTTCCCTTGGGAAAATTGCCAGGTCCCAATGGCTTCTCTAGGGAATACTACAATCTGCTACAACCCATTTAGCCCCAACACTATTAGAATTATACAGAGAGAAACAAAACAATAGCACATTATTTCCATTGTTCAATGAAGCACACGTGATGCTTCTACCCAAGCCAAATAAAGACCTACACTAATGACCTCACATAGGCCAATTAGTCTGTTAAATGTTGACTTTAAACTATTGACAAAAATTATGGCCACTAGACTGCAGGTCATCCTCCCTTCGCTTCCAACGGAACACCAGGTTGGCTTTGTCCGGGGAAGGACATGCGATAAAAGCTATCCGCATGGGCAATCGCAGCAGTAATTATGCCGGGGGATTCATCTGGGGAAGACAGAATGCTCCTAAGTTTACACATAAATAGGGCCTTCGACACGGTTCTGTGGTCTCACTTGTTCAGGGTATAAGAGGGCAAAGCCTTTGATAAGGGGTTCATTGATATGATTCAATACTTTTACCAAATGCCATCAGCTTCACTATTAGTTGATGCACTGGTGGGAGAGAAATTCTTCCTGGAAAAATGGCAAACGACAGGGATGCCCATTGTCCCCCTTACTTTTCAATCTTTCCTTTGATCTCTTGTTAAGAAAGCTCAATTATGATCAGCATTCCAGGGTATAAAATCGGGTCCACAGGAAATTAAGATCTAGGCTTTCGCTGACGATATCTTCCTATACATTAGTAACTCGGAACAGTCCCTTCCTACTATTTTACAGCACATTTCATCTTCTAGTTCATTTTTAGAACTCATATTAACCTGGACAAGCCTATTGCCATGTCCCTAGGAACAAATAGGAGAACTCCAGCCTGGACTAGTCCATTTCACTTCCAATGGTCGAAAGACCACATTCCATACTTTGGAATTCTCCTTCCCAGGCAATATACACAATTTATATAAATAAAATATCGATAGAGCAATCCAGGTGTTCAGTAATAATATTATATCATGGGAAAAACTGTCACTTTCTTTTCTGGTTAGAGCTAATCTGCTAAAGATGGTAGCAATCCCTTGGCTGTTATACCCAATTCAGTCCCTTCAGATTTTATTGACAAAATCTGATATAACTCAAATTACCATGCTCATTAGACTATTCATTTGGAGTGGCGTAAGGGCTAGAATTGCCCTGAGGAAAGTCCAGCAACCACAATTTAATGGGGGTATAAATTTACCAGATATAGTAGTATGCTGCGATTTTGAGACACTGAAGAGATTGGCTCCATGAAACTGTGACATATAATGATACGGCATTGGAACAGACCTTTTTAAATAACTGTGACCGACCTAATCAGCTTCCTTCACCTTCACAACCAGGAAGTCCCTGCCTCGATTAAATTAAATCCCTTGCTATGGACAACAAAGAGGCTGTGGCATATCTTAAGACACAAGGCGGGTCTCAATCCATATTACTCCCTACACCTACCCCTCATCGGGAATCCAAACTTCTTGGACGGCATGGCAGCACATCCATTTACCCTGTGGAGAATAGCAGGAATCTCCGCCATATGTAATCTTGTCTCTATAGACAAAGAATGTTCTTTAACATACTCAGAACTGTCAGTCAATTTTGCAATGATTACCCCGTATCCTTTAGCGTTCTTGCAGATGAAATTCTATATTATCACGTTATAAGCCACCATTGGAATAATACCTTAGAAACAATATTGACATATGTGGGACCTACTAGGAAAGCCTTGTCTCTTCATTATAATTTTTTGAGACCCATACTAGATAATGTGAAAATATCGGGAGGAATGTCCAGTTGGCTGAAGCATTTTCCTACTTTGACAATGCCAGATTTGGAAAAAAGCATTGATATTTTCCAGGAGGACATTGTCTTCCAGCATGTATATTGAAATGTTTTTAAATGCATTCCACTATACATATCTCCCTCCATTAAAACGTTGTCAAATCGGAGCCATTAACAACTCTACATGCTTGAGATGCCACCAAACACATGTGGATATTTTCCATTGCTTATGGTCATGCCCTTTTGTCCAATATTTTTGGCTCCTAATTTGTAGATATGCGGAGGCCAAATTGATAAATCAGGTTCCATTCACACCAGAATGGACGGTTTTGGGAATATTTCCCTCCAATCAAGGTATGACTTTGCATAGTAAGAAACTACTACTGGCCCTTAGTGCTGCGGGCCGTAAGACCATTTTAAAGGGATAACTAGACATCACACCTCCGCAAATACCATTACTTCTACAAAAATGTAACTTTATTTTCAGAATGGATTGGATGGAAGCTATGCTTTCCAAGGAGAAGAAGTTAGCAGGTTGACGTTGACCCTTTGGGAACTTTATATCGGTAATTTATCACTTTCTACAAGGAAACAATTACATGTCAGTCTTAAAGATACTACCTGGTACCTCACTCAGCTAGCAGCGAACAATCCCCCGATAAATCTAAATTAAATGTATTTCTCTTGGCAATGACTTTTCTGGGCTTCGAGACTATCACAACTTAAGACACTCTCATATTTGAAATGCAGGATAAAAGACGAGACTTCCACACCAGTAGCTTTCCTTAAACAAGGCTATTTATTGTATTTATCGATCATATATAATTGAAAACAGTTTGTCATAAAAAAACATGTTTTACATTTGAATTATACAAATATTTGTCTACGGATTGTATTCAATCCTGATACTTGTTGTATAACATCCAATATGATTGTAATGCATTTTCAGTGATGCCTCAGTGCAATACAAAACAAACCCCCCCCCCCCCCCCCCAAACAATAATCCTCTAATACCCTTATGTTAATTTTATGATTAAGGACATATTCATTAAACTCACTCTGTCAGAAATCCCTCACAAAATGTAAGTATACCCTTACAAAAGGGAGTATTTCCCTTTTTTTCAATTACAGTAGCGATGACATTACCCATTTTATATTACGGGCGACATATTGCATAATTTACCAGGAAAGGTAACCTCTGGATTCTTCCCCGATAAAGTCACTGACAGTGGGTCTACAACATGAAGCAAAGCTATATGATCACTTTATACATCACGAGCTCCTGCCAGTGGATGTGGTTTTTAATACATCTGGGTGAAAATTAATTTATATGTAAAAACATTCCTGTGCTCCTGATTCACACCACAATAAACTGTATGAGCAGACTGATGACTTTACCCACATGATGAGGTTTATTTCCTAACATAGAAGTATATTGCATATATACATTTTTAGATTTTAGTACATGCTTGAGTGCCTAAAATATACATGTGCCCAGTGCATTAGCCTTTTTAAAATATTAACATTTTATTTAAAATGTCATAAAATTTGTTCTCAATTAGCATAAGAATAAATTGCTTATCTGATGTGATTCTGGATATGCACTCTGGTAAACCGAAATACTGAAATCCAAATGTCCTTCCTCAACAATGAGAATAACTGCAGATCCTGATCCCTGTTCCTCCACTCTGACAAAATGCACTGTACAACCTTGCTTGTTGAAGTCAGGATCTGCAGCTCATATCTTATGTCAAATTTGGCAAGATTTTATGATGTTTTAGTGTATTTTAGTGTATAAGACCACTTGCCACTTGGTCTTGAAGCTGTATCATGCATCCATCTGTACATTGCCTAGTCTATTGGCAATGATACATAAATCATACATTGTGCCACACCAATGTAAGACAACTTTTTTGGGCTGCCATTGATGCACAATTGGCCGTGGTAGTTTGATGTTGAGCAACATCGACATAGACCGCCCAGTGGTGCAAGTATACACATGCACAGAGTTTAACCATGTATGGCTCAACTATCATTTAATTTCTTCAGATGGTTTAAAACCCTTGACCATCATTGGTAGAGCCATTGATGGCTCTCACTACACAAAAGTCCATTTTTGCCATCTTTTTTCAATTTTGCAATTAATATTTGACTTTTAGTGACTGAAACATCCATTTACTAAGTAGAGAGATGTAAATAACCCACCAATCAACTCCTGTCATTTTTCAAACACAGCCACGGCTTGGTAAAAAAAAATAAAAAATAGTTAATGATCTGTGCATGTGCAAATCAATGGATAGTATAATGTCTTCCCCATCTTGTAGGCATGCCAAGACAATAGTCTGCGACTTCTGTTATATATTTCCTAGCCTGTGCTACATCACAACACTGGTAGTCATGGGTAACTCGAGTAAATCCCCAGATACAGCAGCGGCAGATCACAGTATGCAGGAGGCATTTATTTACATAAGACGCCTCCTGCGACATTAGCATATTATTGCCCACCCTGTGATCATTATACATCTCTGAATTTGGCCCTTTGTCTCTTTTTTTTTTTCTCGGATCTCTTCCAGGGGTATACAGATTTACATTTACTGGGAAAGTGGGACTGTGTTCACACAGGTGCACCGTACCCATGTGAACAAGCCTAAAACTGGCCAAGGAAATGTAAATTAGAGCAAAGAGGATTTGTGCATTTACATATAATTTGCATCTAATTTGTCAATCTGGTCATCAATTCATGACAAAGATGCAGTGTCTAAAGTACATACCTTTACTGTAGCTCGTTCATTTTTAAAAAATGTATACAACTTGTAAAAATCATTCTCAGTTAGTTTTACATATCAGGTTTATCATAGGTCAGATAAGATCACTTTCCGATTCCAGTAATATAAAATGGTTTTAGTTATTTGATTTCTGATGTTTTGTTTTGTTTTGTTTTGTTATTCATTTGCATATTTTGACTTTAAAAAGTTGTCATACATCATCACAATTGCCGATGTTAGCATTATTATTATTATAAATTCTTAGCCACAGAATGAGAGAGCGCAAAGAAACATTATACCTGTGCAACTTACAGTATCTAGTGCATCGTGTTTTCTTTGTATAGCAACCAAATAAGAGTGAATAAAACATATTGGGAGCTGAAGGTGGGATAATAGCTGCAAATATAGGCAGCATAGCATGCTACTTAGGAATAAGCTTATCTGATTTTATATAACAAAGCATATTATGTTATCATAATGAGGTATTTTAAACCATGAAATATATATTTAAATGCCCAGTTGCACAACCTAAACTACATAGCATCCAGTACCTTACCCTTATGTATACACATGCATCTTTATATTTGCACAAATATTTGAAAATGCTAAAAAAAAAAAAGGTGATTACTTCACACAGCAATGGGCACAACTTAGAAATGAGAGATGAATTACTCTCCCACATACTCAGAGGAAGGTCAGTTCATTAATAATGCAGTGGCAGCTGCTGATTGTACCTGTGTAAGCTGCGGTAATGGCAGCATCTGCCTCTCCATTGAGGTCTTGGAAAGCAAAACAATTTCTGATAAAGAGTCTTAGAAGACCCGGTTCTTTGAGCTACATGGGAACCATTCAGAACAAACTGGAGATTAGCATAATGATGATGAGAATTTTCTTTGGCTGCTGTAGAATTATAATATTAACTAATTGCTGCAGTATTTGTCTTCCTGGTGTCATCACCCCAGAAACAAAAATTGTTATTTAAAATAAAAAAAAGTTATCATAAATATTCACCAGTTTTTCAGCACCTATTTCTGTGGGACCAAACGGTTAGTCATTTATGTGCATTCAGGAAATTATAGTTTATTACTAGCATTATGTAATATAGAGTATAAGGGAAGCAACCAGAATGAACTGGAATGGAAATATAAATTTTGTTCTTCCTTCTGAAGTCAGAGGAGGATTTCCAATGCCGGGCAGACAAAATGGAAATAAAATAACATTGTGGGGGAAATTTACTAAGGGAAATACAACTCACAAAATCGTATTTGCACTGAAAAATACGATTTACTATCCTGAAAATACGATAATTCATATTCATGGCACATTCATTTTTGTATTTACAAATACAAATGTATACACCATCGAAAGAATACGAATAGGAATCACCATTCAAAAGAAATGGTGATTTCTAATTTACTAAGTGGCCATGTTGAAAATTACCTGCAATTAGCAGGATACAGCCGCTAATTGCCGGCCAAATACGCCAGGAAAAGACACTTCATTTTAAAGTCCCAGCATGCGGGCCATTAAGGGGCTTGCTGGGACTCTAAGTTCCACAGCAAAACCAATAGTTAAATAAAATCACACTGACACCCAAGAAAAATAAGCTTTATTACACACAGAGCCCACACATACTGATACTTACCTATCTTGGGCCTGTAGGTAGCCCTCCATCCATTGGTGCGTCTTTTCCTGAACAAATCCATGGGGTACCTATTGAAGCAAATTATACTTACAAGGGTCCTCCGGCTTAGATCGAGTCCTCTTCGGTCCATGTAAAAAATGTAAAAAATCTGAATTTGTATTTAAAATACGAATTTGTATCGGCTAAAAATATGAATCCATACGCCATCGGAAAATACGAATCAGTCAAATACGACTCATTAGTACATTTTCCTCCGGAAAACGAATTTGCATACGGCTATAACTGCAAAGTACTCTCACTCTGAGCTGTGACAGGTTTTAGCCCACAAACTCTCCACCCCACCTTCAGTCCCTATCTGCTCCTACCTCCAACTACCTCCAATCTCTGTCTTCACAGCTCCCTCTCTTCATATCCAGCAAGTTTGAGACAGATCAATGTCCCTGCAAAAATTGCTTTATTTGAGTGGGCTCTAGTGGTCTTTGGTGGTACTTAACCTCAAAGAGGTGAGGAGTAAGTAGCTACACACACATATATATATATATATATATATATATATATGACAAAAGAAAATAAGTGCACAAACAACCTTGAATAGTTGAAAATAATGGCAGTCCACAGTAAAAGGGGCTAATAGTCCCGTTCAGCGTTCAGTGTAATAAAATGCACTCAGGGTTAAATGTTCACCCGGCTGCTCTCAATTGCCTGGATTCCACAGGTAGAATGATTCTAGAAGAATAAATAAGAGCGCTCCATAGTACAATATCAAACAGGTAACAATGTTTTATTTAAAACAATTTCCAAGCAAAGACACAAGTAGGGTAACGTACCGAAGCAGGCGGTTCAGCAACCGCAAAGTCATAGCATGTATCTCTGTGTATCCTACACAGATTTGGTCGGAGCGGTTACACTCACATTCGGCGGACAGACAGCAACGCCAGGCCACGTCCCACCGCGTTTCGTAACCACGTACTTCGTCAGCCCTCTATATGTGGATATATATCTGTAATATCTAATGACCTTTCTACTTGCTATTGATATATAATGTCACATTATTCAAATATATATAGATTGTAAGCTTGCGAGCAGGGCCCTCCTACCTTTTGACTGTCTGTAAGTACCCTGTTTGTTGTATCCCTGTCTCTGTTTGTAAAGGGCAATGGAATATGCTGCGCTATATAAGAAACTGTTAATAAATAAATAAATAAATATATAAAGGGTTTTAACAAGGTACAGGTGGGAGACATTCTTCACAGGAAGAGGATCAACAGAACACAAGGACATGCACTGACACTAGAGGGAGGAAGATTCAGGGGAAATTTGAGGAAAAATTACTTCACAGAAAGAGTAGTAGATAAGTGGAAGAGCCTACCATCAGAGGTGGTAGAGGCAAATACAGTAGAGCAATTTAAACATGCTTGGGATAGAAATATTGATATCCTTACAAAAAAATAAGGATCAAATATAGTTTGAGGTAACGGGGGAAATTTACTAAAGAAAATTTGTAAAAAATAGGTTTATTTGTATCCAGAAATACACTTATTTTTGACATTTACTATCCCGAAAATACGGCAATTCGTATTCGTATTGATAGCACATACGACTACGAATTGCCGTATTTTCGGGATAGTAAATGTCAAAAATAAGTGTATTTCTGGATACAAATACACCTATTTTTTTTTTACAAATTTCCTTTAGTAAATTTCCCCCAACATGTTTAAAAAAGGGGCAGACTAGATGGGCCAAGTGGTTCTTGTCTGCCATCAAATTCTATGTTTCTATATACTGAATGCTGATTTAAGTAGTAGTATATGGAAAGTCTAAAACTGTACAACATTCAGTATAGGGAGTCCATGTTTGATTTGGCTTAGATGTAAATGATAGTGCTTGAATTGTCTGCCAAAGGCATGTGAAGCATGTTGTCAGGAGCCTGATCATTTCACAAATACAGAGAATCATGTCATTTAATGTGTCACCCATGAAGTCTGCTTTCTAAGAATATAATTACACACTGTATACAGAAAAACTATGGCGCAGCATAGAGACTAGAGAGGATAAGTGAGGCACTGAGCATTCACTGGGCATTGAATGTTAGGGAAATTGCATTAGTTATCTTTGAAAGCATCTCCTTATGAGCAGTAACTTTAGATTGCTTACAACATTTACTTGTAGATCTGTTTGTTTTAGGCTTGTCAGTATGAGTGGAAATTCTACAGAGGGGGAAACAATGTTCTGTCTACTATTTGTATTTTTAGGCACTTTTATTGGTGTCCTGCAAGGAGAAGATTGGGAGTCTAGTTTACATTACAGATAAAGGCTTCAAAAGCTGCTGACCACAGGCCTGATGATTAGCACAATACACATCACATAACATTTGTTAGTAATATATAATGAAAAAGCTAAGCTGTTAGTTACACTACTCACAGCTCTTGCAGGCCGTTAGGTATGGATGATTAAGTTGGACAGTTCTGCACTACAATGCTATTAATAACCCCAAATCATACTACCCCCATTTGTACACTATATAATAGTATAATGGAGTGTCTTGTGCACATGAGAAAATATTGTCTTAACATTTATTAATCTACTAATTCCAATAAATGTTAAGGTAATAGGTTTTATCTCCTATATATTTGGCTACATCTGTCACTCAAAGTGGGTGTCTGTGTCTATAACGCTCTGTTCCTGGACTTTCCTCTTAATGTGTGATTGCCTTCATCTGTGCTGACACCTTTCTGAGAAATTAACCTGTTTAAAACAGGTGATGGCAATCATACATTAAGGGGAAGTCTAGAAACAGAGCATTGTGTCCCTCCTGGAGAGGGTCATGTTGGGAGGTATGTGACAGAGAACCTTACCAGTGAGCCCACAGACAGTGCCAGACACCCTCTGCCTTCCCATGTTGCCCAGCACTGCTACTCCACAGCCACCAGGTGAGCGCCCCCCTCCCGCGATTTGCAGCAAAACCTCCCCCCCGCGCGCCCCCCCTCCCGCGATTCGCGGCAAAAACACCCGCTCCCCCGCGACCCCCCCTACCGCGATTCGCAGCAAAAACACCCCCGCGACCCCCCCTCCCGCGATTCGCTGCAAAAAGACCCCCCCCCCCCCACGACCCCTCCCGCAATTCGCGGCATAACCACCACCCCGCGACCCCCCCCTCCTGCGAATCGCGGCAAACCCTCCCCCGTGACCCCCCCCCCGCGACCTCCCTCCCGCGATTCGCGGCAAAAAGAACCCCCCCCGCGACCCCCCCTTGCACGATTAGCGGCACCCCCCCTGCGACCCCCCTCCCGCGATTCGCGGCACCCCCCCCCCCCGCAATTCGCAGCAGCCCCAGGATTAAATGGCACACTGACATGGCTATGGTCGACAATGAAAAAGGTTGACATGAGTTTTTGAAGATTTATTTTTAATTTTTTCATATTCATTGTCATGTGTCGACATGGACACCAATGAAGTGGCACACTTATGTCAACATTTACATGTGTTGACCTTTCTGTGTTGATTTTTTCTTGTGGCGATTCGCGTCACACACCCCCGCAACCCCCCCTCCCGCGAACCCCGCCCTCCCGCGATTCGCGGCACCCACCCCCGCGACCCCCCCCTCCCGCAAATCGCGGCACCCCCCGCGATTCGCGGCAGCCCCAGGATTAAATGGCACATGCAAAACACTGGCACGGCTATGGTCGACAATGAAAAAGGTTGACATGAGTTTTTGAAGATTTATTTCATTTTTTGAATGTTTTCATATTCATTGTCATGTGTCAACATGGACACCAATGAAGTGGCACACTTATGTCAACATTTACATGTGTTGACCTTTCTGTGTTGATTTTTTCTTGTGGCGATTCGCGTCACACCCCCCCGCAACCCCCCCTCCCGCGATTCGCGGCACCCCCCGTGACCCCCCACCTCCCGCAATTCGCGGCAACCCCCCACCGGAACCCCTGTGAACCCCGCCCTCCCGCGATTCGCGGCACCCAACCCCGCGACCCCCCCCCGCAATTCGCGGCACCCCCCGTGATTCGCGGCAGCTCCAGAATTAAATTGCACATGGAAAACACTGACATGGCTATGGTCGACAATGAAAAAGGTTGACATGAGTTTTTGAAGTTTTTTTTTTCATTTTTTGAATATTTTCATATTCATTGACACCAATGAAGTGCCACACTTATGTCAACATTTACATGTGTTGACCTTTCTGTGTTGATTTTTTCTTGTGGCGATTTGCGTCACACCCCCCCCCCACAACCCCCACTCCCGCGATTCACGGCACACACACACACCTCCCCCGCGATTCTCGGCACCCCACCCCGTGACCCCCCCTCCCGTGATTCGCCGCAACCCCCGCCCCGTAACCCCCCCTCCCGCGATTCGCGGCACCCACCCCCGCGACCCCCCCTCCCGCAATTCGCGGCACCCCCCCGCGATTCGCGGCAGCTCCAGAATTAAATTGCACATGGAAAACACTGACATGGCTATGGTCGACAATGAAAAAGGTTGACATGAGTTTTTTAAGTTTTTTTTTTCATTTTTTGAATGTTTTCATATTCATTCTCATGTGTCGACATGGACACCAATGAAGTGCCACACTTATGTCAACATTTACATGTGTTGACCTTTCTGTGTTGATTTTTTCTTGTAGCAATTTTTTTACAGTGACAATTATGTGCACGTCAACCTACACATCATCAACCAATTCTTTGTATAATATATAACACCTGTTCTGTTTTACTGTAGGTGTTTTAAGTCAGATCTTTTACTGCTACTATTACTGTTTATGTAAATGCATTCTGAATGACAGCAACATCCTACCATCCTTCTACAAGAATATATAACCCACTAGGTGATTTATCGCGCCCCGTGCCCCCCCCTCCCGCAATTCACGCCCCCCCCCCCACGATTCACGCCCCCTCCCACGATTCACGTCACCCCCCGCACACACCCCCCTCCCGCAATTTGCAACCCCCCCTCCCGCAATTCACGCCCCCTCCCACGCTTTGCGGACCCCCGCCCTCTCCCGCGATCCGCGGACACCTGCGCCCCCTCCCTCCCTTGATTCACGGCACCCACCACGCCCCTCCCACAATTCACGGCACCCCTAAGCCCCTCTTTAGTCCCCCGTATACTCACACACCCCTATCACTACCCAGCTTCCTGCTCTCCTGAACCGTAACTTCCACCACTGGGGAGTCGATGACTTTGTTTTGCCCACATGCCCCTATCATGCCTCATAGCCCAGCCTCCTGCTCTCATGTACCCTAACTCCCACCCAGTAGGAGGAGACACTGACTCAGGGCCACCATCCTGTACTCCTGTACTGCCACACTGGACCCTCACCCACTGGCAGAAGCTGCACAGTATCTCCCACCCTCCTCTTTAGTCCCCCTTATGTCCACACACCCCTATCACTACCCAGCCTCCTGTTTTCCTGTGTCGTGACCTCCGCCAGTGGGGAGCCGCTGACTCAAAAACACCCTACTATACTATTGCACACACACACACCTAAACAACATGCACACACAGCCCCCCCCCCCCACACCCACAAATGTCACTGTACCATCCACACTATCAATGTACATCTTACTCTGTAACCGCTTTTTAATTAAACAAAACAATACACACCCCCTTCCAAATCATATGCTCTCTATTTAACACATTTCACCTATAACTCAAGTTGCAATACAGGCATCTTACATACAATTCTAACCATCTTTCTCATATACAAATGTTCACAAATTAAGGGGGCGCAGCCCCTTACGACGGTGTGAAGAGCGCCCGTAGGGCGCGATGAATCACCTAGTATATATATATATATATATATATATACACAGAGAGAGAGAGAGAGAGACCCAGAGACTGGCACTCTGCAGCAACAAAGATATCTTCAGCCGGGGTGCAGACACGTAGAGAGAATAGGTAGAGGGGTTGGAATCGCGGCACTCACACGGACTTACAAATAAGGACACTACACAAGCAGTGCGGATAACGTTTCAGATGTTATTCCTTTTTCAAATCACAGAACCAAATGCATACAAAAATAAGCCTGGTATAGGTACTGTGGAGGTGGGAGAAAAAAGTACAATTCCACGTGGAGGGATGATGTATGCGCCAAGCATCTAAGAGCTGAAAGTCATGAAAGTTCTTCTTGACTTTGCGGTGTAGTTTACTAGAATAATGAGGAATCTTTAAATAATGAAAGGAATCTAGGCGTGGGTCTAAAGGCCAGTTTAAAGCACCCCGAAGGATCAAAAAACCCTGTATATGAGAGAAGGCTAAGCCGAGTGCTTTTTCCCAAAAAAGTTGGTTGGGCTCTATTAGAGGCATAATTATTAAAAACAGTAAAGGCCGTAGAGAGTGAGGTCACAATCCAATTCCAGCACCAGAAAGGATAAAACTTCCGGCTGCCTAGAGACAGCCCTGGCTCCTCCCCTCCTCTACCCCGCCTCCTAGGCTAGCTACTTTCATTTTTTTCCAAAGCCAGGCAGGAGGCAAGATAGAAGGAAGAGAAACCCATACAGAAACACATTCAACAAATATGTGTGTGTGTGTGTGTGGTTTCTCAACAGAGAAACCATAACTGTAACATGTATAAGTACCCTCAACAGAGGAACTTTTAACTAAGTTCACTCAACGGAGGAACTATGAACTTCAATACCAATGAAGCAGGTGCGGCAGGGAGGGATCCCTGTGGCCCCTGACGTCCTCGAAGAAAGAGATTTAACACGTACTGGAGATCTTACAGTTCAGAAGTAGGGCACTACCTGGTATCAGCTGGTGGCAAACATCCTCAGTAAGGGCAACATGGTGAGCAAACAAAATCACCACACCCTGTTATTGGAGACAAAACCTTTGGGGAAATTCCTATTTCGGAGGGAGGGGGCAGCACCTTCCTTGAACATTGCAGAATGTTCAGAAGATATTCAAACTCTTTATAAATGGCACTTCCCTGGGAACATGTGTACACTAGTACAAAGTTTACCAAACTCTGCCATTACAGTCCAGGTTTCAAGAATATCTATGCTTGAGTCCAGATGGTTAACTCAAATGGACTGAGATACTGATTAAGTCACTTTGTCACAAGCATTGAAATCTTTGAGACCTGAACTGTAATGGTGGAGCTTGGGAAACTCTGCACCAGTAAGAATAACAGGATACATTCCCTATCCCAGCAGACAGGGTACCGGTAATCACAATACCGATGCCGGCATCCCAACTGTCACCAGGAGATTGATGCCAAAATGCCAAATTAGGATGCTGGCACTGGAATGCCGACTGTTGGCATCTCTAATGTAAGTATGTAGAGTGTGGTAGCGTTAGGCGGGGTTAGGGTTAGGCACTAGGGTGGGACTTAGGGTTAGACTGCAGGGAGGAGGGAAGCTTAGGGTTAGTCTGTGCGGAGGGTGGGTCAGGGTTAGGCACTTAGAAGGTTAGGCTGCTGGTGAGGGGGCTAGGATTTGGTGGCACGGTGCAGGGAATAGGTTAAGGAACTAGCATACAGAGTTAGGGACCCCTGTCAGGATTCCTTCCATCGGGTACCTTCAGAGTTGGTATTCTGATGGCTGGCATCCTGACCGCCAGTCATCTGTATGTATCCCGGAACAACTTACCTGGGTTACTACTGTAGATAATAAATATAAAACATTTGTGGCCATAAAGAAGCTGAGTGATTTTTTAAATTATTTTTGTTGTTTACCATGTTTTTCTTCTTATCCACTCTTCTAGAGTGTACACTGTCACTGTCCCAGCTTTAGTAGCCATAGACTCCTGTGGCATGAAGTGGTTAATGTAAAAAAAAAAAAAATGTTCACAAAAGCACAGATTTTTCTCCTCCCGCCCTGCATGACCATGTAGTGTCTGTGTGAATGGCTCAGACCATATGATGCAAGTAATTAATGGTGCTTTTATTTTCTTACACAAAGGGGTCACATTAGTATGGGTATCCCCCACCCCCGCATCTTTGGCAACAAAAAATATTATTTTGTAACTTAAAAATTTTTATGAGCTGAGTGTTAAAATATAAAACAGCATTCATTAATGAATTGAATTACTTTATCCTGGAGTCGTAGAGTTAGCAAAAGTGTAAATTTGACTTGAAAAATAATTGCATTGAATTGATTGGTAGTTGGATGACTCTAAATCACATTGTGTTTCTTTGTATTTGTCTTTTGTAACGCTTGAGGCATCCACAATATATTAGATCAAGCTCAGTGCACAAAACACTCTTATTGCAAAAGTGGACCTGGGGATACATTGATGTGGGTTTTCCCCTCTGGCACAGGAGAGGTTAAATGGGTGCACAAGAGGTGTGATAATTGTGCATTGCCACAGAGCAATCATCGAAATCCTTTGATCCTGAACATTTTCGATCTTCCTCCCTGCAAATTGATGAATCCCTTGAAAATAGTGAAATTCTAAGGTGGGGTTTAAAGGTTTAAATTAAGCTTGTAGGGGTAACTTGGGTGGTTATACTTATGACGCATAAAGTTGAGGTTGTTGCTGTTGATAAATATTCGGTTAAATAATGTTTAGTAAAATTGGTGCATAATGACTAAATAGTCTTTACGTATATTGAATACCAAAAACACTCTAAACATGAACATAAATGCCAAAAATGTAAATCTATCAAGCAGATCTGTGTAGACCAGAAAGATAATACTATGTATACTTCCAAACTGAAGTCTGTTCTTTGCTCTGGACCTCTGTGTAATCTAATTTCCCAGATCCAACCCGGTTACAGCTGTGTTGTTATCATTTACATTTTGGGGCTGGCACTTCTCTTCTGTGCTTTTAGTTTTCCCACCCTTCCCCCTATATCAATTCCCCTGCACGTCAATTGCTCCAAGCACACTTTGGTCAGCCCCAGATTTTATGGCAAAGGTCTTGACCTAAATGTCACATTGGTCCATACCGCTGCCCCTTTGGCTGAATGATGATGCAGACTTTATTGTGTTGAGAGGTTGGTCTTGAGGGCAGTGCACTCACCCTAGAAATCAGGACCAATGAGCTTTCCAGTCGGACTTTCGGAGGACAATGGATCAGTCGGGTATACAAAACCTCACAATACAAAGGAGCTTGTAAAAAGTGTACATTTGGCCACACCATACGTTGAACCTTCACACCTCAGTTCAACTCTTCAACTTCTCTTTCAGTTGAACAATTACATAGAATGTGTGCGTCACTTTCTTCTAAGTTCTATGCAATTGTGTTTTATTTTATTTAATACTGTTCTGTATCCAGAGTTTAATTATAATTTCGCAATGTTCTTTTGTTGGAAAAAACTCAGTTTTTGACCAATAAAATGTTCATAGTATATCTGTATAAGTCTCACAGTACATCTGTATAAGTCAGGGTCTCAATTCTCTGTAGGTGTATTTTATGATTGCCAATATTTTAATTCAGTGACAGGAAGAGCAAGTATATGTATGTGTGTGTGTGTGTGTATATATATATATATATATATATATATATATATATATATATATATATATATTATATATATATATATATAGTGTATTCCATTAGCTTATTTAGAGCATATCATCAAGTGAGATCAGTGACCCTGTTTCCATTTGTGTTAACAGCTGTAAGGAAGGCTATATGACATGCCCGGTGCATTTTAACATCTTATGCTCCGGGCAAAATAAAATCTCAGGAAGTTCGTATCAATGCTTGGTTTACATTAAATTAGCAGTCCATTTAATAGTTGGCTCTCCTGTTTCTTCTCTCTATAACATGCTAGCACATAGAAGTATGTATAAAAAAATCTCCCTGCAGTTAGATTAGACTGTGTGAAAATGTAGTCCGTTTTAAATTGTTCAGTGGAAAACCTGCTGTCTTTTCCCAAGAAGCAGGGAAAGATGTAAAGCAAAAAGTATGAATTATGGATTAGACATATCATTATTTATGAATCTGCACTAATTTAGCCCAAGGCACTGTAGGTTTTTTATAGTGCCAAAGCAATGTGAAATGTTTACTTTCCCAGCCTACTTAAAAGACTCTGTTTTATAAATGTAGAATTCCAGTATTTTCAGTCTACAAAGGATGAGAATGCAGATATGATCGCCTTGGTGCTCTCCGGCTACAGGTACAGCAGAGATTCATAGAACAACAAATTTCTGTGCTGTAAATAAAGCTATTGCCAGAAGAGCTTACACTCCAATTTGCTTAGCTTGAAGTGGTGCAAAATGGGTGTGCTATAAATGATCGACAGTCGGGATTCTGACAGTCATTTCTCCGATGTCGGAATCCCGACTGCACAGCGGGGGGAGCGCAATGAAGCCCCTTGCGGGTGCGGTGTCGGGAAGAGCCGTCCGGCACCCTGCAAAATTTACTGATTTTACTGATTTTACAGCATTGTTAATGGGTTCTTTAAGCAACATTTATGCCAACATAACCTCAGATATTCATTGACACACAGAGGTGTGATTAAATGCCTGTTTCAGGAAGGTTAAGTGCTTTTATGGTGTTATTAATAATTACTGACACTTTCTACACTGCATTTGTTATCATAAAAAAATCCTTTCATTAGTGAGTGATTGACTCTTTGGACTCTGAAACTATTTTGAGCTATAGGTATATAGCGACATCTGCTGGTAGGAAGATGCCAAAGGAGTTCATCGGTATTATCTGCTGTCCTATTCTTGAATCTAGCTAGAAATACCACTTGATAACCATCATTGTTCTGCAGAAGGCAGACTTCAGTTTCAGCTCACATCTATTATCACAATGGGGGGGTTTGCAAGTAAGGATCCTTACTGTGGAGAAAAAGTGGTATCTCTGTAATAGTCTTTCTGTAGTAATAAAAAAAGGTTAAGCTAGCAGAAATAAGACGTATAAGGAACATTGGGGCAGATGTATTAACCAGCGTTAAGTGCAAAAATGCACTTAACGCTGGTTAACTGGGGGGGATTACGTCTGTCCCTAATGTATTACTAGCGCACCTAACGTGCGCTAGTGACAGCCCGCCGAGTTACGCTCGGCGGGGCTGTCCCTGCAATCCCCCCCAGGGATTAACGGCCGGGGCAATGTATTAACAGCCTTCAAGGCGTTAATTCGCCCCGGCCGCTTCGCCAGCTCAGGGCTAGCGTTGTCCTATCCCCCACTATGGGGACAACGCTAGCCCTGCGTCTGGCTTGGGCTGCGCTGGAGATCTCGCGGTTTTTGCGAGATCTCGCGCATGCCCAGTAAGCCGGGCAGGGGGGGCGACGGGGAGTGCGCATGTGCGGGGCGGCGAGGGAGCCGATAAGGAGAGCCGTTAACGCTGGGCATAACGGCTCTCCTTGTCGGCTTGGGGGATGTTAATACATCTCCCCATAACGAGTGCCCGCTTCTCCTCGTTATGCAGGAGAAGCGGGACTCGTTATTTCACAAACGTAACAAGCTTAATGATACATCTGCCCCATTATCCAAAAACTGTTCCTGAAATAACTTGTGTTTTCTGCATACATTGGTTATTTAAAATGCAGGAGAAAAAGATTTATAGCTCAGTTGCAGATTTCTTATGTTTATTTATGAATTATTTTTTGGTAAACCCGTAATAAATGGTTCTAACAAAGTGTCTTACCCAGATATTTCAGTGGATAATGAGGCATTTTTTAACAGTGTAGTGGGTAATAGTAATTATATCTGTCCTTCTCTATCTTGATCTGCGTGTCTGTTATACCACTTTCAGACCGCACTCTGGACCCGGGTTATTGCCGTGTCCATGTGTCTTCAACCCCGGTCGAGGTGCGGTGTGAAAGTGCCACTGTGAAAATACCCGGGTTGAGTATCACTGCATTTCAACCCTGGTCTTGACCAGCATTGAACACGGCTCTAACCCGGGTTGGGGTGCAGTCTGAAAGCTCCCTACCCAGGTTATTCAACACTGAATTCATCAATCACAGCTATTTGATGATTCCTCTGTCTCCTTTCATGAGGTCAGTGGCCAGAGCCCGGAAAAACAAGCAGCTCACTGCAGAGCACATGCCTGAGGCAGCATTCCGGCAGTAGCACAGCCATGTCCTCAGTTTGGTCAGATGAGGAGGTGTGGGAATTGCTGAATATAAGGGTAGACGAAGAAATGCACAGATATGACAGTAACAGTAAAAGATGCTGTGGTTTACAAAACATAGCTAAAAGAGAGGCTCTCCCCCTGCGCACATATAGACATCGCTCAGCATTCCTCTCAGCCCCTCACTTTTGTTTCCTTTATGACCTTATGTTTGTGCCTGAAAAAAGTCCTCTTTTAATTACACCAATAGGTTTTGCTGTGCTGACCCGGGTCCAGTGTGAAAGCGGCCAACCAGGAAATAACCCGGGTGTCAAAAGGAGTCTGACCTGGGTCGCAGCAAGGATCGACCCATGTTCAAAATACAGGGTTACACCCGGGTTTGCGGTCTGAAAGCAGTATTATACTGCTTTCAGACCGCACTCCGAACACGGCATATTGCCGTGTTCGCGGGGCCTAAACATGGGTCACGGTGCGGTCTGAAAAGGGCACCACGGGTCGAGCAACACGGCTATTCAACCCTGGTATTGACCAGGGTTGAACACGGCTATGACCCGTGTGAACGGGTGCCTGGGTCGAGCGACCCGTGTCCCGTTCACAGTATGGAGGAGGCAGCACTGTCAGCTCCAAGTACTGCCTCCTCCCGAGCCCCCGATGACGCGCCGCAGCCCAGCACCGCCCCATGTGACGTCACCGACTCGGCAATATGCCGTGTCGGTGTCGGAACTTTCAGACCGCATTGCCGTGTTGCTCTGGGGATGGGACCCGTGTCCTAATCCCGTGTGCGACACGGCATTTGCGGTCTGAAAGTAGTATGAACCCAGGGGAATAGCTTATAAATGTGCGGCATTTGGCATTCTGCTAAACTGCCTACAGCTATGCTCCTGGGAATGCAGTGAGCTGCTTGTTGAGTGCACAGTTCAGAAAACTAAGCAGTGAACCGTTTACAGCTTCTATCACTGGTATATACGCAGGGGGCTTCAGATGAGCACGATCCTCGCTGTCTCTATTTCAGAGGTACTAAATCTCTGGTGATGATGATCCATTGAACTGGAACTCCTAAATAAGGATTGATTTAACCTGACAAAGAGCCCTAAGGAACCATATGGGTTCCATACACCATTTTATTTTACAATCTGCTAGGAGCTAAGCCCCCACCTCCCACCCAGGATTCTACCGATGGACAAATTGGATTGCTGATCTGCTTCGCATTGGGGATTTACTACTTAGATCTATGGACCACATTACAGGTTTTTGCAAGCAGATCCACCCTACTTATATATATGTATTGACACCTTTCGTTGTCATCATCATCATCGAGGCATACTTGCATCAGCCATATCCTTTATGTAAAAGATATGTCAGGTGTACTGGTTGCACTAGAGTCTAACTGAATGTTGTCTACATGGGAACTCCCTGTTACAGCCCAGCTACACCCGCAAATAAAGAGAGGGAGCTATATTAAGCCTTGAGGAGAGATAGAGTGGAGTACCAGCCAATCAGCTCCTAACTGCCAAGTTACAGACAGTGTTTTCAAAATGACAGGAGCTGATTGGTTTGTACTTTATCTCTGTCCACTTTATCACTCTCCAAAGCTTAGTACATCTAGTTTTAGTTTAATATATTTAAGAGTGTAACCTTGCAAGCAGGGCCTTCTCACCTCTTTGTGTGTCTGCTAATACCCAGTCTTGTTTTATTGCAGTGTCTGTTCCCATTAGTAAATCACTGCAGAATATTCTGCCCCCCCCCCCCCCCCCCCCCAAAAAAAAAAAAAGTGAATAAATAAGAGTGTTGGGAGTAGGATACACAGCTGTAAGATAATACCTCAATACAGTAAAAATCTGGGATGATGGACATAAACTAAAGGGTGATTAAAGTTGAAGGGTATATGTCAGGCAATTGTGAAATATACAGAGGTGACTTTGATTAATGTGAAGCTAAAGGTTATGAAAGCGTGCTTTCTCCCTCCCTTACAATGCTGCCAGAGGCGTAGATTATGGACACTCCATAGAAATCCGGAGAGCAGCCTTATTAATCCTACTGTACGCTTCCTTCACTAACTGCTCTTTAGAAAGATGGGTTTTCAGCTGTGACCTAACATCGCTACACAGGAAAAAGGAAATGTCTGTCTTCTTCTTCATCGTCCTGTATTGCCTTAAGCATGTCTTTCAGCAGACATAATTGAATATAAATATTTTGAAAGTGCACTAGAATTGTAGTTTACTTCACAGTGTCTATATAAATAAATAACAAGAGCATATATCTAAAACTTCTCTATGCAGTGATATGGATATTTATATAAGCCTATATTTCTTGGGTGCATTTATGTATAAGTCATTGCATTTTGTCTCTATTGCAGATCCCAGAAGAAAGTACCATGTGAGGTTACTTGCTTACAATAATATGGATGAAGGTTATCAAGCGGACCAAACAGTCAGCACACCAATTTGTGTTTGTAAGTGATTCAGAACATCTCAAAGCCATATGTGAAAGATAATATAAAGCTTAATCATCATTGTCTCCATGCAGAGGAGGCTGCCATTTTGTAGGGTGTGCCAATTTTAAGGAGAAGGTGAGCCTATGAAAGCATGAGGCACATTAGTTCAGCACATATAATGCCTGACTGCATTGGTTGTGGGTGAAAGGTACACAATAATTGAAGTTGCAGATGCTTGTACAATATACACAGCAATGCTTGTACTAGACGTAAGACCATATTAAGCATAAAGATGCCACAATATATATATATATATATATATATATATATATATATATATTAGCGTTGATTCTGGCACTCACTGCATACAAAGAGTAACGATACTGGTGCCTTCCGATAGAACAGCCTAATGCTCAGCATGCAGGAGTCCTGTATACATTCGGGGTGCGGCGGCACTCAGTCAAAGAGGAAACAGAGGTACAGCCTTTAAGACGCCAACGTTTCAATATTTTATCATATTTTCGTCAGGGCAGCTGTATATATATATATATATCTATATATATATATATAGATATATATATATATATAGATATTATTTATTTATTTTAAATGTTGGTTTAAAACTGGAATACTGTCAAAAGGTTCATTTAACAAGTACGTCTTTTTAAGCTTTGAAGTAGGAAAACTACCATATTCTTTTGTTGGCTTCCAGTAAGTGTAAGACAGAATGATAATTCTTACTTTTCTGCTTTCAAATAGCTGTCCCTGATCACATGATCCCCCCTCCTCCACCACCTCATCATCTGTATGCTAATGCGAACAGCTCTTCTTCTATCTACCTACACTGGGGGCGACCTGCATTCTCCTCTGGACAGGCGATAAATTATACTGTACGCTGCAATCCTGTGGGCCTACAGAATGCTTCCTTAGTCATCTATCTGCAAACGTAAGTAAAGTTCTGCACTGTTCACTTACTTGCTGCTGCTGTTTCGAGGATAAACTGCTTCTGAGTTTGAACACACCCTAACAACCAACAGCAGGATTAACAATGGGGCAGATGGAGCTGCAGCTCCAGGCCTCCACATAAAAACAGGCCCACCATCATGACAGAATGATGGCCCTTAATCTGGCACTGCCCAACAGTGTTTGTTCCACCCTTCATTAACATCAGGGTTGCCGACCCTCCTGGAATTCCCGGGAGTCTCCCGAAAATCGTGTCCCCCTCCCGGCCCCCCGGAAGGGTGGGCAACCCTCCCGGAATCTGGGGGACCCCCCTGAGCCCCCCGAATCGCGGCATGTAAATGCCGCAATCCGCGGGTCTCAGAGGAGGGGGCGGAGCTAAAATGGCACAATCTTGTGATTTAGCCCCGCCCCCTCCATGGAGATCAGTCATTTCGCCTATTTCCCGAATGGGGGCGGGGCTTAATGATGTCACAGTCAAGCCCCGCCCCCCGATCGGGTAAGGAAAGACTCCTCTCCGGGCTTCTCCCGGAGAGGAACATTTAACAGTCGGCAACCCTGATTAACATCCTTCTAGTGTGTGGGGGTGATCTGGGCTGACGGGGATGTCAAAACAACTCACGTGAATCCACATGCTTTTTGACAGTCAAAAAAATGGCACTTTGATTGGGGCGAATCTAACTTCCCAAAAAACCAAAGTGGCGTTTTTCTCGACTAGCCTAAAAACCGGTACTTCATTGAATACCCCAGCTCAGACACTTTTTAGCAAAAAAGATGCCTGACACTAGAATAATCTCACACAACATGGTGTGGCAAAAAGGTCTATTTGCCGTGACTGCAGCAAAAATGAATGAGGAGACACATCTGTACATGCAATCAGGCAGTTTTTAAAGCACTTGAACAAAACAATTCAGTGTACTTTGACTATATGCGTGCTACCAAATTTCTCGCTGGTGTGGTTGTCATGCAGCTTTATCAAACAGTTATCTAGCTGCATTTTTGGCTGGCTTTAGGCCAGTGGCCCTTTAAAACATGTTACATAGTAAGATCAAAATAGTTACAGACCCAACAAATGTAGGGCCAGATGCACTAAGCTTCAAAAGTGATAACATGGAGAGTGAAAAACATTCAACCAATCAGCTCCTACCTGACATTTTTCAAACACAGTCTGTGACATGACAGATAGGAGCTGATTGGCTGGTTATTTTTCACTCTCCATTTTATCACTTTTGAAGCTTAGTGCATCTGCCCCTTAACCTTTTATACATTCTATCTTCATTTGATATAATTGAAGCTTGTGTAACACCAAAGTGCAATGTATACTTTGAATAACAAACCTACAGAACCTTTTATTGCCTGCACATGTACAGTACAGTATGTATGTAATCATATACTGACAGTTCAACAGAACATTTCTTTAAGTGTGATTCTGTGTAGCTGTATAGTCCAGACATGCTGGAAATGTGATCTCCGAGTCCTGAGTGATATCCAGCTAAAGACATGTACTTTCCGTGTGTCCTGCAGGTCAGAGCCTCGTATTTTAGTTCAGGATCTTGAAGCAAACACAAAGTATGAGTTTGCTGTAAGGCTGCATGTGGACCAGTTGTCGAGTCCCTGGAGTCCTGTGGTTTACCATTCCACCCTGCGAGAAGGTAGGAGTTGTGAAAGCCATTTACTTTTAGAGCGGATTGAATGCTAGCAGTCCCACAGGCCTTGTAAGACGGTGTCTGCACAGACTGCTGCATGGAATGAGGATGGTTATTGTAAGCGCCAGTGTAGAATACACATTTGTACAGCATATAAACCTGAAAGTGGTTCATGTACAGTAAATATGTGTGTAAATTATTTACAGTGCTAAATACAGAAAATGCTTTTTTGCCTTCTATTCAGGCATAACATAAGGCGCAAATTCATGTATGTATTGTTAGTAGCAGTCCTCTTGTTTCTGCCCAGTGAATTGTTTTCTAATGCCCAGTAAGCACTTTGCTTACTATAGTAGATTCAGATTAAACCTACAGTATACATCTGTGTTAATACAATAGCCACAAATAAGCAGCAAACTAATGCATTGTTTCAGCTTAGTATAAATGCTCAAATATTCATCTAAATATGCTCAAAAAGTTCATCTAAGCTCACAAACATTTATGAATGTAGTCACTGTCTACCTGTATTGAAGCTAACTATTGTTTTCATGCAGCCCCTACTAGTCCACCCGTGGGTATCAAGGTGACACTGATTGAGGAAAATACTGCTTTGGTCTCCTGGAAACCACCTGAGGACTTGGATTCTGTTGTCACACGTTACACAATACTCTATGCATCTAGAAAAGACTGGGTGGCTGGCGAGTGGCAGATCATGCACAGAGATGGTAATGACCTTAACACTTCATGTTCGTGGGCCAGATGCACTTGTTTTACCAAAGTAATACATTGGTGAGTAATAAACAACCAGTGAGTCACCTCCTAACTGTCATTTTAACCCCACCTGTAACATGGCAGTTAGGAGCTGATTAACTGGCTGTTTATCACTCTCCACTTTATCACTTTTTGAAGCTTGGTTCCTCTGGCCCCATGTTTTTGGTCCTGGAAGCTTTTTACTGTTATGTGCATAACAGACCATGGGGGTTATTCACATTCGTTCGGTCCTCCGTGCATTCGCAAGGAGGACCGATGTTGCACGTCTGCGCAGGCGCGTTTCTGTGCATGTGCAGACGTAGGGTGCATGCACCCACGGCAAACTTTCGGTTCGCCGGGTGCATGCACCCATGACGGCGTGCGGGGGGCGCTGGGCTTCCCCATTACCATATGGGAACACCCAGTGTTCCATGGGCGTTCCCATGAGAACACTGGGCGTTCTCATGGTAATGAGGTGGTGACGCTGGTGTGGGGGACGGGCAGCTGACATCACCGGATGTCAGCTGCCCGCCCATATCTGTGCCAGCGTGCTGCACGCATATGTAAGTCACTGTTATATCCGTGCACGCACCACATCTTTCGATGGTCACCGACCATCGAAAGATGTGGGTGTTACCCGAGGCATACGAATGGATGTTTATGCAAAACATCCATTCGCAGCCTGTGCGGGCGAACCCGCACTGCGAGGGGGAGGCAGGTGGGCGTTCATTCGCCGGGCGGGGTTTGTTGGACTCGCAAGGCTGCGAATTCGCAGCCTTGCGAATCAACCAGAATATCCCCCCATGTCTGTCAGTGTAGGTATGCATACCAACTTACTGTACCTCTGGCCCCATCCTGGTATTTTTTTTAAAGGGGGGTGGACCATGTGGGGGGGGATTTGTGTGATACCAATAACAGCATCACTGGGTTACATATATATACATTAGTATACATCATGACTTCATTGACTATTCATTTGTAAAAATAGGATTTATGGTCTTACCTTGATAAATCCCTTTCTTTGAGTCCATAGGGGGCACAGGAGTTCACGCTGGGTATGAGAGGTGAGGTAGCAGAGCGTGCACCAAAGGGTTACAAAAATGTACCCAGCATGCTCCCTGCCTCCCTTCTCCCTCATAACCCGCCCCCTGACCCTGGGTCACCAGTTTCGTTAGCAAGCCCAAGGTAGGAGCAGAGCCAGAGAAGAAGGAAGAGCAAACGCACACCCACATAGCATACAGGCCCTAAAGCCATGGAACTTTCCTACATAGGAAGCCCCGCTACCAGGTGCGTCTGGGAGGGCGTCCTGTGCCCCCTATGGACTCAAAGAAAGGGATTTATCAAGGTAAGACCATAAATCCTATTTTCTTTTTCGTCCACTAGGGGGCACAGGAGTTCACGCTGGGACGTCCTAAAGCTGTCCCCTCACGGGTGGGGGACGCTCCTGGACTGCGGAAAGCACATGTCTACCAAACTGTGCATTAGCCGATGCAAAGGTATCAAATGCATAAAACTTGATAAAGGTCTGGGAAGAGGACCAAGTAGCCGCCTTACAGAGCTGTTCAGCCGAGGCGCCTCGATTAGCGGCCCAGGATGTACCCACAGACCTGGTAGAATGTGCAGTAATCCCCTCCGGGGGAGTAATCAGTGCAGAAAAATACGCTTGGCGAACCACTGATCTGAGCCATCTCGCCAAGGACTGTTTGGAAGCGGGCCAGCCCCTCTTATTGGCCCCATAAAACACAAACAGTGAACCCGACTTACAAGTTGACTTAGTCCTGCGAAGATAAATCTGCAACGCACGGACTACATCAAGAGAAGCTTCAGCTTCAGAAGAACCTGGAAAAGAAGGCACCACTATTTTCTGGTTAAGGTGAAACTCAGACACCACCTTTGGATGAAAATCCAGTTTGGTACAAAGAACCGCCCTGTCCGGGTGAAATACCAGAAAAGACGGTTTCCATGATAATGCACTCATGTCAGACCCCCTTCGTGCTGAGGAAATAGCCAACAAGAAGCCACCTTCCAGGATTTCAGATCCACCTCCTCCAGAGGCTCGAAAGGAGGCGATTGAAGTGCCCGGAAAACTTCTAAAGAGGGACACCTCAACAGCCAGCCCATCAAAGCCAGGCGACTCAAGTCCGGGTGTCGGAATGGCCCCTGTGAAATTAGGTCTGGGCGCAGAGGTAGACTCAGAGGAGAGGCTACCAACAGGTTCCATAGATCCGCGTACCAACCTCGACGGGGCCAATCTGGGGCCACTAGGATCATCATTCCTCCCTCCTTCCTGAACTTCCACAGAAGGCGAAGTAGGAGTTGAAACAGGGGGAATGCGTACACTATCTTGCCGACTTAAAAAGTCTGCCTCAAAATTGAGAACCCCTGGGATAAAGACTGCAGAGATTGCAGAAATCTGCTTCTCCGCCCACCTGAATATCCTGGAGACTTCTTTCATCGCTCCTTTGCTGCATGTCCCGCCCTGCCTGTTGATAAAGGCCACAGGCGTGGTGCTGTCGGACCGGATCTTTACAGGGCACCCTCGGATGAGGGACCCCAACCTCTGAAGAGCCAGAAGGATTGCTCTCAATTCCAGGAGATTGATCGGAAGGCGACTCTCCTGAGCCGTCCAGCGACCCTGAAAAGATTGAGAATTGCAAACCGCTCCCCAGCCCCGTAGGCTGGCATCTGTGGTAAGCAAGACTCAGGTTGGAATCCAAAACGGGCGGCCCTGAGACAAGTTGTCTGTCTTTAACCACCATGTGAGAGACAGGCGAACTTTCGGGGGCAGTGTGATCAATTGACTCCTTAGACGAGTATGATCTCCTGTCCACTGGCTGAGAGTGTAAAGCCGAAGTGGGCGCGAGTGAAACTGTGTATACTCTACCATGTTGAAGACACCACCATACACTTGTGTACTGAGACCCTTCTGTGACCTATAAGGGAATGAATCTTCCTCTGAAGGGAGTGGATCTTATCCTCTGGAAGATATACTCTCTAGTGCCCAGCCGAGCTCCCAAGTGAAGTGTCCTTTGGGAAGGAGTAAGAAACGATTTCTTCCAGGTTATCCTCCAACCGTGAGATAACAGAAGTGTAATCACAACCTGCAAATGACTCCGTAGTAGGTCTGGGGACTTTCCAAAATCAGTGGGCCGTCCAGGTATGGAATCATCCGAACCCCCAGCCGGTGCAGGTGTGCAGCCCTGACCGCCATCACCTTGGTGAACACCCTGGGAGCCGTAGATAGACCAAAAGGTAGCGCCCTGAACTGGAAGTGTTCGACCCGAAGGGCGAACCTCAAAGTGCTGATGTTCCTGTCGGATGGGGATGTGAAGTATATCTAGCGAGGCCATGAAGTCCCCTGGCTCCAGTGAGAGAATGATCGAACGCAGGGACTCCATGCGAAACATCGGCACTCGCAGAAAAATAGTGAGCGACTTCAGAATCAGGATAGGACGGTGAGAACCATCCAGTTTGTGAATCAAGAATAGGGTGGAGAAGAACCCCTGGCCCCTCTGCTCCTGAGGAACTGGAACAATGACGTTTGAGTCCAAAAGAGAGCAGATGGAAAGCTGTAGCACTTGTCGTTTCGCTGGGTCCTTTGGAAGACCCGTGCAAAAATAACACTGAGGAGGGGGGAACCGGAATGTCAGGGCATAGCCCCTGGATACCACCTCCCTGACCTGTTTAGCCACTGGACGTCTGGTAGCCCAGGGCTGCTTGGTGCAGGGCTTGGCTCCCTTAGTGGATGAGGAAAATCTAGAGGAAGGACTAGTGCCATCGGACAAACCTCTCTCCACCTTGCCCGCCCACTCAGACACTGCCTTGGCCACCCATGACGCGGCAAGCGTGGTACACCCAATGGCCCCTGCCTGTGAAAAGCAGTCCTGAGGAAATTCTCAGAGGGGTCCTTCAAAGATGAAGAATCCGAAATGGGCAGTATTGAAGCGCGAGCTAATCGCGCAACATGATCATCCGCCAGGGGAGGATTTTCCCACTTAACCCTCTCTGTGGGAGGAACAGGTTAAAAAGTAGTAAGTCGCTTGGAAAGCTGGAACTTTCTAAACGGTTGAGACCACGCAGTCTCCAATAAATCCTCCATGAGGGCCGAAGGCGGGAGCTGGGCCGATACTTTCTTAAGATGCTTAAAAAGCAGGTCTTTACTTTTAGGGGCAGGAGCCTCATCCTCCCTCTGGAGGACTGCCTTAACCTCCTGCATCAGAGACTCTACCTCCGCTGAGGACAAAGTGTCATCGGCCCCTGCGGATTCCACCACTGAGCTGGAATCCGAATCGGAACGCGGAGAACCCGCATCGGGACTCTGCTGCCTACACTGCCACCTGGAATCCCTGCCCGCCCGAGTAGCCGTCAGATTGTGCAAAGGATTGCCACCAAGGGGGCTCTACATAAGCAGGAGCTGCCCCAACACTGGTGCTGGCCACTGCCACAGGGGGCATGGGCACAGGGGGCAGGGGCGCAGGAGGTAAGGAGTTGACAAGCGGTCAATATGTCAATACCTGAGTCAAGGTCGAAGCCCAGGCCGGTTCCTGCTGTGAAGGCAGCAGAAGATCTGCTTCAAGGGCCAAACACCTGGAACAGATATCCTCCTCCTGCCGAGAGAGTATGTCCACACATACCCTACAGGTACGCTGCATCGGAGATGGAGTCTCCTTGCCAGGTTTCGCCTTAGGCATACTGTCCATGATAAAAGACAAAAAACACCAGCAGTTACAACACTGACACCCAAGCAACACACTTGCAGCCTTACCCACAAAGCTTTAGCAAAGCCATTTGGTATGGGCAAATAAACTCAACAATTCAGCAAGCTGAAAGGGAGACACCGTATATGCAAAGCCAATACTATGAATGGTGACAGTGTTTCAAACTTTCATCTCTTCCAATGATATTGGAAGGAAGACAGCATCAGAGTACCAGCCGCAGGAGAGGATAAATACCACAAACACCAGGCTCCAGAAGCAGGGTGTGGGGGAGAATCCCAGCAGCCTCCATCTCTAAACCCAGCAAGTGCCAGAATGGCTGCTGATTAGGACCTTAATGAGGAGCTGGGACACCTGGGGCAAAAAAAAAAAAAATTTTTTTTTTTTTTGGGATTGTGGGAGGAAATCGGAGTACCCGGAGGAAACCCACTCAAGTACGGGGAGAATATACAAACTCTGCACAGTTAGGACCATGGTGGGAATCGAACCCAGGACCTCAGTGCTGTGAGGCAGTAATGCTAACCATTACCCCCTCCGTACTCCTACAGCACCTGGTGTTCCTATGTGGTCACCCACTCAAGTACTTACCAGGCCCAATATACAGCATTAGCTGTAGATCAAAGGCTGTCTTCAAGCTTCCAATGATATTGGAAATAAGACATCCGCAAAACTCAACAATCCAGCCAGCAGCAGGAGAGGAGAAATACCACACACACACCAGGCTCCAGGAGCAGGGTGTGGGGGAGAATCCCAGCAGCCTCCGTCTCTAAACCCAGCAAGTGCCAGAATGGCTGCTGATTAGGACCTTAATGAGGAGCTGGGACACCTGGGGCAATCCTACATCACCTGGTGTTCCTATGTGGTCACCCACTCAAGTACTAACCAGGCCCAATATACAGCATTAGCTGTAGATCCCAGGCTGTCTTCAAGCTTCCAATGATATTGGAAAGAAGACATCAGCAGAGCTCAACAATCCAGCCAGCAGCAGGAGAGGAGAAATACTACACACACACCAGGCTTCCAGGAGCAGGGTGTGGGGGAGAATCCCAGCAGCCTCCATCTCTAAACCCAGCAAGTGCCAGAATGGCTGCTGATTAGGACCTTAACGAGGAGCTGGGACACCTGGGGCAATCAGAGAGCAAGCCTCAGCACTTCCCCAGGGGTGGGGGAGGGACTAACCTACAGCACCTGGTGTTCCTATGTGGTCTCCCACTCAAGTACTAACCAGGCCCATTATACAACATTTCCAATGTGTATGGCTGTAGGTTCCCAGGCTGTCTAACCTCCCCCTCAGGCATCAACCCCCGGGACATAGCCTGACTAATTGTCCCTGGTGATCTAGTGGAAAGGTGGAGCAGTCCAGACCCCCACTGCCTGCCCCCCCGCTGACTCCCATACAAACGGGGGGGGATCGCTGCTAGACACGGCTCCCTGCAAGCAGGGAACCGCCGCTTACCTGCCCGGGGACGGAGTGCAGCATGCGGGAGCCTCCGAGAGAGGGTCCCGCGACGGAAGTCCCCAGCCCAGTCGCCAGCGCTGCCGTCGCCGCCGCCGAGTGATGGAGCTGCGCTGCCGGTGATTCACTAAAAGAGCACCCGCCGCAGCAGCTCTAACCCATGGCTGTTCTAACAGCCGCGATAATGGTGCTGCTCTCTCCTTGGCACCAAAGAAAAAACTGGTGACCCAGGGTCAGGGGGCAGGTTATGAGGGAGAAGGGAGGCAGGGAGCATGCTGGGTACATTTTTGTAACCCTTTGGTGCACGCTCTGCTACCTCACCTCTCATACCCAGCGTGAACTCCTGTGCCCCCTAGTGGACGAAAAAGAAATAATTATGTTCAAATGTAAAAATGAGAGTTCTTATGACACCAAAAAATAAACCGTTATTTCTGTATTACTGGTACTTTCCTTGGCTTGCTATATATCATTAGGATGTAGTGACGTGATGTAGAAGCCTTAGTGTTAGTGCAGTGAATTCACTAATGAACAAATGGACTCTTGTTGATTGAAACTCTCTGGAGGTGTGCACAGATGTTTATTTTTTAATTCAGAAGTTATGCCCGGATAGCCTTAGATCTGGCTTCACTGAAAGTCAGTTAGACTTCCAGTCTCTTGTATTTTTGTGACAGTGCCCCTGTACGGTGTGGTGCAAGATGGCGTACCTTAATCTGGAGCTGGTGACGGCGGCGGCTTCTGGATTCTTCGCGGCTTCTGCTGGGGAACCTGTGGCAGGGAACGGCACAACCCAAGGGACCCACAAAAGACAACTCTACCACGATTAGCAGCGACAATAATTTATTTACTAACACACGGATTGACCGCTGCAATATCTCAATGACAAATGACAAGAAGAAATACTCAATGAACAAATATCTACAGTAAAGCATACAATCAAACAATAATCATTCTATCTAGCAATCAATTTAAATGGCTCAGAAACCTCAATATAATCTATTGGCAAATGAATCAACATACACAGTCACGTGTCAACATAATGGTCCCACGTCGACATATATCCTCACTTTGAATTAGGACCTAACTTAGTGTGCACACTGACTACGAGCATGGCAGAGCAAATTAACAATCCCTTCAATAGGGTACAGGCGGGTTCCCGTTACCTAGGGCAACCCCCTGCTAGACATACAACGAAGGCTGTAGATATAGGCTTGGCAGTGGTGGCAAATCTGGCATGCAGCCAGAGGGGTGTTGCAGGTGTCTCTGGGCTGCTAATGTCGCAGGGTGATCAGCACCCCAATAACAGTTGTCCCCTATGCAGTGGAGAGCCACTTCAATACCTGGGTAAAGTGGGCCAATGTGGGGTGCAGGCCAGCCTGGGGGTAGGGGAGCTCCTGTACCTTAACTCTCAGCTGCAGATGCCAGCTCCTGCTGGTCATGACTCTTCTGGGTCTCTCACTCCTCTCTGGGTCTCTCACTCTGCCTTGCACCTATCAGCAGCACCTGATCTCCTCTTCAGTGCAGGACAGGGGAACAGCTTCTCCATTCACTGCACACACGCTGCTGGGCTTTCCTCCTCTCTCTGCCTGAGCCTCTCCCTGCTCCAAGCATGTCTTCTCACTCTCTCTGTGCACAATCTCTGCCTTCTCTCCACTGCAGCAAGTTTTCTCTGTCCCGTTCTGCTGGCTGACCCCTGACCTCTCTGCTTCCTGTCTTCACACACTCCAGGGCAGCCAATCAAGGGAATGTCAGGTTCTCTGCACGTGGATGTGAGCTGGGTCTGTTAACCCCTCACATCCCTGCAGTGTCTATGAAGCTGCAGTCTTTCCTAATAGCAGCATTGGCTGCCATTAAGCCTTTTTGAGGGCACAGGGGCACTCAGAGTGGATTGCCACATACCTCCCTGCTGGAAATTTGCCTGTCCGCAGGCAACTTAACCTGGGTCAGTAGGTTCCTGCCAAAAACCTCTCAATGTCCATGACAATACATTTAACGGTGAGAAAGAAAACAGGTGAGTACACATACATTCACCACAAATACAAATTGCTGCCTCCCTATCACCTGATATCCAATGTGGGCTCCCCGTGCCAACCATCCCTCCGCCACAGGACCCCCATCCCTCTGCGGTCCAGCTTCTCCAAGGCTGTCAATGGATGGCGCCCACTCTCACGATGTACGCATCTTTAGGCATGTCTCACCTCTCGAACTTGCCTCTTCGACCTCTGTATCGCCTGCTGGATTCTGAGGGCGAATTCCTCTCCTGAGATGGTCGTATATTCACCACTTGTTACCGGCTTCCCACCGATGAAACAGATCTTGGCCTTGTCTTCTCTCTCTGGTGCTTCTACCTTGGCCTTGGATTCAGGCAGTGGCACAACTGGTTCTGCTGCTGACGGCTCCACTGTCTGTGTCACAGCCATGTGAACCACAATCTCTGGGCTTCTCTGCTGGTCTACCATTCCGACATTTCTCGGCCTTAGATTCGCCACCCGGTAATCGGCATCGTCCATTCTGGGGACGTACTCTCTTGTTGGCTCTGCAAGTTGAGGCCTAGTCGCTGCTTTCTGCTTCTGGTGGACTGCCTCACTCCACACAAACGGTTTCTTGCTTGCCCTTGTGATCTCAGGTTCTGGTGGGCGGGGCATCTGTCCTGGTCGAGGAGGGTTGGTGTTGACCCTTTCGTTCTCCTGCTTGACCTCTCTAGGTTCAACTCTACTTCCGCTGTATTGGTGGTAAGGTGGAGGCTCTTTACGGTGTGGGTAGTGCCAATGCTGTTCTGGGGCGTGTCTGTTGCGTAGCACCGGCGTTCCATTCGGCCCCGTCACTTTTGCGGCCTTGGTGCCTTTCTTTCCGCTTGTTAATTCGAATTCGACGGCTTCACCATCGCTCAGGCTCCGAAAGCAATTCTGGGGGTCTTCATTCTGTATTGCGGTGTAATGGACATAGACGCTCCGCCCAGTATCCGCACGTCTAATGTATCCATATCCGCGTGGCACATCAAACCACAGGACACGACCTGTGATCCTTCTTGGGCCGGTTCGCGGCCTATCAGTCATCTGCGTTACACCGGATGCTCTTGACGTGTTCTGGAACACTGCCGGTGGACCTCTTCTCCCGTGCCATCTCACAGTCTGTGGGCATACCTCGGCTCGGTCACGGTGTAGTCGTTCCGACCTCCATTGGCGATTCTGTTGCCATCTATGCCTTCTGCCACCTTCACGTTGCTGTCTTTCCTTTTCATCCTCCGCCCATTCCTGACGCATCTCACGGATCATCCTGGTCATTTCGGTCATCGCTTCGATGATGGCCCCAATCGAGTTCTGATTGGCTTGGGCTGGTGGAGTGGCGGTTCTTCGCATCTCCAGCGGTTCTATGTACTGCGATCGCCACATCTTGCCGTTCACAGGGGTCTTGTGCAATCCTGTTCGTGACGCCAAGTGTGACAGTGCCCCTGTACGGTGTGGTGCAAGATGGCGTACCTTAATCTGGAGCTGGTGACGGCGGCGGCTTCTGGATTCTTCGCGGCTTCTGCTGGGGAACCTGTGGCAGGGAACGGCACAACCCAAGGGACCCACAAAAGACAACTCTACCACGATTAGCAGCGACAATAATTTATTTACTAACACACGGATTGACCGCTGCAATATCTCAATGACAAATGACAAGAAGAAATACTCAATGAACAAATATCTACAGTAAAGCATACAATCAAACAATAATCATTCTATCTAGCAATCAATTTAAATGGCTCAGAAACCTCAATATAATCTATTGGCAAATGAATCAACATACACAGTCACGTGTCAACATAATGGTCCCACGTCGACATATATCCTCACTTTGAATTAGGACCTAACTTAGTGTGCACACTGACTACGAGCATGGCAGAGCAAATTAACAATCCCTTCAATAGGGTACAGGCGGGTTCCCGTTACCTAGGGCAACCCCCTGCTAGACATACAACGAAGGCTGTAGATATAGGCTTGGCAGTGGTGGCAAATCTGGCATGCAGCCAGAGGGGTGTTGCAGGTGTCTCTGGGCTGCTAATGTCGCAGGGTGATCAGCACCCCAATAACAGTTGTCCCCTATGCAGTGGAGAGCCACTTCAATACCTGGGTAAAGTGGGCCAATGTGGGGTGCAGGCCAGCCTGGGGGTAGGGGAGCTCCTGTACCTTAACTCTCAGCTGCAGATGCCAGCTCCTGCTGGTCATGACTCTTCTGGGTCTCTCACTCCTCTCTGGGTCTCTCACTCTGCCTTGCACCTATCAGCAGCACCTGATCTCCTCTTCAGTGCAGGACAGGGGAACAGCTTCTCCATTCACTGCACACACGCTGCTGGGCTTTCCTCCTCTCTCTGCCTGAGCCTCTCCCTGCTCCAAGCATGTCTTCTCACTCTCTCTGTGCACAATCTCTGCCTTCTCTCCACTGCAGCAAGTTTTCTCTGTCCCGTTCTGCTGGCTGACCCCTGACCTCTCTGCTTCCTGTCTTCACACACTCCAGGGCAGCCAATCAAGGGAATGTCAGGTTCTCTGCACGTGGATGTGAGCTGGGTCTGTTAACCCCTCACATCCCTGCAGTGTCTATGAAGCTGCAGTCTTTCCTAATAGCAGCATTGGCTGCCATTAAGCCTTTTTGAGGGCACAGGGGCACTCAGAGTGGATTGCCACATTTTGATCAGTGTTTTATAGTGTGAAAGTCTGTGAAGTATCCTGACCCATGACAGCTTTATAACATTATCGCAGAGGTTATGTCACAAAGGACAAGACGCAGCTGCTGCATAGAGGGCGCTGCTCACCTAACACCTAATAACCGGAACAGCGCAGTAGACATTTCCCATTCGGTGTCGAGTTTGTTTATCTCTTTGATCCAGAAAAGCTGCACAAATGGCGGATAGAAATCATACTCTACAAGTCATGCACATACTGCGAAGGGGTGTACAAATGGTGGTATTATTAGTATTATGACAGGCGCCTCTTGGATATACAGTCACGATGTCTGTGATCACAGACAGTCGACCTTGATGATGTCCATATGGGTAACGGTCGACATTGTTAATGCTGACACCTGCGAAATGTCGACACTGACAGAATGTTAACATATCCATGAGGCTTTGGGTTATGGCTGGTGTTAGAGCTAGAGGCAGAAGGCTAGTAAGAACAGTATGTCAACGTTCTAAAAATGTCGACATTACAATTTATGTGGACAAATATACAGAAACCCCTCTTGTGTTTATTTTATGAACCCTTGTTTATACTAAAGTCCAAGAGCTGCAGTGTGTAACTCTGTGTAATGGAGGGCGCTAACGCATCCGAGAGGCAGCACAATGTGAATTTGTCTTGATAATTGCTCTAAACACTTTAATTAGTGTCACATCTCCCAGTACAATCAGCCCTATCATTATGATGAATAATGTGCATTATTTACCAATTATATTTCATGAATTTCTCTATTTTTTGTTTTTAAGTAATAGGAGTTATTTGCATGTAATACATCGCTTCATTTACAAACGTACATTGTTTAATGTTCTGTGTAGGATTTTATGCAATGTGCACATAGGGAGAAATTAAAGACCATTTTGGACGATCAATGCCTAGTTTTGATATACTGAGCTAAAGCATTTGCATGAACAGATGTGTTTACATTTTCAATAACAATTACAAGGTTATATATAAGGTATGTTCCCGTTTTGCATCACTTAGTGGAAATTCAAAGTCAGGGCTCCTGTGATTGGCTTGCAAGCCTCATAAATATTAGATATTTCCTCTCAACACTACAGATTGATGGACACATACAGTCCTTGTAAGGCTAGACAATGTAAAACCTATAAAATGTCAAATGGCTTTACAACATATTTGGGTTCACTTGTCATTTAATTTTACGTTGCTATTCCCTCTTAGATATTACGTTTTTGTTAAGTGACTGGTGACAGATTTATGCAGTTAAAAACATCTTTACAAAGTTCATATTTTCTCGTGTTATTTTCTAGCCTGGCAATTCATTATTTATTGACTCCAGCAAATGAACACCAGTAAGCCGCTCTATTGTAGTCAGATATGCTGAGGTCTCCAGTCAGGCCTTGCATTAGTGGAACGTGACCTCTGTGGTCTGCGAGGATTTAGCATACACCTCCTGTGATTGTGCTTTTTCAAATATTGACATGAAGTTAGTCAGATTGTAAAGAACGTCTGAGACTGTTAGACATTTTTGTTCTGTAGGATAATAAAATAACAAGGTTGGTAAGTTATCTGTATCCACTGGTCAGTATATGCAATGGGGGTCCGTAGTTTCTACCTCTGGTGCGTAGAGCCTTATCTAAAGACCCCAATACATTACTGCAACTTCTCTGGGAGGTAAAGTTGCAGCCAATCCCTCCGATCACATGCGGTCCTTTGGCATATGATATATATAGCATGCGATCCCAGCAAGTGCTGCTGGAGGTTGCCCAATTTGACAGATCCTACGAGCAGCACTTGCGATCTAGTGGCTCCGATCCCATGTGGACGGGACCGCGCATCGGATCAGATCTAAAACACATGCTGCTTGCCCGATTTCACCAGATTTCTCAGGATATGTTGGAATCAAGTGAAATTGGGCAAAATCGCATAAGGCTATGGCCAGCTTAACAGTTTTGCTGCAGATAAGCCGTAGAGCACTGAGATGGATCTGAGCAGCAGCTGCATCACACTAGTTATTAGGGGTCATTTTAAAAGCAAATGTGAGCGACGCAGGCATTTTTAGCGGATATTTTGCACATCTCGGACATAGATGTTGGCTCTCAAATGGTTAATACTTCAGAATGAGAGATTGAGGGGTGTATTCAATCTGTGCTGATATTTTCCATCGGGAAATATCATTACTCACCTATTCAATGCTGCCATTAAGGACAGCATTGAAGGGTGTCCGATCCGAATTTTTTAAAAGTCAGATCTGTTTTGTCAGAAACCACTGCGGATTCCTGGCCGTTTTCAGCAATCCACAGACTTTCCCACACTCAGCAGCCAGAACATTGAATTCCAGCTGTTGAGTTACAGTCGGAAGAAACAAAAACGTCCTGGGATTCTGACTGTCAGAGAACATTCCAACAGTCGAAATCCCAGATTGAATAGCCCCCCCCCCCCCCCCCCCAATCAGCACAGTTCCTCAGCGTTTTTCTCGTTTGAAATTATTTCAAGAAGCTTAAATTCTCCAGTGAAATGCTGCCCCATAGTGGTTACATTAAATTGTACCTATCACATATATGTGAAGTGGCCACAGTTATTTTGGCAAAAGAACAAGAAAATAATGTAGTGTATAATGTTATCAGCAACCAGTGACAACACTCACACAGCAACGTGGTGGACTAAATTAATGCTTAACTTTCAATTTTCTAAGAAGCCGTAATCTCACATAGGCACTTGCATATTTATTGCAAAATAGGTCTTTGGCATGTATGACTTACATTGAATGTTACATTGCAGGGGCAATTACCATGGCTTTGCTGGAAAATCTGCTGTCCGGAACCCTGTACCTGATCAAGATCTCAGCTTCCAATGAAATAGGAGAGGGCCCTTTCTCAAGTGCAGTGGAGCTGGCTGTTCACCCCAAGGAGACTGTGCACAACAGCATCAAGTCAAGGCAGTTTAATACTGCCAACAGTCAAGGTCAGTGTGGAAATACTTACAGTAAACAAAATAAAACAGTTTCATTACTTACTTGGAAGCAGAAATTCTTCTAGACATCCATCCATGTCTTAGCGTCTGCCCTGCAATACTTTGTGCAGCAAAGACAAATGACATCGGACTGAGAAAACAATAAAAGTTTATGAATAACTCTATACGGAGGTGATACACTGTCATTGTAATAAACTTAAAATAAACAAATTAACGACAGTGATGCATTCGTGGGTGAAAGTGCAAGTCTAAATCATACATCACAGAATATGCAATCCCTTGCAATTCTCAGGGATACGTTCCAACTCCGCAATAACAAATGATAAATCCTTGTATTTATTCCACATTTTATTTAAAGGTGATTTTAAATTAATCTTTGTATGGTTTATGTATTTTTATATTTGTGTTTTTTTGTTTGCATAAAGACAAACTTGTTCTCTTGGATAATGTAAAACATTATTATGCATTATTATTGTTATTATTCTTATTAAACTCCGCTATCTCAGAAAAGTGTGACAACATTTTTTGATGCTGTGGCCCTGTTTGTAGTGACCCCTTACTACAAACACATGGGGAAAGAATATTAAATGAGATTGACAAATGTTATGTTTAGCTCCCTGTTTCTCAGTGGGGGAAATTTACTAAGAAAAGAGTTGTATTTCACATGGAATGTTGCTATGGGCAACCAATCATATAGATGGAGCAGCTCTCATCAAAGCTGTTCCTGGCGATCGTATCGGCAGCCGCCACCATCCGACGGAAGGGGGCGCGCGCACATTAGACGCTTGCGTGCACCATTATGACGGAGATCTCCGCCACCTCCCCGCTACTCCCGTCTCACCCGTGGCAACCCGCACTCCCCCCTAACCCTGCCCATCTCCCGGATTCCGCTCCCCGACGCCGAATTTAGCACCTCAGATTTAGCACCTTTCCGCCGGCAATCGCCAGCTAAGGGAATCTGCCGATTCCCAGCGCTGGCTGGGAGGTGATTCATCTGTAATCTATTTCTTAACTATTTAGCACCTTCTAGAAGATAATAGATAGTATCTGATTGGTTGCCTATAGCAACATCCCATCTGCAATAAAACTCCAATCTTAGTAAATTTCTCCCAGTGAGAGGGGAAGCACGGAGCATATCTGTAAAGTACTTGATTTTTGCACATCTTCAGGTTAAGCAGATCAGATCCCAGCCTACACTTCATGTGCACTTTTTATTGGACAGAGTCATCCTAGGTGCACTTTCACCAATACAATAAAACCTTACAGTTAATTACAGTAAAACATAGTAAAGGCATTCCTGATGCCTATTTATTATCATGATTACATAACACATAAATGAGCCTGTAATGACAATTAAATGTGGAAATGATAACAGTCTGGTCTTTGAAAAAAAAGAAACGAAACAGATTTTCTCCTTACGCCATACACGCCTGGGGATGCAGTTATAATCCCGTCGGTCGGAATCCCGGCGTTCAAAATCTCGACACTTTCTCCCTCTATAGGTGTCCACGACACCCATAGAGAGAGAATAAATAAGTGTGCTGAGTGTAGCGAGGCACCGGGCCCGCTGCGTGGCGAGTGTAGCAAGCCCGCAAGGGGGGGCTATCCAGGCCCCCCCTTGTTGGGATTTCGGCGGTCGGGATTCCGGCGCCGGGATTTCGTATCAAACCCATAGCCTGAACCGTATGTCTATAAAAGTGGGGGAAACATACATAAGTTTTATAAATGTAATACGGGAATGTACCTTGCTAAATGGAAAATTAGGGTACATTTTGGGAGGTTTGTAAATGACCTACGCTGATTACAGTTGAAAATTAGGCAGTTGCTTTTAATATTTAAGAATAAGAACCATGAGATGTTCAATGTACCTCTGCCACTTGCATCACTGATCTATAGGTTGGAACAAAATGCACACTGTAATAGTGCACCCAAAAAGTTAGCTTTAGTTAATGTATAAGTGCCCATTTATTGTACTTTTTCTTTGTATTGATCATGCATGGAGTTCTTAGATAGTTCCAAGCTTTCCCATCCTGACATGTATTTTACAACATGTTTTATAGTACTCAGTGAGTGTGCACTAATAATAGTACTCTCCACATGACAGTGTATATATAACCACAAGGATTGCCAGGTGCCAACTCATATGGTTGGTACAGACCAGTTTCAGTTGACAATGGGAGCATATTACCATCTCAGCTCCCTCCAATTCTCATTTTTCTCACATGCCACTCTCATTGTAGCATGTGACACACAATTTGTCTACAATGTTACAACATGTTGTATCCTGCCGTATGCGTATTCAAATGAGTGTCTACCAACAACATTCCGCAATGTTTTGTTTCTGCTGTTTGGTTTTACCGTTTATTTCATGTAATTCTCATTCTGTCCATTTACAATGAACTAACACAGTTAAGAGAGATGAATGCAAGATCAGGTTGGGCACAGACATGGAGAATTACAGAAATTCCCCACCTAAAGAGTCTTAAGCCGTGTACACACAGGCCGGTTCTTCTAAAGGGGTGTACACACGGAGCAAATTTGTGCTATTTTCTAAGCAATCTGACTAGATTGCTTAGAAAGTAAGCACAGATCTCTCCGTGTGTATGCTCCGAGAGATTAAATATCTCTTGCTAACTAAGTCAGTGCATGCAGTCACAATCTAGTCAGATTGCTTAGCAAATGACTGCAAATCTCTCTGTGTGTACAGAATGAGAGATACTGATCACAATCTCTCATTCTGAACCATTACCCTGATTTTTTTTTGCTTAAGCAAAATTGCTTAGCAAAATCGCTTAGCACAAATCTCTGCATGTGTATGTGCTCCCCATGGGAGATCTTGACACCACCAAAATTGTTAAGCAAAATAGCTTAGCAAAATTGCTTAGCACAGATCGTTACGTGTGTATGCCCCTTTAGAGATTTTAAGTGCATCGTGAAAAACGCTTAGAAGGTTTGCCTAAATCGCCCGTGCGTATACAGTGGGAGATAGTGATGCACGGCCCTGCAGCATCATTATCGCCTGGCCGAATAGACGCTGCAGCTGCAGGCATGAATATTTTGACTAGATCTGCAGTGTCTATTAGGCTGTACACACGGGCTGCTGCTGGGGATGGCCGCCGGCTTATCTCTGTCAGCGACATTGCGATTTTGACTATAAGCAAAATCGCTCAGCCAAAATTGCCCAGCCTCCAGCCTGTTTGCACACCCCTTTAGTAAATGGAAGAAAACACTTTTGCAACTTTTTAATAAATTTTTTGTTTATTACAGATTATTTTTACCACCTGGACCAAAAATCAATGACTGGCATTGTGGTAGGAGTATGTATTGCACTGACCTGCATCCTCATCTGTGTGCTCATTCTGATTTACCGCAGCAAAGCCAGGTTTGTACCAGGAATAGTAAAAGTTATTGTACTACTGGTTAACACAGTTGTTACAACCATTGCATGAGGAAATGTTATATACAAACTTATAAAATACTGTATACTAGATGATTCATCGCACCCTATGGGTGCTCTTCACACCATCTTAAGGGGCGCCGCCCCCTTAACCTGTGAAGGCCTTTATTGCGTGAAATATGGTTTGTGCGGGAGGGGCGGTTTTGTGGTGTTATCACAGGTAGATGCGGTGGTATGGCGTGGGTGGCTGATGGACGGGTGCAAGGGTGCCGTGGGTGGGGGATGTTGATTGGGGGTGGTGTCAGTGGGGGAGTGGCTGGTGCAGGGATACTGTGGGTGGTGGAGTGGCAGGTGTAGGTGGTGTAGGGGTGTACCGGTTAAATGAGGGGCAGTTGCGGGGGTGCCGTCAGTGCGGGACTGATGGTGGTGTTGTGGAGGATTTACAGTTGTGGGGGAAGGGGTGGGTGCAGGGGGTCCTGTGGGTGGGGTGGGTGTGGTGGTGTTGCAGGTGGGTGGGGGGCAGTTGCGGGGGTACTGTGGGTGGGTGGGTGAGGGTTGGGTGTGGGTGATCCGCATGTGGGTGTACTGTGTGCGCAGTAGGTGCGGTTGGGGGGTGCTTTGGGTGGGTGCAGAGGTACTGTGGGTTGGGGAGAAGCGCATGTGTGCAGGTGTGGCATGGGTGCAGAGTGGACGTGTGTGGAGGGAGAGGCATGTGCGAGTGTGCTGCGGGTGGGGAGGGTGGGTTCAGTGCTGCTGGGGGTGTGGGAGGATGGTCACGGGTGCTGTTGGGGGGGCGTGTGCAGTGTTGTGGCAGGTGTGGTAGGGTCGTGTGCGAGGGTAGTGCGGATGCGGCGGGTTGTGGAGGTCCGTATTGTGGTAGGTGAGTGGCAGGTGCCATTGCTGGGCTTTTTGTGACAGCAGCATCATGTTTATTTTTTAGTATTACAGCATCCTATTCCTACGTAGCATTACCACAGCATTAGATTGCCCTGTACAGAGACCTGAGCCTGATGTAAATGGAAAGTTGCATGCATACGCATGCTACATTTAAGCTGGCTCCCAACATATGGCCAGAGAGGGGTGTGCCCCCTTACCCATGCCCCGGACTCCCCTGGCACACACGGTGCACAGAGTGTCCGAGGCCTCCCCGTGACATGGAGCCCAATAACACAGTGAGCAAATGCCAACCTTGGCAACAGGAAGGGGGGTGAGAGACATCCGTGCCACACCGCCGGTACCCCCAAACCGCTGCGGAGGACTAGGGAGGGTAACTGACAGCGATATTTTATTCCATATTAACCCCTCCCCCCCCAGACTCCACATATTACATCACCGTGCATGGCCACCAATCTCACACACACACACACAGGGACACAGTGGCAGGCGGGGGCACAGCAGAAAGGGGGATGGTGGTTTCATTGTAGAAGGGATGGGGATGATGCCGCGGCTTTCCTGCCGCTGCAGCACAGAGCCCCTCCACTTAGCCAGCACAGCACCTGTGGGAAGCGGCTATTGGATTTTGGGCAGCGTCATAGAGGCGCTGATAAACTATTAGGCCGATCTTTCGATCTGTGACTCCACCCAGCGTTATACACACACACAGAGTGACTGATCTGGCCAAATATATAAGAGATATCTGTAAAGGCTGCATGTTTCACAGTTTTCATTGATCTGTCTGTCTGTCTGTCTGTGTGTGGGTGCGTGTATGTGTGTATATATATATAGAGGTGGAGTCCTGTGGATAACAAGACACCGGCACCAGGAATAAGGAAGTCCAAATCAGGAAAACTTTTAGTGCATATTTAATGCAAATGCAAACCTCTTCAAGCTCATGTGAATCAAAGCATAAGAACACCCATAGGCATCAGAGATACATAGTTACAATCTCACGTCTCCTCGACGGCCGTTTCGGCGCATAAGCGCCTTCTTCATGAGGGGTTGAAGAAGGCGCTTATGCGCCGAAACGGCCGTCGAGGAGACGTGAGATTGTAACTATGTATCTCTGATGCCTATGGGTGTTCTTATGCTTTGATTCACATGAGCTTGAAGAGGTTTGCATTTGCATTAAATATGCACTAAAAGTTTTCCTGATTTGGACTTCCTTATTCCTGGTGCCGGTGTCTTGTTATCCACAGGACTCCACCTCTATACTATTATTACCTGGCACAGGTTATCAATACAGTTTGCGGGTGCGTTTGCTCTTTGGACTGTATATATATATATATATATATATATATATATATATATATATCCTTTTTAGGATTCGCTGCACATTCGCCACGTTCCGGAGCCGGCGGGCTCCGGTATTCAACGTGTCAGGGGCTCGCTACCCCTGACTGGCGAATATGAGCTCCTGCGGCGAATGCCGCAGGGAGCCTGAGGACGGTGGCAGGCAGAGAGATGGAAGTATCTCTGCCTGCCCCAGAACGTTTGTGGGGGTTAGGTGGGCTCCCCGGGTGCCAGGCAGCACAGGCTGCCCCCCGGGGGTGCCAGCAGGGGACCTATATAAATTACTATACCCGATCGTAACGATCGGGTGCAGTGAATATATGAATATGTAATGAGCGGCTCGGCTCCGGCGCCCCCTGCTGGCTGCTGTGTAAAAAAAAAAAAAACACATGAATAAAAGTAGCATGCCCCTCCTCAGAATAAAATTCCTGATTTTTTTACACCAAATGTAAAAAACAAAATACTTTATTTTAAAAGTTCACATTCCACTTCTCCATAAAAAGATAGCGATTGCTACTCGGTGAATCATGGCGAAAAAAACCTTCAAATGTATTCGCCATGTGGTCATTGAATATGGTGATTCACCGTTTTTTTTGTCAAAAATTCGCCAAACAGCACAAATTCGCCATAAAAACATGGCGAATCAGGCTCATTGAATACCGCCCATAGTAGTTAGACTTTCCACAGACAGAATTTTTCTTAAGTTATATACAATGCAAATTTTGCAACAGTGTTTTTATGTTTGCATTCGGCCTTCATGATTGCAGACAGCAAGAAATAAAGGGCGAAATGTAATGGGAGGCGATTTTTGTTTTTTTCCCGAAAATCGCATATTTTATAGGGTGCGATTTGCGGCAAAAATCGCATTTTTTAAAGTTGCGATTTTTAGTTAGACTAAAAATCACATCCAGATGTTTTCCCATTAAAAAGTATAGAACTTGCATATTTAATGGGTTGCGATTTTTAGTAAAGGTTACTAAAAATCGCAAAAAAAAATAGACCAGGTTCTGACTGGCGATTTTATCAGAAACATGCACAGATCATTGAGATCTGTGCATGGTTCTGTTGTAAAAAATAGTTAAAACAAAAAAAACGAAAAAAAAACGTTGTGCGGTCCCCCCTCCTAAGCATAACCAGCCCCGGGCTCAAAAAGCCGGTGCTGGTATCATAAAATCAGAGGGACAAACATATAGGGGTTCCCTTGATTTAATGAAACCAGCACCAGGCTCAAGGTCCAGCGCTTTTCAAGGAGCGACTTTCTCGGCTCCTGAGGAGAGGCGCGGAAGATGAAACATCTCTGCGCCTCTCCAGTCCGTGAGCGGGTACCAGCCGGGAGCAGCGCGTCTGCCGGAGAAGATGCCGGGGTCGTCGCCGGGGACCAGGGGAGTAGGATTTCCTTCCTCAGGTACCCCTTTTGGATTACTTCGGATCCTGGACCCCGGAGACATCAGCCCTGGAGCCCAGGATCCCGGACCAGCCCCGGAACCAGGACCAAGGCCCCGGAACCGGACTCTTCAGCCCAGGAGCCCCGGACCCCGGACCAGCCCCGGAACCAGGACCAAGGCCCCGGAACCAGACTCTTCAGCCCAGGAGCCCCGGATCCAGGGACGACCTACGGGCTCAAGGTAGGTAAGTATCAGTATGTGTGGGCTGTGGATGTATTAAACTTTTATTTTTCTGGGTGTCAGTGTGTTTTATTTAACTATTTTTTGTACTGTGGAACTACAAGTGCCAGCGGGCCCTTTAATGCCCCGCATGCTGGGACTTGTGGTTCTCCAAGTCCCAGCATGCGGGGTAGGCTTGCTGGGACTCATAGTTCTACAGTATAAGACAATAGTTTTTATTCTTTTTTTTACACTTTTCATCAGCCCGATGCCCACCGCCCAGGGGCATCGGGGACAGCCCCGGACTTTCAGCATGGGCTGGTAAGTCCTGGAGGGGGGGGACCCCTTAATTGGGGGGTCCCCACTTCCCCAGGACCCCTGCCCATGCTGACCAGCCACGGGGATAATGCTTTGGCCGCGGGACCTTATATAATAAGTGTCCCCCGGATGTGGCATTACCCTGCTGGCTGGTTGGGTCTGGTGCTGGTTCTTAAAATACTGGGGACCCCTAGTCATTTTGTCACCCGTATTTTGGGAACCAGCGCTGGATCTTGAGCCGGGTGCTGGTTACATTAAATCAAGGGAACCCCTATTTGTTTGTCCCTCTGATTTTATGATACCAGCACCGGCTTTTTGAGCCCGGGGCTGGTTATGCTTAGGAGGGGGACCGCACGCCGTTTTTTTTTTTTTTTCCAACACACCGCACAGTACTGAAAATGTGCCGATTTTCATGACTGAAAATCGCACATTTTCAGGACTTAAAAATCGCCCAAAATCGCACCATATCGCACTTTTTTGCCGCAAATTCGCATCTCATTACATATGCGAATTCGCGGCAAAAACCGCGATTTTTAAAGGTGCGATTTGGTGCGATTTTTTTCTTACGAAAAAAATCACACCCTATTACATTTCGCCCAAAGTCTTCTGAAAGCAGAATTTGTAACATGGAAAAGCCACTCAGTCAGACCACGCTGATAGCATTAGATCAGTACTACTACCCACTGCACAGGGTGTGGTACAGGGGTCCGACAGTCATTAGCCCGATGTCGGGATCCCAACTGGCCGGACTCAGACAGCATGGTGAGTGCAACTAAGTCCCATGCGGGCTCACTGCACTCGCCACGCTGCGGGCACGGTGGCTCGCTACGCACGTCACCTATTCTATTCTGCCTCTGTGGGGGTCGTGGACCAACACGAGGGAAAATCGCAGTTGGCAGTCGGAAACCCGGCTGTCTGTGTTTTGACAGTCGGAATCCCGACGTCGGGTAAATGCCTGTTGGGACCCCGTCCGGCACCCACTGCACAAGCACTGTTCATTTTCATTTTCTGACTGAAAACTATTGTGTGTTTTGTGCAGGAAAGCATCATTGGCAAAGATGGTTCAACAAGGAACAGACCGAGGACCTCACTCTGCTGATCCTGTTCCTCATGAGAGCCAAGAAAGAAAGACAATTACCCAAATGGAAGAAAATGCAGATCCCCTTATATCTTCTGTTGATGCACATCACTACATTGATACAAAGGTAGCTATTGAAGAGATTTGATAGAGTTGCATTACATACTGTATATGCACATTATCACTGCATGCCTTACAGAGCAGTATCAAGATTCAAACTTGTTCAATTTTGACATTACATCCATATCTACATTCTCACGTAGACATGATGAATATCGCCATTTTAACAAATATACCACAACTCTGTGCACTATTGGCATGATATAATAGTATTTCAGACGTTTGTTACAAATTTGCATAATGCATAGCTTTGTATATTGTACAGCATGGCTTGCAGGTTACAAAGATAGAGTTGATTTGGTATGTGCATTTGGCAAATACATGTTTGTGTTTATTGAACACATGCTATACACATATCAAGAATGTATTGCAGAATTTAGGCCTGATTCATAGACTCGGTAATACAGTATGCTGTGTTAATGCTGTAGGACGTGTCCTGGAGGGTCTGCAGGGGCCATTGCTACTACTGCCTGAATATATACTTTGCTGCAGTCAGGTTGCGTCTTTCCAAATTGAAAATATCCTTCCCAAAATGGTTATCTGAAACTTTTTCCAGTGTGTATATGGGGGAGGGGGGGGGGCATTATTTATAGTTAAGTCACTGCCTCAAGCTTCTCATGTGGCCAGGCTGTTCAGTTTTCTGGAGCTAGTAAATCTGTCCTTGGCACTCCCAGGAAATGGGGACCACAAGCCCTGGGTTCGGGAACACTGACCCTTCACTGCATACAACTATGAAGCAGGTCCTTGACAAAAACAGTGGAATTAGGATTTTAATTAAATACTAAATATATAATACTTGTACAGGTTGTTTTCATTATGCAGAACCTTTCCTTTCCTAGAGGAATATACAGGATATATACTAGTGGAATTTGCAATATATGTATTGTTTGTAGAGTGCAAAGATCGAAATTCTGTTAGCCTTGCTAAATAATGAGGGTGAAAAATGGGCTTAAATGCCTGGGCTATTCACATGCACTCCCATTTTCACCCAACACTTTTTAATGCAAATTAAGTTAACGTGTTAACAGGCATTAACACATAGAATCTGTGTGTTATAAGGGAACCATGTTGTTTTGTTAACCTCTTTGGGGTTAATTGGATAGCCTATGGCAGTGGTTCCCAAACTGTGTACCCTGGCATCCTGCAGTGCCTTGGGTCACTTGCAGGGGTGGCTCAGATTGGTTGATCCAGGAGTAATTCAAATTTAAATTTGTCACTATAATAGGTAAAACCATTGCTTGTGGTTTCCCCATCATAAAATATATGGACAAACAGAAGCAAATCCTGTCTCTCACCACATAACTAACCCTAATGATGATATATAAACACAATGTACTTAATATAAAAAAAGTATCACATTTATCAACAACAAACTTTTGGCCTAGTGGTGCCGTGAAAAAAATGTTGATACTCTAGGGTGCCATGATTAAAAAAAGTTTGGGAACAATGGCCTATGGTAATAAATTAGTTACTAATAGTTATTTTATGTAATATATCTTACATTTTATATTTGCTTTATAACTGGAGTACTGCAGTCGAGGGCGTAACTACAGCTCTGGGGCCCCCTTCAGCTCTGGGCCCCATAGGTGCAGCTGCTTTGGGGCCAAGAGCTGGAGGGGGCCCATCTTTACTGTCTAAGTAATATATTTTACATACATTTATCACCATCAGTCGCTAAATGGTTGGCCTTTGCAAACTTTTGCTATGTGGCCTACAAGGCAACAAATATCTAGTTACACCCCTGACTGCAGAAATGCAGTTAAGGATGATCTGTCCTGTTGACACATTGAACAAGAACTATAATATGCCACATAGAAGTAATGGAAACAGCAATTGCAAATGTTTTTGGGTTCACTGGAGAGTAATATTAATGGGTGATACGTATATCTACTATTTTTTTTGTTTCAGGGTGGTTCAGATCTTATTATCAATGGTTATGGGCACACAGCGAAGAACAAAACAGGGAAAAAATGTGTGTTTTTCAAACATAAAAAATACCAAGTGGAACAGGTAAGCAAATGTCCTGCAACCTGATAATAGGTCTTCCTTGTATGCTACATGAACCTAAACACTGTACTTTTTGTACTGTTTTTTTTTTTAGTCGAAAAGAAGAATTATTAATAAATCTACTTGTATTTATCAACCTGGCACAACGGTACTGTTGGAAGAAGATGTGTCTTCCACTTCTCCTGGTCATCCTGGCACATTCCAAATGCCACATAGCATAGCAGCGGACACAGAGCATTCCGGCAACAGTGAGGATAGCCACGAGACCAGCGATTCTGGGCGGTACTCCCATGAGTCTAATGATGAAATGAACCTGTACTCTGTTATCAGTACCACTCCACCGACACCCGACTCATTCAGCAGTCACGAATGTGGAAAAGACCCTGCCTTAAGCAAACATTAAAAACTGATCAGTGTTTATTGCAAAGGAGAATGTTCCTCAGCTGTTCCATATTCCCACAACGTTTCATGAAGAGATTCCCTTAAACCAGATATTCCAGCCATTAGTGTCTGTTCGAAGGACAATGAATGGAGCCTAAAAAACAAATGATTGTGGAATCTGGTCTCTTTCATCAAATCTATCACACTTCTCCTGCAGTATGCTCCGTTGACTAAATCTATTGACTGAAGGTTGGCTTGCTGGATAGTGAATGGATCAGAAACTCTGCCGCTTTTATGCCATTTGTCTTTGTTCTAAAGGGATGTCAAGCGGTCCCTTTGATTTATGTCTACCTCAGCTGGTCTCATGATGAACTCCATTTCGCTGCTTTACCTATATCTGTGTTTGTATGTCTCCCCAGCCTTCATCAGAGATACTTCCTAAATGTTTGTTTTTTGTAATTATAATTATTTGTATGTGTTTTGCTGTGTGATGAATGTGTTACTGAAGGAGTTGTAAAGGCAACACAGATCAATAGTCATTTCTTCGCTTTTTTTCAAATGGCCGATCATGCCATGAACCCAATAAATGAACTACTACCTCTGTATACAAGTATCCTACATAAATGAACTACTACCTCTGTAAAGAAGTATCCTACCAAAATGAACTACTACCTCTGCGAAGTATCCTACATACATAAACTACTACCTCTGTAAACAAGTATCTAAGCAGTTTAATCTCCCTACTTCCTATAACCTTGTGGAGTCCAGTATTTCTCCTCCTATATACAGGTATTTCCTGTAAGATAACACTAATAATTGTGCCTTCCAGTATCTCAGTAACGCAGATCTGCCTTATTTCATAGAATTCAGGACATTACTCAGGAGTATGACAAGATGCCTTAAACCCCAAGACTTTAGTGGAAAATGATAAATAGACTCATGCTTTTGACATGTCTCTTAGACATTCTAGGGGAGTAGACAAGAATGGCTGACAGTCTATGGCACAATGCTATATAGCTGCTGGTATCAGTATTATATGCTCTCAATCAATTATTATCTAATATTGAATATATAGAGCTCCATTATATTTTACTATAGCATATTTGATACTGAAGTCTGTGATTCTTTTTCACATCCACATATTTCTATAAAACCTCAGGGACCCTTTCACTGCTAGCCGATACATGGCATGAAGACCCAAAGCGGAAGTATTCAACTACGGTCGAATGTCAAGCCGAGTCCAAGTAACTAAATGACTATTATCGCCTGCTGCCTTTACAATTCCTGACTTATACTACCTCTTTTAAAATTGATGTGTGTGTTCATTTCCTGGAGTCGGGGAATAGTGTGTTTTTGTGTTTGTACCCCATAAATAAATGGGGCAAAATGTGACAGGGTATCATGCTAATTTTTGGTTTTGAAAGAAGATGAAGTAGGTTACTTAGTTAAGCAGTTGCTTACATTATAAAGATGTATCTGTCATCTACACACAGCGGAACAGACAGCTCTAATGTTAATATTTACGTCTACTATATGAACGTCATGCTTCAAGGCTTCAGTGTCAAACATTGGATCAGTTTACATTATGGACTGTGAGTAGATGACAGGCAAACTGTAATATAGGGCCTAACTGATGTTTGTACATAATGCTGATGATCATGCAAGTGAGTGATTGTCTTCAGACTGCGTATGCACTCTGATCACCATGTGCACGCTCCCAGGTACCTTTGTGAGGCCACTCACTGTTAGATTTGAATGCCGTGTGATTGACCGGTTGGGACTTTTTTTGGGCAGATAACTGGGAGTGGCAGCAAAAACGCAGGCTGTCACAGCCTTTTCCAGGGTGTGTAACCGCTTTCAGTTGTGATCATGTACGCAGAGAAATATATCATCAGTGTCAGTACTGCCAATCTGCATGACCATAAACTCACTAAGAAAGTCCATGTCAGTGCTGTATATGTGTATGCAGTTGCTGAGGACTCAGCCCCAGTGGGTGTCTGTGTTCTTTTCTGGGTGGCAGTATCACTTGCGGTGACTAGCAAGTCCGTAGCCTGAAAAATCTCAGCTGCGTATGCATGCGCGTACAAACATGACTTGGGCCCATAGTCTTCAAAACTAGAAATCATGTTGTACCAAAGATTGTGCTTACTTTGTAAGAGAAAAAAATAATAGTTAAAAACTAGTGTACTATTTTGTTGGCAGATATGCCAAGTAGTAGTGATTGTATTAGTGCCATTATGATATATATACAATCCACTTTCAAGACTACCTTTTAGACTTTAAATAGTCATGTTCAAAATCTTCCAAGTTCCCATTTTAGTATTTAGCTACTAGCTCTTTATTATAACAGTATTAGATGACCTATTTTTTGAACAAATTGCTTTATATGCTACAGAGAATACTCTAACCAAAGATTTCTTTTTGCGTCCTGTCTTGCTGATTGTTTAGCTTACCAAAAACACCTCGTAGTATAAAAAGTTACTTTATAGTGAGATGTTTTTGCTTTTTACTTTACTATTAATCTCTTGGATATGGTATACGCTAAACACGTAATATGCCGGTTTAACCAAAACACTTACACTTCAAATGAGTTATCCTGTGAGATAGGCATGTTAATGGGAAATATGTGCGGATGTCTTTGTCATGTGCTTTGAAGTTATCAGCCAAATAGGTCTGCTATATACAAAACGCATAAGACTTTTGTATTGATCAGTCATTAGTTAATTAAAAAATAAACAACCATAGCTGGAAATATTTTTTACAGAGTATATTGAAGGAACACATACCCCACAGTCTGAATGCGCTATTACCATGAACTAAGGAGAACATTAATGAATCAGGGTTGTCCGGCAATATCTTGAAGAGCCATTGGCCATTACAGCCTTGCAGACTCTCAGGTAACAGACAAACAATCAAAGCCGTATATATGGTACCACTAAATATAGTAAAGGTTGGGCACTGCTGCTGTAAACATTTGCTTTCTTAAGGTCAATTTGCAGTTGTATGTCTTTAGCCAGTGTGGTATAACAGTGCTATTACAACTATATTAAATGTACATGCTGCCTTCCATCACTGCACCTCACCCTCAGTCATTGTTACATTAAAACAAAACAAATTGTTTCTTTGCAAAACCACTTACATAATGCCATCTTTGTTGTATATGTCGGCAACTTTCCACTCAAGGTCAGGTTAACTTCCATTGTACATCCATATGAATAGTTCAATAATACTCTGTTATGCTGCTGAATTCCCATTACTATTCCTTTCTTGGGTAACGCTTAATACCAAAGATATTTATGGTTACGCCGGCATATTATGCAGCTGATAAGGCTTTTAAACGATGTATTGCTTTATTGTGTATTTGCCAATACTCCAAAGGAAGGAGTTGACATTACTATATAAAAGCTGCAGTTTGCTTTTTAGTATGTTTACTATGGTTTAGATTTATATAGTGAACAAAAGGAAACAACAGCATTTTTGTATTCGTATTGTGACTCTTCTCTTGAGTAATGACATCTCTCTATTGTATTGTATTTATCGCTGTGATGTTTTTTCCACTGAATTTTGGACAAAAAGATGTTTTATATATGTATATATTTAATGTACATGTTATTTCCAATGCTATTTCAATAGTGTATTAGAGGTGGGAGAGTCCTTGACAATAGCATCAGCAGGTTCAGTATTAGAATGGGCAGGATGTTTGACAGCAGTGTACTGATTGCACAGCTGCTTTATACAGTATTTCTAAGCGCAAAGCGACTGAATATGCTCAAATGGAATTATGATTAATTTACCCCGCTACTCTAAATTGTCTTATTGCCCCCAAAATCAATGGAGAATTCAGATACCTTTTTTGATTGAACGTTTAATTAAGAAACAGAACATTCAGCTTGCCATGAAAAGAAGAAAAAAAAAGTGTACGTCACTGGTAAGCGTTGCCAGAATTCTAACTGTCAGACATTTCTGCACTGTAATATATGACATGTATCTAAAAATGACGTTGACCATTTATCTATTTAGACGATCTTGTTTGTGACAGATGTAAAGGTGAAAAAATCTATGGATTGCATTAAGGTGTGTGCTGTAATCTCTGGCTATGTGTTTCGTGGCCAGCTCATAAATTTGTCAAAGTTACTTAAATGGTATGTTGCTGGCAGATACATTTTATATATCTTTTCTGTACAGAATGATTCAGAGATTGAAGTAAAAGCAAAAAAGTTACTTTGCACCATTGATAAAACCATGTTGTACTGCTGGTGGGGAAGATGTAACGCATGTAAAGAGATTTACGGTCAATGGACATTATGAGAAATCATTTCCGAAGGATATCGTTATGATTCTCCCCTTGAACTGCCTGCACTGGGTTATTCTGGTTCACTTGCAAAGGCACAATCAGTCTCTAATGGACAAAACCATATGCACTGCAGGTGGGGCTGATGTAACATGTGCAGAGAGAGTTAGATTTGGATGGGGTTCGTACTTCAAACTGATATCTATATCTATATTGCAGTTTATAAATAAAGCAGCCAGTATTTACCCTGCACAGAAACAATAAAACACCAAAATCTAACTCTCTGCACATGTTACATCAGCCCCACCTGCAGTGCATATGGTTTTGTCCATTAGAGAGTGATTGTACCTTTGCGAGTGAACCAGAATAACCCCCACAGTGCATACACACTGAACAATATCGTTCATTGGCCACATCCAGGAGCATGCTTTTGCTGAGGAGATAGTAAAAATTTGACGGCAAGTACAGAGGACAGGGGGGCCATCCTTAACAATCCGCAGGAGCACGCATTAACAATATAGTTCGTGCAGTGTAAAAGTGCATTTGTAGGCTACATGCAAAAGCAGCTAGTATTTACCCTGCACGGAAAAAGAATAAATGTATTTTCACCTAACCTCTTTTGATCCTTCTATCCTGCCTCCGTTCCTACTTATCCTGTTGTTTTTCGTTCGTCCACCCACCTATTTTTAGTATGTTAACTCTTATGAGTAGGGTCCTCCTTCCTCACGTACTCACCCTACCTCTTTACCTCACCTGTCCTCCTGTCCTGTTCTTCCCTTCCTCTACTTCTTCTTCAGTCTCCTCGACAATTTTGACACCTACTTCTGAACTGATGCTGATTTTATTTCTACCAGCTATACCCCTATTTATACTGTATTTTTCAACACACCCTGTACGTTACCTTGTCATTTGTTTTTTGTTTGCTTTGTACGGCGCTGCGGACACTTTGCGGCGCCTTATAAAAAAACATACTACTACTACTACTTTCACCCCTGGATTTGTCCTGGTGCAGACTTATTTGCTTTTTAATGCTTTGCTCCCAACTGTCAGTGTGTATCAAAGAACAACTGTCCACTTCTGCTATATACTAATAGAGAATACATGAAGTGTATGTTGAACATCGTCTAACTCAGTGCTAGCCTTCAAAAACTGTAGCAAACTAGATTTAAGTGAAATACCTGTTTGACCACATGTGGTTCTTGACAAAGCAGACAGTGTTTTCTTTTTTGTGTATACAAACAACCTCACCCAGCAAGCTATTTCCAATCTATTTGTTTTGTGAAATGTTATGACATGCTTCATATATCTAGGCAGAGAAGCTGCTGGTTTCATAAAACTTTATTTTGTAATTGAAAATGTAAGTAATTTCATATTATTTTAGATGGAACCTTGCTTTTGATCAGTTATATATGGCATTGTCATTACCTCGAAATGGAGATAGTAGGGGCAGTATTCAATGTAGATTTTTGGCATGTGCAGTGAATCCTGTTTAGGATTTGCTGCACATTCACCGTGTTCCAGAGGGCTGGAGCATTCGCTGCCAGCCCTCCCTGTCGCCCTTTTGAACGCTGCTGCCCCTGACGGTGAATTTGAACCCCTGCAGCGAATGCCGCAGGGAGCCAGGGGACGGCGACAGGCAGGGAGATGGAATTATCCCTGCCTGCACCGTAATGTTTGGGAGGGGGGGGGGCTCCTCGGGACACAGGCAGCACAAACTGCCCCCCAGGTGGGCTGGCAGGGGACGCGGGTAGGGAGCCGCTGCACTGCCTCCGCTCGTGCAAATGTAATGAGCGTGAGCAGTGAATATATGAATATGTAATGAGTGTCTCTCGGCCCCCTGCTGGCTGTTATGTGTAAATAAAAAATAAATATATATTCATGTGCACCAGGCACATGAATAAAAATAGCATGCCCCTTCACCGAAAAAAATTACTGATTTTTTTTACACCAAATAAAAAAAAATAAAAAATTAAATTTTAAAAGATAACATTCCAGTTCACCTTAAAAAGATGGTGATTGCTACACAGTAAAGCACAGCGAAAATCATGTTAAAAAGCAATTCGCCATCCTAGCATTGAATACACTCACGGCGAATCACAGTGAAAAAGCCATTGGAATTGCGGCAACTAACAAACGGCAAATTTGCTGGCATTCACTGTTCGCCGTCGGCCAAATTTGAGTGTTAAATAGGGCGAATGACTTTTCCAGTCAAAAAATTTGCCAGAGAGCACAAAAATAGGACACATTCGCCGTGAATAAACGGCGAATCAGCCTCATTGAATACTGCCCTATATATCAAAGCTTGGAGAGATTAATTTTGAATAATAAAGTATCGACCAATCAGCTCCTGTAATTTTTTCAAACACAATCTGTGAAATGTGAGGCAGAAGCTGATTGGTGGTAATTTATCTCTCAAAATTGTATCTTTCTGTGAACTTTGATAAATATACCCCTTAGACAGAATCTATGGTTAAACAAAAGTATAACAAAGATTACTGATACAGACACTGATTTCTGTAATGTCTTATGCTTGAATTCATGTAATGTGTCATGTAACCATTTGTTAAAAAGATATATGAGCACCTAACTGTAATTTTGAAGGCCTGTGTGTACAAACAAACAGTCACAAAGGTTACCTTTATCATCTATTATCTTATTAACAGTGCCCCCTAAGAATGTAATGTTATTTCAAAGACAGAATGTGGATAATGTTGTCTTTTCTTCTAATACCCAAATTGTGATTAGTATTAAACAGGTTTTGTCCCTGGAACTATAGATTGGAAAACCCAGTTTGCTATCCAAATATCTAAATATGTTTAGGGGCCCACCAACAGGGCAACCGAGAGGAATGCCGGGCCCCGGTAAAATTTTGGGGGCATGGGCTAAGTGTGGGAGGTGTGGGCACCTCCCGCACTTAGGCCACGCCCCCAAAATGTTTAGAGGAGGGTGAAAGAAAGCTCTAAAAACTGTAATCTCAGCAGCAGCACACACCTACAGCATGTGCTGTGCTGATAGCAGGCTCAGCATGACCTCGCTCTCAGTGAGGCACTTATGCTGAGCCTGCTGGCAGCACAGCACATGCTGTAGAAGTGTGTGCTGCTGTTGCTACCCCGGAGGGATGGAGGGGGAAGGTAGGGGTCGGACCAGGGCCCCTGCACGGCCCCTCCAGCAAGCCTGGGCCTGGGTAATTAGTACACCCCCCCCCCCCCCACCCCACCCTCTCGGCTGCCCTGCACACCAATTCACCTCCATGGGCTCTAATAAAAAATCTTGTCTATGGTCACAAGGGATCCGATATGATTTCCCGGCGGTCGGGATCCCGGCGGTCGGAATCCCGACACTGGAATCCCGACCGCCGAAATCCCGACAAGGGGGGGACATGGATCGCCCCCCCTTGCGGGCTCGCTGCGCTCGCCACGCAGCGGGCCCGGTGCCTCGCTACGCTCGGCACGCTATTTTATTCTCCCTCTATGGGTGTCGTGGACACCCACGGAGGGAGAAAGTTTCGGGATTTCGGCGGTCGGGATTCCAGTGTCGGGATTCCGACCGCCGGGATCCCGACCGCCGGGAAATTAACCGCATCCCGGTCACAAGTTGTCAACGGAATGGTTGATCCAAACTCAGCAACTCACTTCCATCTAGCTAGCATGAAATACCATGTTTTAAAAATACTGCTTGTACCACCAGGTGAACTAGCTCATTGAACTTGTGGAAATAATGTGGCATTATGTATGTATGTATATATACATATATATCTATAGGTAGATATATCTATAGATATATAGATATATCTATAGATATATAGATATATCTATAGATATATCTATATATTATATTCCCTTTTAGGGCCCATACACACGGGGCGACTTTAAGCTGAAAACAGCTCAGTTTACTCGTTTGAGCTGCTTTCAGCTCGAAAGTTGCCCAGTGTGTACAGGGCAGCGTTGAGCGCTGATGCGCGTTCCCGCATCATCACTGGTCCGGCTGCTCATCTAGTATTACCAGCAGATGAGCGGCGGAGTGGAAAGCTTTCCATAGTGTCCTGCTATGGAAAGCAGTTCACCCTGGGGAAAATCGCTAAAACGGGCATTGCAGTGAGCGTTTTTCAGCCCAGTGATAATGGCTCCTTAAATAAATATATCCAACTAAGAGCTACCTATCTTGGAGCAACCCCATTGTACTCCTAATGCAGGCTCCTTTCAGCCTCTCACAAGAGACAGATATATATATATATATATATATATATATATATATATATATATGTAGATGCTCACTTAGTTTAGTAATACCATTCAGGTGCATGCAGGGAGAGGTTAATATTGGGTAAGTAAAAAATGAAAAGATTGCATTGTTTTCCTCAGTTCAGTGATTTTCCCCATCATCTGTCAGCATACAGGCTGTACAAAAATGCCCAGTGTATGCACCTTTAAAGTGTTTTATTAAGACTTCTCTACACATGTATATATTTTTTTATTTTATACTGCTGCTTTCTTTCTTTTCTCTTTTTACGTAAAGGTGGCAGTGGTATTGCTATACTGTAGAGGACAGAGCTGATTTAGTTTTGTACTGATCTCAGGGGATCGGTTTTGTCCCTCTATTGTTGTGTACCTGTTGTTATCCTTGAATGGTGAATGTAACTTCTTTAATGTAGTATTGTTGAAATATGTTTCATGTTTCATGATTTTAGTTTGTCGATCAATTTTTTTTTTTTAAATGTATTTGAAGTTTTGTCTGACAGTTTATTTTATATGAGTAATTATGTGCTCCAGAAGTCTTGCCAAAAATGATAGTTGTTGTTGTTGAATTGCCAAATGTTTATGTTACTACTGTGGTAACAGTCAAAATATCAGTGTGTTGCACAGTTCAAATAAAGATTTTCTTACTGAAAGCTGAATTATGTTTTGGTGACTTTTATATTTAATACAGTAGTTTTATACTGTGCTGGCAGAATAATTTGTTTAATATATTTGTGCATCTGTAATTGGATTTATATAACCTACAAGTATGTTCTTGTAGGTTATATATATTATCGATGCATTCTTACCCTGTTTTATATTTACAGTGTGTGTAGCCCAAGGCACACAGAATATATATAACATTTACTAATGGTGAACCATTTCATTTTATACTGCACTGGACAACCCTGTAATACCGCTTTCACACTGCCAAAACGTTTCAAAAACTGGTATTTTTAAACGGAATTTAAAACGGGTCTGAGCCTTTACATTGCAATAATTACTATTTTAAATACCGTTTAAGTACCATTTACATCAGTCAACCCGTTAAATCCCCTGAACACGTTTCAAGGCAGAATTCAGGGTACAGCCTATCACAGGTCTGTAATCTGTTGTTTTTACTAAATACTGTTTCAGAGCCATTCTCACTGCATAAAAATCGGCTCTGAAATGTGTAGGACTCTGCTTTTTCACCATTTTGAAATACCGGTTGTCTTTAACCGGTAAATCAATTCTGGCGCTTTCCCACTGCAGCCTTAAATGTTTTGAAATGGGAAAAAAATGTCAATATACCGTTTAACATGTGCGGTGTGAAAGGGGTATAATATTGCATACCCTTGATTGGATAAATGGCTATAATGCATGGTAAAAGTCCGGACAGTTTGCATAAAACCATTTGTTTTGCAGCCCCTTGAACAATTCTTCTTGGTGGCTATTATAATCAGCTTACCCCATGATTGAGGATTAAAATTAACAATATATATATATATATATATATATATATATATATATATATATATATATATATATATATATATATTAGATAGATAGATAGATAGATAGATAGATAGATAGATAGATGGCTCACGGACTGGCACTCTCCTTTCACCGCCAATGAGCTGCGTATATATATGTATATGTGGAAAGAAAGAGGGCACCCTGGGGATTTTGTGGAGAAATATATATTTCAAAGCATCTGTAAGGCCAACGTTTTGTGGCTGGCACGCCCCTTTGTCAAGGCTTTCAAAAAGTGCAAAGTGAATCCTATATACATACATAAAATGTATCTATATATATTAACACTGATACACCTGATGCAGTGATTGCAGATGTTAAACGGAATTGGACAGTGTATACGGAATTCAGTGGCAAACGCAGGATTTTCAGAAGGGGGTTTCCAGAGGGGCGGAGCAAAGCACGGAGATGGACACTTAGGTGACCCAGTATATGCCGGGTCAGTTAAAGTATTATAGATAGACCAAATGTATATTAATAACACACACACACACACACACACATATATATATATATATAAATATACATACATACATACATACAGGGGCGTCAACAGCCGTGTAGACCCCTGGGCATAGCAATGTATTGGGGCACCTACCGATCCTCCAGCGGTAGGGGTGGGGGAAGCTTTGATGTCCCGCGGGTGGTAGGGGGTATTATATCAACCGCTCAGCATGTAGGGCCTGGATCAGTAATTTCCACTAATTACCCCTTTATTGCACAGATGGTGGGAGATGAGGTGGGAGAAGGGGGCATTGGGCTGAATGAAGGGGCCCTGATACATAACTTCCAGGGTGGTAGAGGATGTTTAATACACAGAGGAGGGGTGTATAGTGGAGTGGGCTTATTATTCATAATTTTGTGGTGGGAGGACAGCTTGCTTGACTGCAGATATCTCCAGTTCCCGAAAATAGATTTCTTAGATTTTAATGGAATTAAAAACTAGAGAATCCCAACTACCAAATGGTATTGGGGACTAGGGGATGATGAGTTCAGGAGGCAGAGCAATCTGCCAACGAGTATATGAAACTACCTACCAGGTGTGTGGAGCTGGAGCAGTAACCAGCTGCTGGAAGGCTGATATCTCTGGTTATGGGAACAGTAGAGACAAGCTTCTAGTGTCTATCAAAGGGGGAGAGTCCCAGCTTTTGGAATATACCATCAGGAAAACTCTACGTTAGACAGAACCTGAAATATCTGACTGGGAAAGCAATTAACAGGCTTGGATGGGGACCACTGCTTTGAAGTCAGATATCTCCGGTTTCCAAGGGCCGATTTTTAAAATTCTTGTACCCATGGAAAGAGGGGACCCTCAGCTTTCAGCCTAGGGCCCTTAGACTCATGGGGGGGTTTCTGGGTACTCAGAAACCCCCCCTGCGTGCGCTACTGGAATTGGAGATACAGAAAATGGGGCAAACGTGTTAGCGACAGAGAATAGGACATACAGAAAATGGGCCAAATATGTGAGGAAGGGGTGGAATCAGTGGTGGGTGGGGAAAGAGATGAGACAGGATACAGTCACTAGGTCGACCCTATTTAGATCGGCATGCATTGAATCGACCACCGAAGGTAAACTGGGCTTAGGTCGACACCTGAAATTGGTTGAAATGGCTAAGGTTGACTGGGTTGGAAGGTCAACACAAGCATTAGATCGACAATGGCAAGGTCAACATAAGTTTTTCACATTTTTTTTTAGCAGACACGTGCCGACATGCGATATTACATGCCCTACCATCCACTGCGGCATGGTGGGAGAATAAAATAGTGTGCCAAGCGTAGCGAGGGGATGTGGTACACTTTGACTGCGTCCATGTCGACTATTGACATTTGTGACAAAAACGTGTGAAAAACTCATGTCAACCTTTTAACTGTCGACCTAATGCTTGTGTCGATCTTCTATCCCTGTCAGCCTTAGCCAAGTCGACCTATTTTAGGTGTCCACCTAACCTTCAGATTCCATCCAATGCATGTCGACCTAAATTGGGTCGACCCAATGACCCATACCCAAGGGGACTATGGGCCTAATGTAGACCTTATTTCAGGGCAAATTTGTTCTCAAAATGGTCAAAACCATGTTCACTGCAGGTGGGGCAAATGTTACATGTGCAGAGAGGGTTATATTTGGGTGGGGTGTGTTCAAACTGAAATCTAATTTGCTGTTTAAAAGTAAAGCAGTCAGTATTTACCCTGCACAGAAACAAACCAACTCTCCAAAATCTAACTCTCTCTGGATATGTTACATCTGCCCCCTGCAGTGCACATGGTTTTGACCATTTTGAGAACAAATTTGCCCTGAAATAAGGTCTACATTAGGCCCATAGTCCCCTTGGGTATGCGATCAGGTCTGAATTAGGCCCTATGTACTATCTGCTGAGCGCAAAGGACTCTAAAGACCACCATACACAATGCGATTTTGGATCGCATGTGATCCTGCCGCCCAGGAAGGTATTCTGGCTTTCTAATGCTAATGGGCAGCATGTGGTACAGCCTTCAAACCTTTCATTTGCCACAAAGCGCAGTTTAGGAACCGCTGAATTATTGAACTGTAATTGTCTGTTTGTTCAGTATGCATTACAAGGTATCTCATCGCAAAGGTGAGTCACATGTGACACCCAAGAACTAATTTTATATTTATTTATACTAAAGAGATGTTCTAGTGTGCTGCTCAACCTACACATCAATTTCATACTTATTGACTTTTAAAAATCCCTCTCTGGGAGAAGCCTGGAGTGAAGAATCTGAGCACTTTGGTGGGCGGGGCTGGATTGTGACATCATTAATCCCCTCCCCGTCATGACAAAATTATGTGATTTGCAGGTCCGTGGTGAATGGGTGGGGCTAAAATAATAAGTTCATGTCTTTTAAGGCTCCCATACACTGGGTCTGACTTGTCCTTAGGACAAGTCGGACCAGTTTACCCTTGAAAGACCCCCGGCAGCTGCCCGGGAGGCTGTTTACGATTTGGCACTTCAAATTATGCATGCAATAAATCGCATGCCATTTATTGCATGTATATCCCTGGGGAGCTGGCGGGGGGCGGGCAGTAGGGGTCCCTCTGCGGCGCTGGTCAGTGGGTCCGGTGGATGGGAACTGAGTGAGTAGCACTATTCGCCGAGCGTTGGCGCAGGAAGCGCTGCTGAATTTGAAAACACTGGCCGGACACTAATTGGCTGTGATTCAGTGTTTTCAAATTCAGCAGCGCTTCCCGTGCCGTCGCCTGGTGAATAGCGCTACTCACGTAGTTCCCATCTGCCGGACCCGCTGACCAGTGCTGCACAGGGACCCCACTGCCCACCCCATGCTGCTTCCCAGCCGCTGCTGCCCGCCCCACTCCACTTCCAAGCCACCACTGCCCAACCACGCCACCCAACCAGCTGCCCGGACCCTGCAGCCCGCCACACGCCGCACACGTAGGAGGTCCCAGGACGGGTGGTTGGATGGCCAGCAGATCCCACAACCTGCTCGGGTCTTATGCGCACGGGACCATGCAGCGGACCTGAAGGGACATCAAACCGAGCCGATTCGTTGCAATCTTCCCAAATCGGCTTGGTGCATGGGCACCTTTAGCCCCCTACCCTATACTCGGACCTGCAATTTCAGCAATTGTCTCCCCAATCTACTTTCACTAGGAAGCGAGTGGGATGTGGGCAAAGCACCCACTCTTCCATGGGGTGGGGGACTACCCTACAAAAATAGAGTTCTCTTCAACTTTTGGTAAAATAGGTAAGTATGATCAATTTGTGATCAAGATAGAACATGCTTATCCAAACCTTCTCCTTCATACACCCATACAGGATACTCTTATGCTGCTTTCACATGACAAAGTGAAGGTTTGCACCGGGACTTTGAAGCGGGTCAGTCCCGGCTCGAACCTTCATTTTGGGATGTTGACATCCCCACAGCGAACTAATCTATGATCAAGATAGAACAATATGTTTATCCAAACCTTCTCCTTAATACACCCATACAGGATACTCTTATTCTGCTTTCACATGACAAATTGAAGGTTCGCACCGGGACTTTGAAACGGGTCAGTCCCGGCGGGAACCTTCATTCTGGGATGTTCACATCCCCACAGCGAACCAGCAATAATGCCGGTTCGCTGACGTCATCTGGGGGGCGTGACGGGGAGTTGGCACGTCATCGGGGGAGGAGGCAGCACTTAGAGCTCCAATCGCTGCCTCCTCCATAGTGTGAACGGGAAACGGGTCTCTCGACCCGTTTAACCCGTTCACATCGCCAAGCAATATGGCAACAAACCGGTAAGGACTCTGCTTTTTTACCGGTTCGTTTTGCTGTGTTTTCGGGAAAATGGTAACCCCTTTCACGTCGCACTAATTACCGGGTCAAAACGGCTTGTATCCGGTAATTAGTTACGATGTGAAAGGGGTATTACTGTCAGTAAACGGATAGGACACTTTAGCATTGAGGGGTAGATTTATTATAGCGGCGCTAAAAGCGCCGCTATAACACTTCCTGCTTTGCCTCAGTAGCGAGGTGAAGCAGGAGGGGAGAGCGACAAGATCTACTAAGATCTTGCCTCCGAAGCAGGGGAGCATTAACTCCCCCCTCCGGCGATGTCCCCTCCAGCTGACAGCGAGTCAGTTAACACTGACGCGCTGTCTCCTTCCCCCCGGCCGGCTGGACTGCGCATGCATGGGATCTTGCTACTCACGCGAGATCCCCAGCGCAGCTCAGAGCCAGCAGCAGGGACAGCGCTGTCCCTGCTGTAGGCATAGGGCATCGCCGTCTGCAGCTGTCGAAGTCGATAGCTGGAGGCGGCGGAACAGTCAGCAATGCTGACCGTTCATAAATTAGGCAGCAGGCAGGCGCACACTACGAAATATCGTAGCTGCGCTATGCCTCCTGCCCCACACCGCCGCACATTAGACACCCACTCAGCGGGTGTCATAGATCATGGGAAGCGCTATATCATGCCATAAGGCACGGGGATAGCGCATATTCCCCTAATCGTTTGTTAATAAATCTACCCCTGAAATTGTTGTAAATCTGCAGCTTTGCCATTAAATAATTGAATCATACTAAGTGCATCTTATATATGCAGCAGGAATAATACATACTAGGGCAGTGGTGTCAAACTCATGGTCCTCTAGCTGTTGTGGAAGTACACATCCCAGCATGCCCTGCCACAGATGTAATTGATGGATTGCTAAAACTGTGGCAGGGCATGCTAGGACGTATAGTTCCACAACAGCTGGAGGGCCATGAGTTTGACACCACTGTACTAGAGGCATACCATCAAGTATAAAGCATCAGGTATATAAAAAAAAAAAAAAACCCTAAATCTATCTCAACAAGTAAAGGCACTTCATAACAGTATAGAATGAAAGAGTTTTTTTTCCAGCTCTTACACAGATAAAGTGAAAGATATATTTTACTTTATATTCTAGTGTGTATGCTTGATGTTGTAATGATGTGCACCTAAGCGCGTCATCAACTATCCCCTCCCATGTCCAGCATGTCCGGACGAGGGAGGTCCTCGTTATCGCTCCCCCCACCTTTGCTCACCTCGGAGCCGGCATTGGCAAGTGCGTTTGTGCTAGCCAATGCCGGCACCGTGCCACAGCTGATATTGGCATCAGTAGGGTCACCTAGTGTGTATGGGGGCTTTACTTTATTCCCAAATCAGAATCAGGTCCTGGGTTTCTAGCACCAATCAGTCACATTGGGTTTAATTGTGTGTTTTATACAGTACAGACACACACACACAATTGTGCAATTTCCTGACAGTCTGAAGGTGCCCACACACTCAGATGTGCGCATAATAAAATCTTTTCTCCGTCCTGGACAAAAGATTTCAGGCAAGCGCACATCTTTACCAAAGATTTTTCTTAAGATCCCGTGTGCGTTCCTATGGATCTTTTGTTAAATCTTCTGATCTTTTGTGCAGCACGTAAGATCAGAAGATTCAGCTAAAGATCCACGGGAGCACGCATCGGTAAACATTGAATGATATATCGGCCGATTTATCGGAAATCGGCCAATAGGCCCAAAAATCGTTCTAGTGTGTGGGCACCTTAACACAGTAGAAGCTGTAGTTATGTCATGTCTTCCCTGATGATACGGTCTTTAGTTCTGCACCTAAGGGCATAGTTGCCTACCCTCCTGCATTCTGCAGGAGACTCCCTGAAATAGCAGCAATGTCTCTCTCTCCCTCATTTCACCTAGCCCACATTACGCTGTTACATTTTGGGGGGGGGGGGGGGGAAGGAATGAGAGATAGATACATTTACATTGAATCATCAGCACCATAGCTGCCTACCCTCCTGCATTCTGCAGGAGACTCCCTGAAATAACAGCAATCTCCCTCTCTCCCTCATTAGTCTAGCAATCTCCCTCATGTCACCTAGCCCACATTACACTGTTACATTTTTTGGGAAAAAAGGAAATAGATATAGATAAATTTATATTGAATCGTCAGCACCATTTCCATTCCCAGCACTTTACCAAGCACAGTATATCTTACTAACTGCTTTGGGGCTCATTTACATTTGGATATGTCATTTTAAAAGATTCCTCTCAGATGTAGTAGCACACACCCACACTTCTAGGTGCCATGTGCACAATCTGTTTTCACAATCTCTCCATATATGGAACTAGACACGCCCTTTAAATGGAGCATGACATGCCCCCTCAATGGGGTACTGTGCAAAATTTTTACTACCAACCATAATCTCCCTGAAACTAGTTTTCAAAAGTAGGCAAGTATGACCTGAGGGAATTACTTATTTGTCCATAAGGTTCCAAAGCTTGAATGTAACAAGTTATAAAGCATATTTGCTCAGTTGTGTCTGCATAAGTACACAATCAACATGTTTTATAGCGCTACATTACTGTCCTGCTGCTTTCACACCGCAAAAACGGCATTGACCCAGTAATTTAAAATGTTTTTTTTTTTTAAATGGGTCAGACAGCCTTAACCCCGTTCCCACATCTTAAACGGCATTTTACCCCTTTGATGCTGCTTTCAGACCGCATATCTGGCTTTGACCCTGTATTTGGAAACGTTTCCAAAAACGGGTCTGCCAGCTAAAACCCCTTTCACACCGCAGCACTTAAACGGTATATTACCGTTTAAGTGCCGATTTTTTGACACTGGCAGACCCGTTTTTGGAAACTTTCCAAATACAGGGTCAAAGCCAGTGCAGCCTTCAGCCCTCCCCTCCGTGCAGCTCCCCCCCTCCTCGCGCGTGTCGACCGCCCCCCGCGCATGTCGACGCCCCCCGCGCGTGTCGACCCCCCCGCGTGTCGGCGCCCCCCCCCCCTACCCCGTGTCGACTTACCCCGTGCCGGTACCTCCGTTGTGGATCCCGGCACTGCAGCTCAGTATGCTCGGAAAGCACTTATGAAAAAAGTGTCTTCCAGAAAATGGCTGCCCCATAGGAAACCCAGTTTAAAAAAACTGTCTTTCGTATGGGGGCAGCCATTTTCTGAAAGACACTTTTTTCATAAGTGCTTTCCGAGCATACTGAGCTGCAGTGCCGGGAACCACAGCGGAGATACCGGCACGGGGTAAGTCGACACGGGGGGCGCCGACACGCGCGGGGGGGCGTCGACACGCGCGGGGGGCGTCAACACGCGCGCGGGGGGTGTCGACACGCGCGGGGGGGGGCTAAAGTGCTGTGAATACTTAATGAGCGCTCATTAAGTATTCACTGTGCTGAATTTAGGACCCAGCTCATTGGCTGGGTCCTAAATACCGTTTCAGAACCGATTTTGAGCCTAAAATACCGGTTCTGAAACGGGTAGGACCCTGCATTTTAACCGGTTAGAAAAAACGTTTTTTTCTAACCGGTTAATTGGTCCTGCACCTTTCAGACCGCACACATTACCGTTTTAAAACGGTAAAAAAACGGCAATATACCGTTTTTAAAGTGCGGTCTGAAAGGGGCATAAGTGTGGTCTGAAAGGGGTATTATCATTTCAATGCCGTTTTATCCCATCACATTGCACTGGGACACTGAAGCGGGTAGGACCCTACTTTTTTTATCGTTTTGAATTACCAGTTTTCTTAACCGGTAAATTCAAAACGGACCTTTCACACCGACATATTACCGATTTGAAACGGTAAAAACCCGGCATTTTACCCAGTAATAAGTGCAGTCTGAAAGGGGAATCAAAGGTTTATTTCCTATATGTTCTTTGTTTATATTTAGATTTCCCTGGTGCACTGAGCACACACATAGCGTACTGTACTGTAATAACCTGTGACCGGGGCAGGCCGGGCAGCCACCGCTAGATGGCGCTCTCGCCACCGTGCATGAAGCCGGGTGACAGCTCCCGCACTCTCACCTATGGGAGCAGCTGTCTGTGCAGATAGTTCCCGGCGGAGGTAGAGGCAGCTGCCGGGTGTGTAATCCGACTTCCAGCAGCGGCGACTCCCCACTACAGCAGGACCCACCGCACTCTTCCTCCCTAAAGTTAGCAAAGTGCTGCTTGTAGCTGTGCTGCAGGAGGGGGAGGGACAGCGCACGGCCGGGGCTCTGCTGCTCTTCCGGCTCCATGTGTTAGTAATGTCCGTGGCAGGACGGGAACCTTATAAGAGGAATTGCTGTACCCCAGGCCGGACTCTCTTCATGTGCAGGGAGGGCAGGGCTGGGGCCTAGGAGAAGCCCGGGAGATCCCATGGAGCGATCACTGTGGGACAGAGCAGGTTTGTGCACTTGTGTAGTGTTGTGTGGTCTGTGTTGTGTAGCTGTGGCCAGCTGGCGTGTGCTTTCCGCATAGCCCACCTGTCCGCGCAGTCCGCACTGGTAGGAAGTTGCCCCAGTGCATATAACATGTAACATGGGCGATCTCTCTCTCTCTGCCCGGCTGCTTTAATGCCATATTTCTCTCCATGTACTTTCTTGTTTCAGTTACACGCTGTATGTACACTCACACACACTATTCAGCAAGTTACCTGAATGAAAAAAACGTATCAACATTTTCATGTGTCGACTATTGCCATGTCGACCTATTGTTTTTGTCAATGTCGACCTAGTGCATTTCGACCTTCTGCTTGTTGACCAATAGTGGTCGACCTAATTACGGGTATGGGTAAAATCCGGAATCGGATAAGACACCGGAATGCCGGACTGGACATCAAACTCTGCATTCCGGAGCTTGTAGTATCCGGTCCGGGGGTGTCCTGTCCGGGGGTGCTCCATCTGATGAGGCTGCTCTCGCACCTGTCACCTGGGAGAGGAGAGGGGGGAGAATACAGCCTCACCGCATGGTCCGGGGGTGTAATAAAAACTGGAACGGTCCAGACCACACGGGGAGGCTGTAATCTCCCCTTCCCCATGTCCCTGGTGTGAGCAATCACAGGCATCCCCCCGGACAAGACACCCCCCCGCATGGGACACCCCTCGGACCAGACACTATAAGCTCCGGAATGCAGAGTTTGATGTCTGGTCCGGCGTTCCGGTGTCTTATCCGGGTCCGGTTTTTACTTAGTCCCCCTAATTACTGTTGACCTAACAACCAGAACCAATTGAGGGGTGTACATAGTCTAGGATGCTGCTGCTGCATCTCTGGTAGCAGTAGATTGAGACGTTATGCTAATATCGCAGGAGCCATCCTTTAAAAAGCGATTCCCACTGCTGTCTTCTCCGATCTGCTGCTTGCATCTGATCAACATCACAAACATGGGGTATCAGAGCGACCCTAAAGCCAGGTATGCACTAACGATTAATCGGATGATATATCATTCTGATGCGGTTCAAGACAAAGGCAGCCACATCACTTGGGGCGGGATTAGTACTAATACCTGGCCGCCACTTCTTCGCAAGGCAGGGTATCGCCACCTTTGGGTTATATATTTTAATACATCCCATCCTTGGTATGTACTGTAAATCTTGCACTCCTGTAAGTCATTTCCTGTTGTGCATACTGCATGACCAATGGGAAGTGCCAGGGAATGTTCGCATGCATTTAAATGCTGTGGTCAGTGATACATTGCGCCATTGGTCACCGCAATGTGTACCCTGTATTAGATTCTCCAACTGCCTGTCTCACCTAAGCTGCCAGGCCAGAGAATTGCAGTTGATCTTTTCAGCACAGCCCATAAATGGAGGGTAGCAGCTAGATCCCATTTGCCAGGAGAACCTTTCCCATCATGCACTGGGTCCATGTCTACATGGTGGGCGAATATAAACCATGCTCGAAGTGTGGCCACTGCAGAGGAACTAAAATAACCTACACCAACCTGAATAACAGGCGACATGACTGAAGGTCGACATGGTGTTTTTCACTTTTTTTGTTCCAAATGTCAACATGGACAGTAAAGAAGTGTACCGTGTCCCCTCGCATAGCTCACTGCACTCACAATGCTTTGCTCGGCACACTATTTTGTTCTCCCACCATGCCCCCCTATATCCCTATAGATTGTAAGCTTGCAGCATTGCCCTCTAACCCCCAAGTCTGTCTGTCTGTTACCCAGTTTGTCTTATCACTGTCTACTACTGTAAAGCGCAACGGAATCTGCTGCGCTATATAAGAAACTGTAAATAAATTAAAAAAAATGGTAGGCCATAAAATACCAGATAGCATGCACATTAATTTGTAGGGAGGGATTTCACTCTGGCAAGGCAGAATCTACCTGAATGCTCACCACTGCGAATTCATACTGTCATACCTCCCAACTTTTCATGCGAAGAAATAGGGACACTCGCGCGGCTTCGCCGCGCGAGCGCCCGAAAAGGGGGCGTGGCGTATGCAAATGAGGGCGCGGCTTATGCTAATTAGCCGCGACCTCATTTTCATACGAGAATAGACGCTGTGCGCATGCGCACAGCGTCTATTCTACTACATTGGGGGGTCTCCCAACTGCCACCCCCCCGCAGCGGGACAATGCCTGCCGCGGGTGGGACGTCGGGACAGGACCCGAAAATCGGGACTGTCCCGACGGAATCGTGACAGTTGGGAGGTATGTACTGTGCCGTCAGATCTGAATTCGTCTCCGTATCCAAAACTATGGGGAATAGTGAGATTATCAAGATAGTTTACATCTTTAAATTAGCCACACAATGGCAATGCACAAAATGATGCAGAAACAGTTTGCTTGAAAAATAGTCCCCTTAGAATTTGGATAATCTCTGCTCTGATGTGGGCTAGTGGTTGTCCTAAAAGTGTTAATGTGTAAAGCAGGGTTCTCAACTACCTCAGAGGACTCTTGTGTGCTTACTAATTGCACTTGTGACCTTTGCTGCAAAAGGTGCCTTTGAGCACTGGAATCTAGGAGTTGTCTGAGCGGATGTGCATTTAGTTTTGTCTGTATAAATGACTCACCAACTTAAGGTCCATACATACTGGGCAACTTTGCCCAACATGTATGGACAGCTATGATCATTGTCATCGCTGGGAGGAAAACCGCTCAGCGCATACACACAGATCGGCTTTCCCCCTGCCTGGCGCTGTCTGCGTGTGGGGGGGGGGGGCTTTCCGCAGTGCTATGGAAAGCCATCCATAAAGCTGCTCATCTGCTGGTTATACCAGCAGATGAGTGGCAGCCGGCAACGATTATGCGGGAGTGCACAGCAGCACTCGCCGCTCATCGCTGCCCTGTACTTACTGGGTGGCTTTCATGCTGAAAGCCACTCAGATGGGAAAACTGAGCGGCTTTCACAAACGAGTCACCCAGTGTGTATGGGCATTTAGAGTCCAGCAGTACTGTAATATTTAATCACATAGGTTTCACTACTACCACCCAGCAAGAGTGTCAGCTGTTGATACTGTTTGGAGAGTCTGCCCTGTACAATATTGTAGCAAATAAAACTGAAATTTCTCACAAATGATCAAAGTAAAAATGCACTACTCAGAAAATCCTCCTAAATAAGGCACATATAGCCAAAAGCTGCCATTTTGGGCCCAGTCAACTGTCTGAATAATCTGTTCTCCCACTATGGTACAATACAGGCAAGCAGTAGCTATAGTGAGATAATCAGTGGCCCCATGCCATCACTACCAGTCCTTAAAGGAGGGCAAATTGCCTACAGCATAAGGAATACCAAAGTACATCATCCTTCTGGAATCTTTATCCTAAGAGACTGTAAAGGATGGTTCTGTTAAAACTTAAGCTGAAATGTACTATGTGCATATAGTTAAAAAAAATAATTGGATCTACACACAAACTTCGCTTAAAAATTCTGATCCTACAACTACACTGAAGGCTTTTTTTCGGTTTCCAGCAAGTTACAAGCCTTATTCTGCTTGGTACGGTGGAACCGTATTCGGGCGGATCGGGTTTTTTTTTTCATCTGCGCATGCGTAGCTTTCGCTATGCGCATGTGCGGCGACCTCACACCACTCACGGACGGGTCTCTCCGTGCGAAAAAACCTGTCCGCAAGAGTACGGTCATTGTGGGCGGCATGGGGACATTTTTATGGCACCGGCCGGAATAATGAGGAAAACTGGGTGTAAACATGGGCGTACACAAGGGTGTGCACCAAAAATGTACGGTGCTACAACCGCTCGATCGGCGAATGCATCGTGCATTTTGGGCCAAAAATAGGCGGACGCCAAAGATAGCTCCAGACCACCCCTAGAGATACCGCATGAGAGCGGACGCCTGGGTCTGCTAATTAATGCTGATTACTACACCTGAATGTAATAAGCAATGCTGCAGCCTATTAAGTGAAAACCATGATTTCACTACCTGCAAGCCACACACAGCCCACAAACACATTGGAAGCTTATCTTTCTACACTTCTCTACATGTAAAGGTTGGTTTCATTTTAGGTAAGATTCATTTTAAGACCTGCTTATATATGCCAAGGTAGTTAGTTTATAACCATTTACACCCATTCAGTAAGTGTTTTTATATACTTTAAAAAACAGGACACTCAATTCACAGAAGTCGACATGTGTCAACTTTTTCACTGTAACACCAACATAACTTTATTTAAAAGTAAAATCAATGTGGGGACACATAGATAGTGATTAAAATGCCACACTAGAACATAATAAATATACATGTAATGAGGGTTAAAATGTTGTTTTATTAGGGTGTTTATTAAGGTAGACAATTGAGTTAATAGAAAACAATTATTGAATAACAGTTAGAATAATTAATTAAATGTCTTAATTATAGTTCAAAGGCAAGATTTGCAGTGCCATATATGTGAAGGGTATGCCACCCTGCACGGACGTACGCTCACTCTCACGATCGGTGACACACGCTGAGTTTTCCATTGAAAAAAGGCGAGACCCGTCCATGCACTGTGGCGTACGCTCCGATATACGGAAGATGTCGGTGTGAAAACGGACGAGACCCGTCCGTATACGGTGGCGTACGCTCAAGTGTACGCCACTCCCCATTGTCGGTGTTTGTGACCATCCGTATGCAGATGTTTTGTGGGCGGACTTACGCTCACCGTCCGTGTACGGGAAAAGTACGGTGAAACGGACCGTATGTACGTTGCACCGACCGAACCAGAATAAGGCCCTTAAAGAAGATGGTTTTCAGTTTTGTAAATGAATGAAATATTTGCTTTTAAATGTCCTCATTGTACCTGTTTGTTTAGTTGGTGATTTAGGGGGAGTGGAAGGATTATCCAGGCCCAGTTCCCAGCTGAGAGGTCCTGAAAAAAAGAAGCGCAAATCAAGTGTACAGGTAACTCGCACATAAGTTAACATCACTGGATTTTAGGGTTATTTATAGCGGTAAAGGACAATTTCTTAGTATTATAGCATTATTGCTGGCTTTCTTGAAAAGGCTTTACCTTTAATTTGAATATTTTTTAGCGTGGAAATTTTAGAAGATATGGGGTGCACATACACACACTACGGCGCTCCTTAATTATTTCAATTAATTATTTGCTGTGGTGCCTTTCTTATGTATGAAAATCCAGAAACATACATACAGATGACACTCTGCGCTCACAAACACTGAAAATGGTGGTTTTACATATATTCAAAATGAACAATCAGACTGAGGTGGGTACAAATATGACAACTTTATTTTGATAATAATTGCTTTCAGTTAATTGTATAAAATAGAGACAAATACTCTTAAAAAAAAAACAGGTTATAAGCAAGGTTGAACGAAATACATATAAATATATGTAAAATGTACTAAAATTGGTTGGTTGCTCAAAAATCTGCACGCTGAAAAATAGGTATTTGGATTTTAAAACTCAAAAAGCTAAAAAAACTAAAAGGCTGCTATTACCGGTATACACAAAGACCAGGAGGGGTGGGGAACATACATGTGCACAGACAGATAGTCACTGAGTTACCAATTGGATTTGTACTTGAGCAAAGATGGATGTTGGTGGGTGTGGTTGCTCAAATGAGCGAAGTACCTTGCCTTGAACTCGGGGGTGAAGTGTCTGCTGGCAGACTCCCATCAGTGCTGTTGAAGTGCACTACAGAGTACTTTATCATTATATATTTATATAATCTTTATCATTATATATTTTTATTTTCATTCCCAGGTTTACATATATATCAATATATACATTCATAATTTTCCTTCCCCTTCACTTGAGTACAAATATTTAGATATTCTGTTAGTCTAGACTGGTGCACCTATATTTATAGATATAAACACCTAACCTGATACTCCCATAATATTCATCCCAAAAGTTTTTTGTTTCCCCACCCTGTCATCCTCCCCCCCCCCACCAATGTTGATGTTTGTCTTCCCACCCCCCGTATATGTACATGTACAATCAGCCCCTATTCTGTATGACCAGGAGCAGTGGATCGCACCATACTGCATAAGCACTACCAAAGGAAAAGTACAGGACTACCCACTAACACAGATATGCAGAAAGTACTACGAGCAGAGATGACAACACTGGTTCGCATTCCCATAATGGGTGGTACAGAAAAGAGCAGCCAAAGATGCTAGCAACTCCCCTGGCCAAGCATGCTACAGAAGGGCGGAAATTAGCCGCTGTGAGGAGAAGAGAGAAAGGGCAGAAGTGGCAATGCGCCCCAGCTGCCCGGAATTGACGTGGCGGCGGGACACCAGCAACTCCCCACTCCCCCCAGCAAAGTATGCTGTAGAAGGGGGGGGGAAGGAAGCCGCCATAAGGAGAAAAGAGTAAGAGTGGAAGTGACGCCGCTCCCCTGCCGCCCGTAAGTGACGCGGCGGCGGGACCCAGGGGGGTAATGATGCAGGGACAGCACCTGTCTAGTATCAATCAAGAAGCCAATATAAGGACCATGATGGGAGAAGTCCAACAATACCACTATCACCGTAGATGGCTTCCTCATGAAACTAGTCGAGTGAGTATAACTGGACCCGCCAGTACGCTGTAGTTTACTTCAACATTACTGACTGGGGTGAAGTATGCTGGCAGACTCCCGAGTTCAAGGCAAGGTACTTTGCTCAAATCTGAGCCATAGCATCCATTATAAACATTGGATAAGTACAAATCCAATTGGTAACGCAGTGACTATCTGTCTGTGCACATGTATGTTCCCCACCCCTCCTCGTGTTTGTGTATACCGGTATTAGCAGCCTTTTAGTTTTTTAGCTTTTTGAGTTTTAAAATCCAAATCCCTATTTTTCATTGCGCAGATTTTTGAGCAACCCGCCAATTTTAGCAAGAGTATTTGACTCTATTTTACGCAATTAACTGAGAGCAATTATTATCAAAATAAAATTGTCATATATATACCCACCTCAGTCTGATTGTTCATTTTGAATATATGTAAAACCACCATTTTGAGTGTTTGTGAGCGCTGAGTGTCATCTCCCTTTATCCATCCAGGTATCTGTAGTGTACCCTGTCCCACCCCGCAGCCCATCACACTTAACTAGTCCACAGCGCGGCATCCTAACACCACATCCCCATACATACAGATGAGGCGGCATTACTTGGGGACCGGTTTAATTACACGTGCTTTGCTGTAATATTTCTCAGCAGTTTATGCATGTTGAGTGTAGAAGGCAAATTCTGTTTGCACTCCTAGAGATGTGAATAGAATTTGCCTACCATGAACTGCCAAAAAAGTGCACCACAAGCAGCGACCAGAAGCTTGTGTGTAATTGAATCTGCCCTCCAATGAATCTGCTTGTTAAAGCCTAAACATTTTGTTAGTTTCAATATATAATTTTTTGGTGCTCTAGTGTTTCCTGAAGTCTTTTGTGACATTTGTGGGACTTATTTTCATTTTCTTTTAGGGTTCTTCCCTTCCTCCCCTCTCTGAATATGCTCCACCAACGAACACAAGCTCCAACCATCTTATAGCCTCCAATCCTTTTGATGATGACTATAGTGTGTCCTCCCTTTCAGGGTACACCTATTTTGGTAAACCCGGATATGGCAATATTGAAAGCTTTAATAACTTTAAGATGCCGCCTAATATGTCCCCTAAAAGGTCTTCCAGAAATGGTGGCACTCAAACTTTCAGAGATCAGCAACTATCGTTTTCAAAAGACCTAAAGGGAATGCAGTTAGAAAAAACATTCTCCTTTGATGTTACTATGCAGGACAAATTAAATTTTGAAAATGAGGCCTTTTTTAGCAGTGGACTAGGTCACACCATCGTTATGCCCGGGCAACACTTTAGACCGAACCACAACCAAGAAGTCTATCACATGACCAGTCTGAATTCCGGCCAAAGAAATGACTTTCAGGTTTCCTCTTACAGACCTCAGGTTGGCAAAATGAATTTTAACCATCAGTTGGAGAGCAACCATTCATTTTCTCCGACACCACCTTCATTTATGTATCCAGCAATGTCCCACCCCAAACAAGAATTGATTTCGGTACATATGAAAAAATTTAACCAGAACCCCACTACATCTGAAGACCAAACTAATTCGGATCATCTCACTTATTCTTCTGCAAATATAAGAAGTTCTAAAAAACAGTTGGTAGGACAAAAAATATCACAATCTGATACTGTAGACCTGACCAATTGTGGTACTAACAGAACTCGTAGTAAGCCTTCTAGGCTGGTAAAAGGTGATGTAACGCCAAGGGAAAAATGCAATAGATGGCTTCTTCAGTCTAGCTTTTGCAGCAATTTATCTACGGACGCTTTGTACCAATGTGGCATTTGTTGCATTGAAATTAATAATTTTGAAGATGCCATCATGTGCGAAGTTTCTTGTCAGAAGTGGTTCCATCGAACGTGCACTGGGCTAACTGAGATTGCCTATACACTACTGACTGCTGAAGCCTCTGCAATTTGGGGTTGTGATTCTTGTATGGCAAAGAAGGATATTCAGTTGGTGCATACTAGAAAATAGATGAAGGAATGTGCCAGCAGCCTATTATTTTGATTCATGGCAATTGTGTTTTTATAAAGTGCCTTTTCATGTTTAATTGCCATGACTTGTGTATAATTATGACTAATTGCCATGACTTGTGTGTTCTGTTGTTAACCAACCCAGGTGAACCCCAACAGTTACATTGTTTATTTTTACACACCATTGCAGTAATGATTGAGCTGTTATTTCTTGTCAGAGTTGAATCTTTACCTCACTGCTATAGATAAAAATTGTTGTGACCATTATTCAACTACTTTTATAGCTCGAGATATCCAAAACTGAGCACGCTGTTTTATGATATCGTGTGCCTCAATTTTTTTATATTATTTTTATTTTACAGAATTGTCACCTTGTAATTTGGATAACTTAATACTAGCGGAGAGACCTTTTTGAATATCTCCATTTCTACTCTGCCAGATGCCCTAATAACTATATGCTGCTCTAAAATATCTTGCACTATATAGAATGACACTTTTTTTTTATTTATTTTTTTCATTTTTGTGAAATCGTCAAGGATGTTAAAGGGGATCAAAAAATGAAACCTCAACAGATCTTAGAAATTGCACAGTGGGAATTTTATAGAAAGACAACTTTGCATTTATGGGCATGTGTTATGTTTGCATGGAAGGTTATCATTAGAGAGTGGGTATGTTTTAATCTCAGCACTTGGCACACAATCCCTTTTTGTAAATGTGAGTTCAGGATTTAACTATAAAATGGCTTGAATATTTATAAAATTAGCACTTTGAAGTACAGTTCTTTGGATTAATGGCTGTTTATTTTTGCTATCATGGTTTCTTCTTTTTTTTTTTTTTTTTTTGCAAGGACACAAAGTATTTAAAAAAATAAAATAAATATAAGTGCCTTTGAGAGCATACGAGCTATTGAGCTAACTGTGAGGGGCAATGTGCTTTATTGAATAGAGTGTCTGCTAAGTTGATGTCAAACAAATATCCTGCAAGCTTTGTTACTGCTATGAAGTGGGATACGGTCATTTGGTCTACAGCATGATGGTCGACAAGCTTTGGGTCGACACCATTAGGTTTACATGGGTCAAGGTCGACATGGTCTAGGTCAACAGTCAAAAGGTAGACATTCAGTTTTTCACTTTTTTGTGCCGACAGGCGGTATTTCATTCCCTACCATCCACTAGGGCAGTGGTTCCCAACCCTGGTCCACAAGTACCCCCAACAGTGCACGTTTTCCAGGTCACCCTGCAGGTGCACTCATTATTCAGCCACATTTGAAAAGATCCACAGGTGGAGCTAATTATAGCACTTGTGATTCTGTGTGGAGACCTGCAAAACCTGCACTGTTGGGGGTACTTGAGGACCAGGGTTGGGAACCACTGCCCTAGGGCGTGGTGTGAGGAATAAAATAGTGTGCCGAACCCAAAGCATTGCTAGCGATGCAAGGGGATGCGGTGCACTTCAAACTGTGTCCATGTTAACTGTGTTGACATTCGGGTCAAAAAAACAGTGCAAAACCCGATGTCGACCTAATGCTTGTGTCGACCTAGAATCATGTCGTACTAATGCTTGTCAGCCAACATGCTGTAGACCAAATGATCCAAACCCTATGAAGCATAAAGGCATTTGAAAAAAAATATATACATATATTGCTCACATCTGTTGTCTTTATGCCATATTTTAAGGGCTATTCACATAAGTGATCAGGAAATGCAAATCATTAAAAAATTCGTATACAGACCGTCATTAAAGAGCAAGTCTAGAGAGTTTGCTTTTTCGGATCTTATGATTGTTGAATTACTATTAGAATAATCAATGATTTCATTTAGAAATGTTCTATATTGTGATTTTATGATGATAGAAGGGATTAATATATACACTTGTAATTCTGAAGCTTTTCCCTGACACTGCATAGATAAGTACTGGGAGAGGAAATGAAATACTCTGTACTCGAAGATCAGAAGGAAATTTTACTCTTCCAATAATTGGCGAAATAAAAGAAAATAACCAATTCATGTGCATATTGTTTTTTTTTTAATAATAATAATTATTATTATTTTGTAATGGATTCACTTGCTAAAAGTATTGTAGTACTAAAGATCATTAATTTGATTATGGAAGAAGGTGAGTCATGTAATTATTGGTGGTTTATCTAGCCATATCATAACTGTTTATTTTACGGATGTTTGACTGCCTTATTGAAGTCAGTCTTCGTCACTCGCTTGTCCGGTAAAACGGTTTTATTAGCCGATAAGCTTGTTGTAACGTTTGTAGCAGATCTTCTGGAATGCAGTGACTGGTCTACTTATTTGGCTATGTTGGTGAGAGCAGGTCTGCATGTCAGAGACAGTAGCGGTAGCAGGAAGCCACAGACTGAGACTTGGGTAGGGTTCTTTAATATCACAGTATTTATGGTTGGCTCCTGTAAAATGATGGAGGCAAACCTACTTGTGCGTAATAAAGTTCATATATATGCTAACTACTCCTCACCTCCTATGATGTGAAGTACTGCCACTGACCACTAGAGGCCACTCGACTGACCAAATTACTCCTTTTGTGTGCTAAAACATGTCATAACAAAGTGAAAGCATATTGCAGGGACACTGATCCTGTTTCAAACTTGCTGGATAATGGGGAGAGGGAGCTGTGAAGACAGAAATTGCAGGTAGGAGCAGATGGGTACCGGGGGTGGTGTGGAGAGTTTGTGGGTTAAAAACTGTCACAGCTCAAAGTGAAAGTACACTGCAGAAGCAGTCCTTTTGACAGCCTTTTTAACTAGTTTGGATGGAATTCTGTTTTTTTTTTTTTTTACATCGCATTATTCTGCATCTTTGTACAGTCAGATAACACTATACAGTAGCATCCATTGCTGCCCTATCCAGCATTGGATTTGTGTACAGCTGTAAGTAGTATATAAGGTACTTGTTTCCTAGCACGGCCACACCGATTCAGATCGGGGTGGTCGTGTCGGAAAAATCGGGTCGATCGCATCGCATGCGATTTGGTCGCATGCGATGCGATCGATGCGACCGACCGATTTTTGACCCGATTTTTTTCATTGAATCCAATGTAAATTGGGTCCCTGGGACCCAATTTTACATTGGATTCAATGAAAAAAATTCCCAACCCCCCCCAAATTTAAGCGCGTTAACCCCAGCCCACGATAGACGCCAACCCGAAGCGTGGCGAGCGCAGCGAGCCCGCGAGGGGCGGCGGTACGCGTCCTCCGACCTTTTCATGCCCTACTATCCACGTCGGCGTGGAGTGAGAATAGAATAGTGTGGCGAGCGCAGCGAGCCACCGAGCCCGAAGCGTGGCGAGCGGACGCGGATACCTTCACAGGTAAACGCGTCCCTTCGCGGGCTTCACAGGTGTCCGCGTCGCCACGGACACCTGTAAAGCCCGCAAGGGGACGCGTATAACTGTGAAGGTATCCGCGTCCCCTCGCGGGGCTCGCTGCGCTCGCCACGCTTCGGGCTCGCTGCGCTCGCCACACTATTCTATTCTCACTCCACGCCCTAGTGGATAGTAGGGCATGAAAAGGTCGGAGGACGCGTACCGCCGCCCCTCGCGGGCTCGCTGCGCTCGCCACGCTTCGGGTTGGCGTCTATCGTGGGGTGACGACAGGGACATCTATAATGTGAAATGGGTCATATTGGCCCATTTCACATTTTTAACATTTTTACAGCATTTCAATGTTAAAAAATATTTTAACATTGAAGCCTATGCAAAAATCGGGTGCATCGCGTCGGGACCAATGTTAATGGTCCCGACCGACGCGATGCCCCCGATATTTTACCTTCCCGACAAGATTTCAATGTTAAAATATTTTTTAACATTGAAGCCTATGGAAATATCGGGGGCATCGCGTCGGTCACGTCGGGACCAATGTTAATGGTCCCGACCGACGCGATGCCCCCGATATTGTCTCCTAGCCGGCAAAATGGACCTGATTTCAAAAGAAATCGGGTCCATCGGGGGTAATCGTGTCCCTTAAGTAAGGGACACGATTACTTACGATTGTGGCCGTGCTAGGAAACAAGTACCGTATATAAATATAAACACACTGTGGGGGGTCTGTGTCCTACCAATATGCCTTACATAGCAACCACTGGAAACCTGCAGATAGGTCGAGAATGCAAAAGTGTCTGTGCCACCATATCCGTAATGAAGCATGACTAGGGTTACCACCTTTTCCCTTTAATTCCGGACACATATTAATTACACAGGTTCTGTGGCTGGCTGACTTCAAGACTCCATATCACCTGGTTTTAAACTTCCACAGAACCTGTGTAATTAATGTGTCCCGAATTAAAGGGGAAAGGTGGTAACCCTAAGCATGACGTTTCTAGGAAGTTCTTTAAAAAGTATAGAATTGACTCTAGAGCGTTACTGAAAGACTTTCAACTTACAGCTCTTCACAAATCCAATACTGGAAGGGGAGTTTGGGACTATGAGCTACTTAGAAATTCATCAGGGACTAATTTTATTTGTAAAAGCAGCCATGCACATGTGATGAAATGTTCCATTAATGGTTATTTGCTGGGTTTCCCGGGCAACAATGGTCTCGTGTAGTCTGTGGGATCTGACTGTGAAGACTCACGGGGAAGATTGATGGGGACTATGTAGGCTTAGCAGTCACTGGAGCACTAGCTGACAAGTAATCATTACAAGTCACATTATGATGTAAATAATATTCATGTTTAAAATGGATGTTGTGAACAAAGTACATAGTGGTTTATCTGGTATTTAACTCCGCCACATCCTGTGCTGAATTATTATGCTTTGTGACAATGTCATGATCAATGCAGAATACAGTGTAAATGAGTAGTACGCACTTGTATCATAGGTTAGACTTGGGTGACATCCAAGTAGATTTAATCATTGTAATTGATAGGCTATTAGGGCATTACAGAGATCAGAATGCAGACTGGCACTGTAAACTAAAGTGCAATCGGCAAAAGAAGCCTACAAATTACTCTGGTTCTCCCTAAATAGTGATCATAAATACTGGGTGCTCTGCCTAGTAATGGGATGCAGTGTAAATCCCGGCGGTCGGGATCCCGGCGTTCAGAATCCCGATCGCCGAAATCCCGACACATTCTCCCTCCGTGGGTGCCCACGACACCCCTGGAGGGAGAATAAATTAGTGTGCCGTGCGCAGCGAGCCCGCAAGGGGGGGCGATCCACGTCCGTCCCCCCCCTTGTCGGGATTCTGAACGCCGGGATCCCGACCGCCGGGATTTAATACTGAATCCCTAGTAATAAGTGTCAAAAACAATTTAAATCTAAATACCTCCATCTCAAAAATGTAGGTTGTAAAATCAGGGGTAGCAATCCTTGTCATCAGAAACAAAAGGCATACAGTAGTGGAAAAGCACTATGCAGAGAGTGTGTGTGTGTGTGTGTGTGTGTATTTGCGGATATTCGGGGTTTGCGAATTTCCCCAACAATCGGACTGGGTAGCGACTATGGCCTTCACAGAGAGGGTCTGAAGAGTTAGGCTCTCCCTCTCCCCTTCCCCTCTCCTTCATGTGGCTCTCTGTACGTTTACATTTTATTTACCTTCTTGCATATAATTCTGTAATTAGGTTTATTTGTTGCCTGGTACAAGAATGATTATCGTTTTATATTCCACTGCACGCCGACATCTTATGATTATATCCCCAGTTATATAACAACCTCTGATTTCGACTTAATTACACCTTCGCTACTTGTTAATTTCAATTATCTGCTACTGATGCTTGTTTATTACTGCTTGATACTTGTCTCTGGATATCCTTGTTTTTCGTAACGTTCTCATTTACAATTTATTTTGTCTTCAATGAGTATACTTTATATTAATATCACCTTTTTATTGCTATATTGTCTTATGTTTGAAAATCTTAATAAATAAAATAAAGATATGACACTGTGGCTGATGGTGCCCATACACTGTGCGTTTTTTGCGCTCCTGCGCACGGTGTACAGATTCAGAGACTCAAGGTGCCCATACACAGTGCAATAATTGTATGCGTTTTTGGACTATTAATTTTCCTTAAAAGACTCCCAATCTTAGCAGGGTTGAACAGAACCTGGCAACTTACTCCTGCCTGACATCATGAGCTACATGACTTACAGAGGCTAGAAGTTTGACGATGGCTCGGTATGTCACCTCGGGGTCACCAGGTTGTCCTGTGAGCTTCGACTGACCAGTAAGTTAAAGTGACCAAAGTTGTTTTGTTTCAGAGACTTTATTTTTCATAATAAGGAGTAAAACTTAAACATTTCAAAGACACCTACCTTTCTTAAGGTGCACACACACTGGGCATTTTTGCCTAGTGTGTATGCTGAGCCATGATGCTGAAATTCGCTCGGTGCATACACCCTGGGTGATTTTTCGCAGGGGTGGATGGCTTTATATAGCCAGATGCCATGGAAAGCTGTATATTTCATAATACCAGCAGATGAGTGGTGGTGATGTGGGAGCGCATATCACCACTCATAGCTGGCCTCTGTACACCTTGGGTGGCTTTTGAGCTGAATGCAGCTCAAAAAATGGGGTGTATTCAATGCCGCGGTGAGCGGCCAGCGAGGGGGTTAAACAGCGAGGATTGCAGAAAACCAGCGATCCTCGCTGTTTAACCCCACGCCGGCCGCTCTCTCTATTCAATGTTTTGGGGAAGTCCTCGCCGCCACAGGACGGCGAGAATTCCCCAAAACAGCCAGACCCGCGGCTAATGCAGGAAACTCGCTGTATTTAGCCGCGAGTCTCGCTGCTTCTGGAGCAGCATACGCCAATTCCCCCTCTCTCAAAAAATGGAGCGAGGGGGAATTGGCGTATGAGGGGGCTGCGTTGAATACTGTCAGGGTGAGTGGTGACAGCGAGCAGGAAGCTCTGCTCGCTGTCACCACTCGCCCACAGCATTGAATACCTTCAAATAAGTGAGCCGATTTCAGCTCAAAATCGCCAAGTGTGTATGGGCCTTTAGTAACACACATGCCATGACAATAATATGTCATCTCAGCATAAAAAAGCTGGCTGAGCCAAATTGTTGCATTATAATGTAACTTTATAGTATATTAAATTCATAATTCAGTTTCTTATAGAGGAGGGATGTTTTACAAGAGGCTCTTTCTAATACCCCTTTCCCACTGCAGCTCTTAAATGGTAATTTGCCATTTTTTTTTTTAGCCCTTTTAAACAGGTAGAGCTGCAGTGGGAAAGCTACAGGTTGCGTTACCCGTTTAACAAATACCGGTATTTGTTAAATCGGTAAAAAGTAGTGTTTTCACCCTGGTACCTGGGGATCCGGGCAGCACAGTCCATCGCCTCCTAGTGACCCGCGCATGCCCGCTGCCTACCTCGCTGCCAGGTACCAGGGGAGGGAGTGTTACTAGGTGCTAACTACTGCATGGTATATTACTGTTTAATTACCATGTACCTTTCACAACGGGTGCAATATCAAAGGTACAAAAACAGTAATTAACCAGTAATATATCGTTTACAGCATGCAGTGTGAATGGGGTTAAACTTGCTCTGACCCGGTTAAAGAAACGTTTAAAAAAAACGGGTCAGAGCAGGTTTGGCAGTGGGAAAGCAGCATCAGAGTACAGTGGAGTGTCATTACAGCTCAACATTTAGGCTGATGTACATAGTTATTTATTGAATATTGTAATGTCTAACAATCCAATTACCACGATGAAATGTTTCCTTTTGGTTAAGTGAGTGTTTTCTTGCCAGAGATTTGCATAGAATTCATTCAGCAGCCATTCTTGACATTGAGCTCCCTACCAACAACAGCTTGTCGCTAGGCAACATAATGGGATAGGACAGTAAGGGTATTCTCTTTAGAGCCTGTGGCACTCTAAGGAATATTTTGTTTATCTGATGCAAAAATAATCAAGTAATTGGCAGAGGAGTAACATTAATGTACAGTTTACGTCAATGAATTCTTCTGTGAATAGGGACAATTATTGGAGACACATGGTTCACATTCTGTTGGATTGGTTATCCCCACTCACCATCTATTTTAAGTAGAATGGTAATTGGGTAGGGATTGTGTGCATGTAAAGTTCTGTGAAGAATTATGCATGAAATTTATAAATTTGAACGCACAAAACAGAATGTGGCTTTATATGCCATGGAAAATGGATGCCCTTCTCTCTCGAAGTGATAAATAATATTAGCCTCAGAGATTGCACTCATCGAAAAAAAAAAATTGTGGGTCCTAAAGCCCTCACTTTATAACTAGGGAAACCAATCCCGGGTTTGTTGGCAGGCGAGCGTGCAGTGCCTCCGGGGGGTGGGGTGCTGGTGGTGTTGGCTGTCCATAAAGAGGGCGGTTGGTGCGGCCAGGGAGCGGAGTGGCCTGTGTAGAGTGACCGCTTACACGTCACACGAGTGCTCAGACGCTGCCCGGCATTAGACTGTGCATGCCCAGTCTTATCCCGGTATTGAAAAATCCAATCCTGGAATCCTGCTGATCCCAATCTGGGGATTGGCTATCCTATTTATAACATTGGGGTCCTTCGTCCTTTTTTTGGGTCCCTTCACATATTGCGCTTTTGAGCTACCACCCCACCTCACCGCCTCTACTACTGTCACTACAGTGCCTCTTTAGAGGGACAGAAGAGTGGAGTGAGCATTAATTGTGACCCAAAGTTTGAGAAACGCTGTACTATACTATAAGGATTTTTTTGTTCTATGTTTTTGTTTTGTTATAAGTGAACTATGAGGAGGAAAACCAGGGTATACCAATGGACTATAAATGTGATTGTTCAGGTCTGCTTATTGATTTTGATTGTTTAGCACTAACTAAACTTGACTGGGCCCCAAACTGGTTTTGTTTTCGAATGGAAATCTTTTGCAGTTTCCTGGCCCCTTCAGATAATATTCATGGGTGTTCTTTGACAACCATAAATGTCTTCTTGTTTGTTTTGTTAGGAGTACTTTCTAAAGGTGCCCACACACTTCAGCATTTTGGCCTCTTTTTTCACTGAGAAATTGGATGAAAAGTGTCAAATCGAATGTGTTTTGTCTCCATTTCGGGTCCAATGCGCGTTCCTGTGCGCATCGGAGTTGGAGATCAGTCCTGCTGTATGTAAGATCCGTTATCAATGAATAGGGGTCACATGCAATATATTGCATCCGAAAAGGACCTCATGCGATATATAGCATATGATACTGTTGCCCAGGCCTTCAATAAAGGATCTTGAAATAGCAATCATCATATTCCATTGCAGGTGTATTTTCTACGCGTAGGCTTTGTTTATTCGCGTGGGCTGCATAGTACAAGAAATAGGCACTTACCGTGTTGTCATGATGCTGTGTCAGCGAAACACTTTCTTACCTTCTAATGGTGTGTGCACACAATGAGATTCCTTTTGCTATTCGACTAATAGTGCATACACACAGTTCGATTTCGATTCAATCTCATGGTGTTCCTGATCCTTCAGGCAGGAGATTGAAATGGAATCTGAATCGAATGCAGCAGTGAACACATTACATTTGCACTATATACTATTAGATTTCACTAGATAGTCTTGCCTGCTAAGACTTTTTTTCTATTTGATTTCCACTACACAGGACTGCACATTGGGATCAAATCTGCATTGCATGCTGATAAAAGCATTCGATTTCTATTTGATTCTATAAGCAAAATTGGATTGAAATATAGTGCACATCTCGCCATGTGTACCCTCTATAAGATTTGATTTCTATGCAAATATTAAATTCATACTACAGGTGGAGTATCCCTTATTCAAGTAACCTTTATTCAAATTATTCCGAAAACCATGCATTCCAGAAAGTGAAGAAAAAACTAGATATTTTCTTTTGCTGAAAACCTTGTTGGGACATCTGTAACAGCACTACTGAGGACATGATATGTAACTGGCACTAAATATCGGCAAGAAAATGATTTCTTGCCATTCAAATTCAGTATCTGAGATTGTACACAAACTGTTTCATGTTTTGAAACCTTGTTTTATGCACAAATAAAATATATTTGTGTATAAACACATGAAATATACAACACAAATGCAAGATACCTCATCTCTTATATATTTAGCCAGATCTGTCACTCATCCCCTGTGTAGCTAATGCTCCCGCGCAGCTGGATACACAAACCCGCCCCCCCTAGGGAAAAGACAAGTGTTTTATGTGTATAACGTTTTCATGTGTATGACGTTCCACCCCCTTGACCTCACCTCCCCCCGCCCAGCCAGGGCTACAGTACACGCCCACCATCCATCCACCAATACTGTTGCATTGAATTGACATTACAGTGTGGGGTTACAATGTATACGTGTGTGGCATAGTGTGCCATGAGCAGGCATTGCAGTCATACCCTTTATTTAAAATGGATACACCATAGGTATTTGCAATTTTTGTGAGAAGGGGGGGGGGAGGGGGAGGCGCCAGGAACTTTTTTTGTCTGGGGGGACACAAAATTTCTAGTTACGCCACTGGGGATACTCAACCTGTATCTTCATTCAATTTGCACTATATAGTCATTACTGAACTGTCTATTTGGATTTTTCAATTTCAGCTGAACAGGAGCGCACATCGGCATCAAAAGCTTAAAACCATGTTCAATCTCCATTTGATGTCTATGCAATACTGATTTTGATTATATAGTCAAAATTGACCGGTAACTCTTACCGTGAACACCCCATTAATGTTTCTCCTGGCTTACTCTGAAGTGCTTTAGAAGGTCATGGTGCCTGGCCGGCATTTCTCATGTACATCTGGCAGTGCTGATCATATCGCACTGGCACATACCGCTCTGCTGAATCCCACTATCTCTGGCAGTGCTGGTCATGTCACACAGGCATGTGCTGCTATGCCGCATCTCGCTATATCTGACAGCGCTGATCATGTAACTAGTGTTCCCTCTAGGAATTTTTTGGGGCAGGGCGCCGCTGTATGGGATGGGGGCGGACCGGGCCCGCCGACGTCATTACAGGAGGCGTGCCCGGGCCCGCCGACGTCATTACAGGAGGCGTACCCGGGCCGCCGCGTCATTACAGGAGGCGTGCCCGGGCCGCCGCGTCATTACAGGAGGCATGCCCGGGCCGCCGCGTCATCAAAGGAGGCGTGCCCGGGCCGCCGCGTCATCAAAGGAGGCGTGCCCGGACGCCGCGTCATCAAAGGAGGCGTGCCCGGGCCGCCGCGTCATCAAAGCGGGCGTGCCCGGGCCGCCGCGTCATCAAAGCGGGCGTGCCCGGGCTTCCTCCATCATACAAGGGGGCGGACCTGGCCCCCGCCGCAGTCCGTGAGCTGCCGGGGAAGCCTAGCGCCGCCGAGATTGCGGTGCCTGGAGCTTCCCCGGGCACAACATTAGTCAGGCAGCAGGCTCTTTTAGCGGGGCGCTGCTGGAGGGGCAGGGCGCATTTTGCCCTTTAGAAATCGGGCAGGGCGCAGCGCCCCGCTAAAACAGCCTAGCGGGAACACTATGTAACATTAGCGCTTACCACCAAGTTGCACTCTCTATCTCCATCACCAAAGTCATAGGCCTCATCCATGCTTCTAGCAGGCTGAGTTTGCCTCCAATTCACAAACATCGGCGCCGCCATCTTGCCTGCAGTTACATGCTTGTATCGTCCTTCCATCCATGTCAACCTAAGCCATGTCAACCTTCAGTGGCTGATAGCACATATGTAGACACACACACAGGGATAACACCACTAAGAAGTGGCGATATGATCACTAAGCAGCCTTCCAAATTTATTTTACAATTGAAGTTTAATAAATATGAGTAGATCACATTTCCCATTATGTTTATGTGAAATGCGATCTACTTTCTAAAAGAATGCGATAAATCAGTTTATGAAGAGAAATTTGCGAAAACCTACAAATTCATGGTTAGTACATTTCACTGAAACTAAAATAATGTGAAAAGAGTGCGACAACACCCGTTTTCACATTATTTTAGTAAAAATAATGTTAATAAATGGGCTCCTTAATGTGCTGTGAGCCCAGCACTGTGTCTCTCTGTGCCTGTAATTCCAAATGAGTTGTGAGCCCAGCCACTGTCTTATGGCCCATACACACTTGAAGATTTTCATTTCAAAAGACTTTCCCAAAATCTCTGATAGATATATCTTTCCCCAAAGTAGTGCGTACACACTGAGCCATTTTCCCAAAGAGCAAGAGATTTTCACGAGGTGAAAGACTTTGCTGAAAATCTTTCACATAAAAGGTGATTTACATAATGGGCTGGGTTTGAATTACAAGGGTGGGAGCAAGGACCATTTTATTCAGTGCATTCCAGTTCCTGGTACCTGATTCAGAGCTGATTGCTGGGCTGCGTATATTCGGAGCCCACGATCAGGTAAACTACACCCGCGCCGCCCTGACCGGGAAAAATCCCAAACGTGTGCACGGCAAAATTTCATTTGCAGCTGCGCATGTAGGGAGAAATCAATGTATACGGTACGCCATAACAAAATATACACGGGGGGAGGGGGGGCAGTGGCGGCGGTAACATATACATTGCTGGCCTGCGAAAAATGTAAGGCATGGCTTTGTGGGACAAGGGACTATGCACTCCGTAATGCCCATTACACATTATGCCACACACCGTAATGTCCATTACACATATGACACACACCGTAATGTCCATTACACATTATGACACACACCGTAATGTCCATTACACATGACACACACACCGTAATGCCCATTAAACATATGCCACACACCATAATGCCCATTACACATATGCCACACACCGTAATGCCCATTACATATAATGACACATAACTGCCGCTTACCTACATGCTCATTGCTAGGGTTTTCATGTACGGTGCCAGGGGTAACATGCTATGTGCACTGCATCCTTACGCTAACCTGGCCCCGCTGTCTGTCCCCGCCTGCATCACTAAAGGAGACCGCCGGGCAGAGCGGTGGGGTCATCCAACTGTCTCAGAGCAGGTCCATCTGTCTGCGACTCGCAGCCAATCAGGCGACGGTGGCTTGCGAGTTGCAAGCAGGCGTGTCATTCAAAATAGCCGCACAGCGGATGGTTGGACCTGCTCTGAGACAGCCGGGTTTACCACCACTCTGCCGGCTGTCTCCTTTAATGATGCAGGCAGGGACAGAGAGCAGGGCAAGGTGAGCGGACGTTCCTCCTCCAAAATGAACTGACGGAACGCAGTTATGCCCCGTTCCGGCTCTATTTAACCCATGGAGGGCAGTAATATATACATTGCTGGCCTGTGCAAGCTATGTATATATTACTGGCTAATAACTTAGTCATTGGTGCCCAGTGGTGCCTGTAATGTATAGTTTGCTGGCATGTGCCAGCAATCTATATATTACTGGCTTATGATTGTCATTGGTGCCCAGTGGTTCCAGTAATATATAGATTGCTGGCATGTGCCAGCAATCTATATATTACTGGCTTATGGTTGTCATTGGTGCCCAGTGGTTCCAGTAATATATAGATTGCTGGCATGTGCCAGCAATCTATATATTACTGGCTTATGGTTGTCATTGGTGCCCAGTGGTACCTGTAATATATAGATTGCTGGCATGTGCCAGCAATCTATATATTACTGGCTTATGGTTGTCATTGGTGCCCAGTGGTACCTGTAATATATAGATTGCTGGCATGTGCCAGCAATCTATATATTACTGGCTTATGGTTGTCATTGGTGCCCAGTGGTTCCAGTAATATATAGATTGCTGGCATGTGCCAGCAATCTATATATTACTGGCTTATGGTTGTCATTGGTGCCCAGTGGTACCTGTAATATATAGATTGCTGGCATGTGCCAGCAATCTATATATTACTGGCTTATGGTTGTCATTGGTGCCCAGTGGTACCTGTAATATATAGATTGCTGGCATGTGCTGCGGAATCTGTATGCGCTATATAAGAAACTGTTAATAGATAATAAATAATAAATATATATTACTGGCTTACAAAAAAACCCATTGGTGGCCAGTGCTGCTCCATGTGGAGCAGAACGGAGGGAGGCGCGGGGTGCATCAGCTGCACATGTGGCCTGACCCGGGAGGACGCGCACAGGTGACCAGCGGGGAAACGGCAGGTGAGACAGGCGGGGAGCAGGGCTTTCAGCAGCCAGCCGCCGCAGCAGCAGCCAGCCGGACATAGCGATTCAGCTGGGCAGCGTCAGCGTGGACAAGTGAGTATGACAGGCGGGGGAGGGGAGGGGGGGCGGCAGCGGGGCGTACCGCCGGGCTGAAAGTGGCTAATCTTTCAGCCCAGCAGCGTACACACACAGCGATGATGGATGACAAGCCATCCATCATTGCTGGATCTGCTGGTAAAACCAGCAGATGAAAGACCTTTCTAGCGATGATGCGGGAGCGCGCATCATCGCTAGTCGGGGGTCGCTGTCCCATACACACTAATCGATTTTCATCTGAAAATCGGTCAAAACGCCTGTTTTGACCGATTTTCAGGTGAAAATCGTCAAGTGTGTATGGGCCTTTACTTCCTGTCTGCCAGCACACTGATACCCCTTTTATACCAAGGAATAACCCAGGTTGGACCCAGGTCATCGTTGGTGTAAAAGGGGCCAACCCAGGTCCAGTAACACTGGTCTCCTACCCAGGTCCAGACCAGGGTTGAACACTGGTTGGACCTGGGTCGTGTGCGGTGTAAATGGTCCCAACCCAGGTTGGGACATCTGGGTAGTGCTGAAAGCATACCAGAAGTGCTGGACGCCTTTCCACAGTGCGCTGCAGTGGCAAAAGACAGCAGCCAGGAAGGATACGGGCAGTGCACACAGAAATCATAATTGGATGCAGTATCATTTATATATTTTTTTTGGGGGGGGGGGGGGGGAGCACATGGGAGTTCCAGTCTGCTGCTGCAGGGGAAGGGGCTGGGGAGAGCACATGGGTGATGTTGCACTTTTATACCGCTGTGTATGCTTGAGCACTGAATATAAATCTTTTAGAAAAATATTTTACTAAATAAACAAACCAACATTTTTCAATGCTAACTTGTCATATCTTTTAATTTTTATTTTAAAGCATTAAGGGAAAGTTGGATTGCAGTTTATCAGTCCTAACATGGACATTTTTAATGTCATCCATAGGGAAAAGCAGTGCTGACCCAGGTTCAGTGTAAACCACGCAGACCTGGGTCCGACCTGGGTCACAGTGCTGTGTAAATGGGGTATGAAGCAGGGTCAGATCCTGGAAACTGCAGTGTTCAAAGACCAGGGTCTGACCAGGGTTTTTGGTGTAAAAGGGGTTAGTCAGGTAAAACTGCAGCAGAAAGTGAAAGGAAGGCAGCAACTGAAGAAGCAGTATGTGTTAGGCAGAATCAGCCCTCCATACCCAAACAAGAGTGGCCCCTAAGCTTTATCTAAGAACGCTTGAAATAACCTAAGCAATTAGGGCCCAAATAGAAGCTGCACCTCTTAATCTTTTGAGTGCCATGTGAATTTGTCAAAATAGATGTGAAAATAGAAAAGCAAACGTATTTACTCATCATAATGGACATGTAATGTTTACCTTATATAGGAATAATTTTTTTAAACACATTTTTGTTTGAATTTCTATAACAAATGTGAGTGACACTGAAATTTTTAGTGGCTATTTTTGAACATCTCTCACAGATGTTGGCACTCAAAAGGGTTAATAAAATGTGAAAAATAAGAAAATGTTGTGTCTCAATTTTAAAGTATGTTAAAATATACGAGTAATTAGGGAGTAATTTTGGAGAATAGGTATTTATGCAACATATGGGTTACTGGTAACTGTTTAGGGATTAAATTACTCTAAAGGCCCATACACACTTAACGATTTTCAGCTGAAAATCGGTCAAAACAGCTGTTTTGAGCGATTTTCGGCCGAAAATCGCCCAGTGTGTATGCACCGGAGATTGCCGACTAGCGATGATGCGCGCTCCCGCATCATCGCTAGGAAAGTGGGTCATCTGCTGGTTTTACCAGCAGATGTGGCGATGATGGATGGTTTTCCATTTATCGCTGTGTGTGTACGCCTGCCGGGCTGAAAGATTAACCACTTTCAGCCCGGCGGACCGCCCCCCCCCCCCCCCCCCCCCGCCCGTCATACTCACCCCGCCCCCAGCCTTGCTAAACACACAGAGTAGACAGCACTGCTCCCTGCAAACACCCTGCTGGGCACCAATGGTTATATTATTCTGCCCACTGCCACCAATGTATTCATTAAATGCACCAATATAATATATATATATATATATATATATATATATTAGAGATGTGCGGCAGCCACTTTTTCGGGTTTTGGATCTGGATCTCCCTTCGTGTTTTGGATCTGGATTGGTTTTGGCAAAACCACCCTTGTGGGTTTTGGTTTTGGTTTTGGATCTGGATTTTTATGAAAAAATGCTAAAAATGGCTAAAATAACAGAAGTATTATTAGCCTCAATAACATTAGTTTCCACTCATTTCTAGTCAATTTTGATCACTTCACAGCTTACAAAATTGTTTTCATTAACTGTAGTTGGGCCAAAAGGGTATACCGAAGTAGCTGGATGACTAAGCTAAGCGACAGCAGTGGGCATCACATACATGTGGACCTTACACTTCCAACCTGGCAGAGCGGCACTGCAGGGGCAGACAGGGTGGCAGTTTAATAAACTATCCCAAAAAAAAGAGAAATGTTCCAAACAGCAAATACAAAGAGGTATCAGCCTTGTCATGACTGGTGGTAGCAGCTTCAGCACTCCCACTATGTTCTCCTCCATCATCCTCCAAAAATGTGTTTTTATTTTATTTATTACTTTTATTTATTTTTCTTACTTTACACTGGACACAGCCTGTCCCACTGGACACTGCCCCTGGACACAGCCCCTGGACACTGGACACAGCCTGTCACCCTGGACACAGCCCCTGGACAATGGACACAGCCGTCACACTGGACACAGCCTCTGGACACCACCCCTGGACACAGCTCCTGTACACTGGACAATGGATATATGTCACGCTGGACACTGGATATATGCCGTCACACAATGGTTAGATGTCACACTGGCCACTGGATATATGTCGTCACACTGGACACAGGATATATGTGGACACACTGGAGACTGGATATATGTTGTCACACTGGACACAGGATATATGTCGTCACCCTGGACACAGGATATGTCGTCAGTCGTCACACAGGACAGGACACAGGATATATGTCGTGAGTGACTCGTGACACTGGACAATGGATAAGATATAGGCCGTCACACTGGACACAGCCCCTTAATGCTGCCCCTGTACACAGTGTACTACTCAGCAGCACTGCAGCCCCTGCGTGTGAGCACTGCAGCACTGAGTTAGTTAGTTAAATCACAAAAAACACAGGGTTCAGGGCTAAATAAATCACAACAGGGCACGGGCCACAGGACAGCCCCTGGACAGTGGACACTGCAGCCCCTGCGTGTGAGCACTGCAGCACCTAGTTAGTTAAATCACACTACAGGGCTCAGGCCACAAGTCTACAACACAGGGCAGTGAGGGCAGGTCACGGAGCACATGGCACGGAGCACAGCACAGGGCAGTGAGGGCAGGTCACGGAGCACAGCACGGCGCACATGGCACGGAGCACAGCACAGGGCAGTGAGGGCACAGGTCAGGTCACAGAGCACCGCACGGAGCACACGGAGCTTCCCTCTTCCCTCTCCAAGATTGGAGTGAAGATGGCGGGCGCGCGTCTTTTATAAGATCCCGCGAGAATCCGACAGCGCCATGATGACGTTCGGCCTCGTTATTGGTCCGGAATTCAGGCGGGAACTCCCGAGCCGGCTCGGATCTGGCCCGGATCCCCGATATTCGGATCTGTCGGATCTCGGGAATCCGGTCCCTATATATATATATATATATATATATATATATATATATATATATATATATATATATATATATATATATATATCTCTGAGGTCTTGATAAAAGGGGTAGCTCCCTGAAACGTTGGCCGTGAAAACTGTTTCTGGGTCATTATTGTTGTTCTATTGTCAGTCTCTGAGTGACATCCGTTTACTGGACATATATATATATATATAGTCGGGCAAAAAAGTATTTAGTCAGCCACCAATTGTGCAAGTTCTCCCACTTAAAAAGATGAGAGAGGCCTGTAATTTTCATCATAGGTATACCTCAACTATGAGAGACAAAATGAGGAAAAAAAATCCAGAAAATGACATTGTCTGATTTTTAAAGAATTTATTTGCAAATTATGGTGGAAAATAAGTATTTGGTCAAAAACAAACAAGCAAGATTTCTTGCTCTCACAGACCTGTAACTTCTTCTGTAAGAGGCTCCTCTGTCCTCCACTCGTTACCTGTATTAATGACACCTGTTTGAACTCTTTATCTATATAAAAGACACCTGTCCAACACTTCAAACAGTCACACTCCAAACTCCACTATGGCCAAGAGCAAAGAGCTGTCAAAGGACACCAGAAACAAAATTGTAGACCTGCACCAGGCTGGGAAGACTGAATCTGCAATAGGTAAGCAGCTTGGTGTGAAGAAATCAACTGTGGGAGCAATTATTAGGAAATGGAAGGCATACAAGACCACTGATAGTCTCCCTCGATCTGGGGCTCCCCGCAAGATCTCACCCCGTGGGGTCAAAATGATCACAAGAACGGTGATCAAAAATCCCAGAACCACACGGGGGGACCTAGTGAATGACCTGCTGAGAGCTGGGACCAAAGTAACAAAGGCTACCATCAGTAACACACTACGCCGCCAGGGACTCAAATCCTGCAGTGCCAGACGTGTCCCCCTGCTAAAGGCAGTACATGTGCAGGCCCGTCTGAAGTTTGCTAGAGAGCATTTGGATGATCCAGAAGAGGATTGGGAGAATGTCATATGGTCAGATGAAACCAAAATAGAACTTTTTGGTAACAACTCTACTCGTCGTGTTTGGAGGAGAAAGAATGCTGAGTTGCATCCAAAGAACACCATACCTACTGTAAAGCATGGGGGTGGAAACATCATGCTTTGGGGCTGTTTTTCTGCAAAGGGAACAGGACGACTGCTCCGTGTAAAGGAAAGAATGAATGGGGCCATGTATCGTCAGATTTTGAGTGAAAACCTCCTTCCATCAGCAAGGGCATTGAAGATGAAACGTGGCTGGGTCTTTCAGCATGACAACGATCCCAAACACACTGCCCGGGTAACAAAGGAGTGGCTACGTAAGAAGCATTTCAAGGTCCTGGAGTGGCCGAGCCAGTCTCCAGATCTCAACCCCATAGAAAATCTTTGGAGGGAGTTGAAAGTCCGTGTTGCCCAGCGACAGCCCCAAAACATCACTGCTCTAGAGGAGATCTGCATGGAGGAATGGGCCAAAATACCAGCAACAGTTTGTGAAAACCTTGTGAAGACTTACAGAAAACATTTGACCTCTGTCATTGCCAACAAAGGGTATATAACAAAGTACTGAGATGAACTTTTGTTATTGACCAAATACTTATTTTCCACCATAATTTGCAAATAAATTCTTTAAAAATCAGACAATGTCATTTTCTGGATTTTTTTTCCTCATTTTGTCTCTCATAGTTGAGGTATACCTATGATGAAAATTACAGGCCTCTCTCATCTTTTTAAGTGGGAGAACTTGCACAATTGGTGGCTGACTAAATACTTTTTTGCCCGACTGTATATTACCAAATGTGCAAACCGTCTCAAATATTTATAACTCCGTCCACAATTATAGAGATGTTGGTGCCGCTCAACTTCATAGGAGACTTGCTCTAGCCTCCAACGGTACAGGCATGCAAAAGAAAGAAGAAGGAGCGCACCATGTAAGTATAAATGTCAGTTTTTACTGAGTAAAAAATAAGCAGCTCACATACATGTTAGAAACTTGAAATCAGCATATCACCGAAAAACAGGCTTTAGATCAAATCAGCGGTTCTCATGGCTCAACAACGATAGATGTTATCAGGGAGCTTCTTAGGCGAGACCATTCGGCGGTACAGCGACCGCGGCTGCAGGATCAACAGGAGCACCGGACGGAGATGTATACAGCGATCAGCAAGGTCGGGAAGACACGCCCCAACGCGTTTCGTCACGTCAGGAGGCGTGTCTGGTGGTAAGTATCGTAGGTTTATATAGCGCACACTTGCCTCTATCAGCCGTTTGCAATTACGGCACTGATTATTAACAGAATACATATGGGATAGCCCTTAACAAATTCAGACCATTGGGAAAAAGACCACAATGATCGAAATTACATCAGTGAAAACTCACATCTACAAATAAGATTTATTTAACACATCGCTAGAGAAAACATTAATAACAATAAAGGAATTATACATATAAATATATATGACAGTCTAAAAAATCTGGAAATACAGATATAGTACATCTAATATTTTATTTAAAAAAAATGAATATTTAGCATAAGTAACTAAAACGAGATAAAAAGGAGAGAGAGAAACAATGATTAATCAACAATATATATATATATATAAAATATACAAATCAATATATATATATATATATATATATATATATATATATATATATATATATATATATATATATATACACACATCTTTGGAAGTATCCAATATCCGCATAGGTAAATATAAAAAAGCAGAAATCCAAAGATAAATGAAAAATACGAAGAGAGCGAGAGATAAACCAAACAGCAATAATGATGAAAAATAGTGAAAAATAACGGTGTCGGCATCAATCTGCCCAGTGTCGGGTATCAGTCAACCATAAATGGTATGACGAAGGAGTGTTACCTCAAGCTACAACGTCAACCAACAGTCAGCCCATACCTCAACACATTATTGCAGAAACGGAGTGATGTCGACACCCTCATTCAACCCATTAGGGTACAGCGTATTTAGCGTGTATATCCAATAAGTTTCTCTTTTGCTTAACTTTATTAAAATATCACCTCCTCTCTCGTCTAATGTAATATGCTCAATAGCTTTAAAAGACAAACCGTCTAAGCTGGAAGAACAACAGGTAGAGAAATGTCGGGGCACACTATGAGCCAATACCTTATTTTTTATGCTCCTGGTGTGCTCGAGGATACGTAATTTTAAAACCCTCTTTGTTTTACCGACGTATCTCTTCCCACACTCACACGTTAGCATATATATCACGTGTGTTGAGAGACATGTCATTCGGCTTTTGATGCTCCAAGATCTGGTGTGATCAGCATTCCAAAAGATATCTCTTTCCTTATTGGCATGCTTACACACCTTACACTTGTTGCATGGAAAAAAGCCATTTGTGACTTTCAGCCAACTCTCATTTACTGTATGTGCTTTTTTCAACATACTAGGAGCCAGAGAGGTTTTTAGCGTGGTAGCTCTATTAAAAATGACCTAGGGCTTGGAGGGTAATAGGGGTTTAAGTAAAGGATCTAGTAACAAGACATCCCAATGTTTAGTCAGTATATCCCTAATCTTATTACTGTCATTATTGAACTTGGTAACGAAAGGAACCTGATTTTTAGGGCAACGTGGCTTCACTTTATATTTTAACAAATCCTTTCTATCTCTCTCTAATGCCCGTAATTTACAACTTTCAACCAATGCAGGCGGGTAGTTCTAAAAAGCGTTGGCTGTACACTTCTGCTTGTTCTTCAAATTTCTTTACATTAGTACAATTTCTGCGCACTCTGATAAACTGAGAGTACGGAATATTTCTAATCCAATTTTTGTAATGGCAGCTGTTAAAATGGACATAACTATTGCTGTCGACTTTTTTAATGTATGTGCACGTCTCAATCAGATTATTATCATTGGAAGAACGAGAAGTGTCAAGAAGGAGGTCAAGGAATTAAATTTTATGTTTGTCAGTCTTTGAAGTAAAGCGCAAATTCAAATTATTGGAATTGGCACCTTGAAAAAGGGGCTACTGCCCCGAAACGTCGGTTTCTGCATTTGAAATAAATCTATATATATCTATCTTTTTTTTTTTTTAAGAACAACATAAATTCCTTAACCAAATGTTGTATGTTATATGTTATATGTTGTAGTATGTTGTTGTATGTTGAATGTTGTATGTTGTTGTATGTTATATGTTGTATGTTGTTGTATGTTGTTGTATGTTATATGTTGTATGTTGTAGTATGTTGTTGTATGTTATATGTTGTATGTTGTAGTATGTTGTTGTATGTTGTATGTTGTTTTATGTTGTTGTATGTTGTTGTATGTTTATGTAGTATGTTGTTGTATGTTGTATGTTGTTGTATGTTGTAGTATGTTATGTTGTATGTTGTAGTATGTTATGTTGTATGTTGTAGTATGTTGTATGTTGTTGTATGTTGTAGTATGTTATATGTTGTTGTATGTTGTATGTTGTAGTATGTTATGTTGTATGTTGTAGTATGTTGTTGTATGTATGTTGTATGTTGTTGTATGTTGTTGTATGTTGTTTGTATGTTGTAGTATGTTGTATGTTGTAGTATGTTATGTAGTATGTTGTAGTATGTTGTAGTATGTTGTTGTATGTTGTATGTTATGTTATATGTTGTACGTTGTAGTATGTTGTATGTTGTATGTTGTAGTATGTTGTATGTTGTAGTATGTTGTTGTATGTTGTTGTATGTTGTAGTATGTTGTATGTTGTAGTATGTTGTATGTTATGTTATATGTTGTACGTTGTAGTATGTTGTTGTATGTTGTATGTTGTATGTTGTTGTATGTTGTTGTATGTTGTATGTTATGTTGTAGTATGTTGTTGTATGTTGTAGTATGTTGTATGTTATATGTTGTATGTTATGTTATATGTTGTATGTTGTAGTATGTTGTTGTATGTTGTATGTTGTATGTTGTTGTATGTTATGTTATATGTTGTATGTTATGTTATATGTTGTTGTATGTTGTTGTATGGTATGTTGTATGGTATGTTGTATGGTATGTTGTAGTATGTTGTATGTTGTAGTATGTTGTATGTTGTAGTATGTTGTAGTATGTTGTATGTTGTTGTATGTTGTAGTATGTTGTATGTTGTAGTATGTTGTATGTTATATGTTGTATGTTATGTTATATGTTGTTGTATGTTGTTGTAGTATGTTGTAGTATGTTGTAGTAGTATGTTGTATTTTGTTGTGGGTGTGTGTGGTGTTGTATGTTTTTTTTTATATATAATATATTGTTGGTGCATTTAAATGAATACATTGGTGACAGTGGGCATATAAAATATAAACATTAGTGGGCAGCTGTGTGCGTCGGTATCTGCTGGGGACGGCTATGGATAGTGTAGGGCCCGGGGCGCCCCAGGCGGGGAGGGAGGGCGCTTTGGCGCTTACCCGCTTTGCTCCACAGGGGATCTATGCGGCCACATCTCACCGAGGGAGGGAAGGGGCTGGAGGGGGATGCGTTGACGGCCGGCGAGTCGCTCCAGGGGCACATGGGGGGTTGCATTTAAATAAATATACATTTGTCGCAGTGGGCATATAAATATATAAACATTGGTGGGCAGTGTTGGCAGTAACGTATATATTGCTGGTCTGTGGCTGCAATGCATAAATCATAAATTAGCATCAACACTGCCCACCAATGTTTATATATTTATATGCCCACTGCCACCAATGTACTGTATATATGGAACCCTTGGAATTCAAACCCAGCCCATTTATAATGAAAGATTTTCAGCAAAGTCTTTCGCCTCCTGAAAATCTCTTGCTCTTTGGGGAAAATAGCTCAGTGTGTACGCACTACTTTGGTGAAGGATATAGCTATCAAAGATTTTGGCAAAGTCTTTTGAAATGAAAATCTTCAAGTGTGTATGGGCCTTAAATGGGTGTTTAGTGCAGTAACAAAAGTCTCTGCACCAGGGGATTTTACCCCCCTCCTCCCCCCCCTTTAATCAGTTCTCATATAACCGGCTATATCTTCGGAACCAACTGATCCGTTTACATGAGACAAATATCATATTGAAGAACTTTTGAGTGGGCTTTGAATGATTTTGGTCCAGTGAAACTGGAATGTTTGGTTCCAGAGTAATCTGCCCTCAAAGAGCCACAAAATTACATTTCAAAAATAAAAAAAATTGGTTTACCCGCAATATCTCTGGAACCGATTGACCGATATGGACCACCCTGATATCATATTGAAGGCCCAGCGATTTGGAATTGAATGAGATCAACCACAGCCATCGGAACTGGGTGGGGATCGGAATTAACGAGTCCCATATTATCCTATGGGGAAAAATGTTACAGCTTTGCCAGGCGATATCTCCGGTTCCTGGGGGGCTAGAGACATGGGGCTGGGCTTGTTGGTCCACAGCTACAAAATGAAATGACATCTGCCAATGTATTTACAGATTGGTAGGTCTAATTAGATCTGATTGGTCACATGACCCATGTAGCTAGGTTATATAAAGCCAGCTGTACCTATGCCGTAACTATCCTTTGATAAAGCTACCAAGCATAGCAAAACTTGTAAGGAGAACTTTGCTGACTCCGTGTCTGACTGGGGCATGAAGGGCACACTGGGGGACTGCAGAGGAAGGGGACCTTAATTAAGGGGTGTGCACAGCTACAATAAAGGTATAAAAGATAACATACATGAACACTACACTGTAGTAGTGAATAAATCATACATGTATAATACTAAAGAATCTAATGATGATCTTGTCCACATTAATTCACTCTCAATATGATAACAGAGGGGGACAGAGTGGTTAAAAGTTAGAGCCAGAGCCAGTGGTCTGACGGGGGACGTGACTGAGGCGCCCAACGTGGAGGGCGTGGAGAGAGGCGGTGACGCGTGACGCACGCGAGGAAGGGGAGCGCGAGCTGGTGCTGGGACGGAGAGGTGAGGTGAAGCGGACGCCGGGGAAGCTAGCGTATCTCGGAGGAGAACGCCAGTGTGTATATCAAGTGGCAAACCGAAGTAAGGGGAGGAAGGGAGCGAGTACCGGTGGACGTGAGAAGGAGCTCAGCTAACGAGACATCGCGCCCCTGGGTTGGGGAGCGGAGACACAGCTGCAAAGAAGTACGTGCTAGCGGGAGAAGGTGAGCACGTCTTGCATTAAGCGATCAATTAATAGCAGAAGCCGATCAGCAGTTATGGTTTTTTTCAGCTAAGGACAGCTTCTAAAATTCTGACCCTAGCCTCTGTAATAGACTTTGGGGCTTCAAAGGTATCTGTGTTTCAAACGCCCATACCCACATATGATCTGAGGGTGAAATTGATAGATGCGCTGCGCATGTGGCATCCTCCCTCCATAATTATCTCCACACAAACTCAGATTGCTGAGCGATAAACAGCAATCTATTGATGGCGAAATAAGATATGGCGGACGCCTTGCCCTCCCTAGGAATGCGTTCTAACTAACAAGTCCCTCTCCTGCCTCTCCTTATAGGATCTTCATTTAATAAAGTCCCAAGCACCGCGCTCCCAGCCGGACACAGAAGGTAAACCCTTTCAGCCGTGAGCATATTAATACTAGCTCTGGATGCCGGCGAAAAAATCAAAGCCAACGGCTACTACGCCGATTAATATATTTAAGTCCGCTCAGAGTATGGCGCAAAGACAAAAGGACAGACTGTCGGTCTCGCCAAATGCGCAACAGAAAATATCGCAAGTAAAACCAGCTGCCCCCTTTGGTACATCAGAGGAGGAGGGCTTGGATGAACCTATCTCTGTACATAAAATGACGCAGCTCTTAGCAGAACTGAAGGGAGATCTATCAAAAGAGATCAAAAGCCAATTCCAAGAGCTCTCTAAAGAGATCGCAAATTTGGGAGACAGGACAGACCAAATAGAAAACAGATTGGATACAATGGTGTCGGCATATAATGAGTTAAAAGCCTCATATGTCTCTCTACAAGGAGATATGTTGTTGCTGAGAGAAAAAGTGACCAGTGTTGAGGATCGGGCAAGGAGGAATAATTTAAAGATCAGAGGGGTACCAGAAGAGGTATCAGATAGGCAGCTTCGCCAGTATGCTATTGACTTATTCAATAAAATCCTGCCAGAAACCCCCAAAGATCAAATGATAATAGACAGGATACATCGGCTTCCAAAACCTAAAACGCTCCATACAGAGGCCCCAAGGGACGTGATCTTAAAGCTTCACTATTATCATGTTAAGGAACAGATCCTAGCCAATAGCAGAGAGGAAGGTAAAGTCCCAGAATGGCTTGGAAAGCTGCAAATTTTTGGTGATCTCTCTGCAGCAACCTTGGCTAAAAGGAGATCATTCTCCAAAATTACTACAGCATTAGTAAAGAAAATTAAATATAAATGGGGATTCCCGGTGAAGCTGATTGTTTTCTATGAAGGTCTGGTTCACATTTGGAAAACAGAGGAAGAGGCAAGGGAGGGAGTGGAGAAATGGAATTTGCGGATCCCTAAGACAGGAGAAGATAATTTGACTGTGATGCATAAAGAGTGGAGAACTGTATAAATCAAGATCTTTGCTAACTAGAAAGTAGTAGGGGGGGGGGGGGAGGGGGGGTCCCCCCTTTTTTTTTTCCCTGGTAATTGACAGTTTTTGCAGAGACTACACGTTTACGAGGTGGATCGCACGCGCAAATAATATATTCAGCTCTTTCATGTTCAAGCATGGGGCTGCACAGACTGCACGATGAAATTTGAGGCATAAAAGATCACAAATGGAAAGTTTATTATTACAAAGAGTTTGGGATGCACAATTTGAATCGATAAGCTATAGTAAAGTAGGATTATGGCCTACAGCAGGTGTTTAATTCACTTATTTTTTATTTTTTCATATAAAATTTTTTTTTTTTTTTTTTTTTTGGGATAGTTTCTGAAGAGACTACACATCTATGAGGTGGATTGTATGCACAAATAATCACTAACTGTTTAGGGTAAACATGATGTTCTTTATGATTGATAAGTTAAAGAGATAAGTGTGTTGATAGGAGATGGAGCTGTTGGTCTTTTTTGTAATACAGGAAGAGTTTAGGTTGTTTACTTTTGTATGTACCACATGACAAGCCACAGGTACGATAAGAATAGCGTGACTTAAGTTTACATATTAACACTCAGGCTGTATAGGACGCCTAGGCCCTGGAAAGGTACTACAAGCGGAAAAATGAGGATTAGCCAGAGCCTAGACGTCCACTTAAATATGGAGAAAAAAAAAAAAAAAAAGAGGCACCAGTAGGTGCCACATGGGAATTGACTGATATACAAACGAGGCGCTTATGTCGCCAGGAATGGATATCCTGATACTCGTTCTTATGGGTGCTGGGTGGAAGCTCATGTGATTTATGATTTATTAATGGTTGTAGAGGGCACTTAGATAAGTAATGTATAAGGGTATCAGATGAAGCAAAACCTTGGGTAGATACGATTTCTCCCCCTCCTCCCCTTAATATTTTTTTTCATTAATATTTTTTTTTTTTTTTTTCCTTTCTCCCCCCCGTCCCCTCCCTTCCCCTCGCTCTTCCTTTTTTCTCCGCCTTATGTCTTACGTTCTGGGACCGATAATTAAAGCATCCGGGGAGGGGAAAATATGGTCGCTATCCCCAATAAAACCATATAACCCCTTCTAGGTGAGAGGGTTGAGGTGTTGAAAACAACACTAAAAAGATGTTAAGTTGTGTTTGTATGTTTTCTATGGGTGTGTGTGGGTGGGAGGGGTCTCGTTTGAAGATAGAGAACAAGTTGAGGGGCCATGGGTAGCTCAGTAAAATTTATATCCTTAAATGTTAAAGGGCTGAATTCGCCCATAAAAAGGAAGAAAATTTTTAAATATCTAAAAGATCAGGATGTCCAAATCGCTGCAATACAAGAAACACACTTTTCGAAAGTGGCTCACCCGAAATTTGGTGATGGCAACTACACTGAGGTATATCTTTCCTGTTCAATGAAGAAAAAAGCAGGAGTAGCTATTCTCCTCAGAAAAGATCTAAAGAGTGAGATTTCCTCCCAGTTTATAGACAAGGAGGGGAGATACGTAATACTGAAGGGAGTAATTAACAATCACAAAGTTACGATGGCCTCAGTGTACTTGCCAAACACCGCACAACTGAAGGTGTTAAAGGGATTTTGGCAAAAGTTTAATACAATGGCAGAAGGAGCATTATTTATATTGGGAGATTTTAACCTGGTAATGGACACCAAATTGGACAAGTCTGATAATAGTACTTTAAAAACATCAGAAAGGGTTAGGAGGTTGGCAGAGAGATTTAGTGACTCTATGCAAAAGGCGGGAGTATTTGATGCATGGAGAGCATTAAATCCTACAAGTAGGGATTACACTTTTTTTTTCCCATGTGCATAAAACATATTCACGTATTGATTTTGCCTTTGTAGATAGACTTACATTACAGCAAATTAGGAAAGCAGATATTCTTCCTATGATCCATACAGACCATTCTCCTCTTCTTGTCTGTTGGCAACAGACTCATAATAAAGGGGCCTTTAGGTCGTGGAGATGCCCGAATTATGCCTTTACATCCCAAGAAATAAAAAAAACAATAGAGGAAGCCTTAGATGAATTTTTTCTCTTTAATAAATCCCAAGATACGAGTCCTAGCAACAGGGGCTGGCTGGCAACTTTTAGCCTAGGGGGCAAGTCCAGAGCACTGGCCCATAATCAGCCAAGTCACCGTCGGAAGGAATGCTTTTGCGCGCCGTAGGCGCGCCGAAAAATTAGGGGCGTGGCCTATCATAAGGGGCGTTGCCTGTACCATGATTGTATTGTGTACCTGCAGATTGCACATTTTAGCGAACCTTGTAATACCCATTACACATAAAGCCACATGCCGTAATGCCAATTACACATTATGCTGAACACCATGATGCCAGTTACACATTACGCCCAACACTGCGATGCTAATTACTCAATACACCGCACACTGTGATGCTAATTACACATTATGCTGCACACCTTGATGCCCATTACACCCCATACTGTGATGGCAATTACCCAATGCTCCCCACACCGTAATGTCCATTACGCCCCATACCATGATGCCCATTACACTGCACAATGTGATGTCCACAGTGCCAGATATGCCCCCACAGTGCAAGATATTCCGCCACAGTACCAAATACACATATGCCCCCACAGTGCCAGACACAAATGCCGCCACAGTGCCAGATATTCTGCCACAGTGCCAAATACGCATATTCCTCCACAGTGCCAGATATGCCCCCAGAGTGCCAGAGACACATATGCCCCCACAGTGCCAGAGACACATATGCCCCCACAGTGCCAGAGACACATATTCCCCCACAGTGCCAGAGACACATATGCCCCCACAGTGCCAGATATGCCCCCACAGTGCCAGAGACACATATGCCCCCACAGTGCCAGAGACACATATGCCCCCTCAGTGCCAGAGACACATATGCCCCCACAGTGCCAAAGACACATATGCCCCCACAGTGCCAGATATGCCCCCACAGTGCCAGAGACACATATGCCCCCACAGTGCCAGAGACACATATGCCCCCACAGTGCCAGATACACATATGCCCCCACAGTGCCAGATATGCCCCCACAGTGCCAAATACACATATGCCCCACAGTGCCACACATATGCCCCCACAGTGCCAAATACACATATGCCCCCACAGTGCCAGATACACATATGCCCCCACAGTGCCAAATACACATATGCCCCACTGTGCCAGATACACATATGCCCCCACAGTGCCAAATACATATATGCCCCCACAGTGCCAGATATGCCCCCCACAGTGCCAGATACACATATGCCCCCACACAGTGCCAGATATGCCCCCACACAGTGCCAGATATGCCCCCACACAGTGCCAGATATGCCCCCACACAGTGCCAGATATGCCCCCACACAGTGCCAGATATGCCCCCACAGTGACAGAAACACATATGCTGGGGTGAGGGAGGGGGGGGGGGGAGAGCGCTTACCCACGCTAGCTGCGGGCCGTGCTGCGGCTGGATCAGCTTCTCCAGCCCTCCTGCGCTGGCCGCGGCTTCCAGAACACGGCCGCGGCTACAGGAAAATGGCCGCCGGCCTCCTGCACTGAGAACATGTCCTCAGTGCAGGGGGCCGGCGGCCATTTTCCTGTAGCCGCGGCCGTGTTCTGTAAGCCGCTGCCAGTGCAGGAGGGCTGGAGAAGCTGATCCAGCCGCAGCACGGCCCGCAGCCAGTGGGTGGGTAAGCGGCCCGGGGGGCATATGGCACTCTGCCCCCCGGCCCAGCCCGCCCCTGCCTAGCAACATGTGGTGTACTTTGAAGGCAGTTATAAGAGGTAGAATTATACAAGCAGTAGCAGTCTCAAAAAAGAAGGAACAAGCAGTTAGGCTTCAAGTAGAAGATCAAATTAGAGACTTGGATAAGATACACAAGCTACACCCGGAAAGCGGGTTCTCCTCAAATTGAAAGAGTTGAGAGATGAACTAGATAGGTTAAACATGGTTCAAATAAATAGACAACTAGATAGATTTAAACAAAAATATTATGGTGAGATTAATAAAGCTTCTAAATATATGGCTAGGAAAATTAAAGGTGTTAGGTTGAGATCAGCAATAAAAGCACTATACAATAAGAAGGGTCAAAAAAGAACCAACCCAGCAGAAATCCCAGATATATTTGCAGAATATCTAAAAGACCTATATAACCTAAAAAATGATCCAGAAACTCTACAACCCTCCGAGATAGATATAAAAGCTTTCTTGGATAAAATTGACATTCCAAGTTTAAAACAGGAACAGATAGAGGCACTTAACGAGCCTTGGAAATTGGAAGAAATCCACCGTGCGATTAAATCTCTCAAAAAAAATAAAACACCGGGCCCAGATGGCTTCATTAACAATTTTTTTTTAACCTTTTATAAAGAGTTGGCTCCAACGCTTCTCCAGGTATATCTTGAAGCAAGTGAAAAATGTAAATTTCCAGTAGAGATGCTACAGGCTAGGATTGTTATGCTACCTAAGGAAGGAAAAGACCCTACCTCCCCAGCAAACTATCGCCCAATCGCCCTTTTAAATAGCGATATTAAAATTTTCGCAAAAGTACTAGTAGCTAGACTGTCCTTAGTGTTGCCTGAGTTAATAAAATCAGACCAGGCCGGGTTTGTTAAGGAGAGACAGGGTACGAACAACATACTTAAAGCCCTGCAGATAATAGAAAGGGCGACAAGGGATGGGTCACAGCTAGTGGTTCTTTCGCTAGATGGCGAAAAAGCTTTTGATCGCCTACATTGGCTATACATGGAAGAAACCTTAAAGAAGTATGGCATTGTGGGAAGGTTCCTGGGGGCTATCCTTGCATTGTACTCCAGCCCGTCTGCTGGGGTGTACTGCAATGGATTCCTTTCAGATTACAAACGGTACGAGACAAGGGTGCCCGTTGTCTCCTATAATTTACGTACTAGCGATTGAACCATTGGCACAGCATATCAGGCAAGCAGCGGACCTAGTGGGACCAGGTATAAAAAAGGATCAAGGAAAAATATTACTATACGCAGACGATGTCCTGTTATTTATAGCAAACCCGAGACAGTCCCTTTCCAGAGCCTTAGATATTGTCCAACTCTTCTCGCGGGTCTCTTACTATAAATTGAATCAAAACAAATCAGAGGCCCTTACAATTAATATGGAAATAAAGGAGCAACAACAACTAAAAGAGGAATTTAAATTTAAATGGAAGGATAACTCGATTCAGTATCTGGGCATACAGTTGGTTTCGGATAGCAGAAACTTACTAGAATTCAACTATAGTAAATTATTACATCAATTGAATATGAAAATTAACTCGTGGATGAAGAACGAGGCCTCTTTATTGGGCAGAATTGCCATTTTAAAAATGTTTCTCTTACCAAAGATACTATATCTGTTTCGCGCTATACCAGTTGTGCTACCAAAATACTGGATTGACAGGTTTAATAAGATATTTAACAAATTTATATGGAAAAACAAAAAAGCCAAAATAGCAAAGAAATATATGACATTTCCCAGGAGGAAAGGTGGGCTGGGGGCGCCTGAGCTAGAGCTCTACCAAAGAGCTACATTGATGGATCAGATAAGGTTCTTAGGTGGGCCACTGCGGGCCTTAATAAATTCAGGGGAGAGTAAAGATCACAATCTAAAAATTCCGGTGGAAGTATTGCCGTGGTTACCCCCGTGTTATGAGAAATTAAATAAAGATCTTTCTAAGCCTCTTAGAGACATTTTACATACTTGGTATAAACTCCTAGAAGACAGGGAATACTTAGGGGCACCAATGGGACACCTCCCAATTGAGATGCTGCAAACGGTAATTCCAAACTTGAATTTGGCTAGTTGGAGCGCCCATGCCATACGAACTTTAGGGGACTTATATGACAATAACCATCTAATGTCCTTCGAACAGATTAAGTTTAAATATAAGTTGAACAACTCCGAATTTTATAAATATTTGCAAATAAGACATTGGCTAAACTCAGAGGTTTTTCAAAGGAGAGAGTTAGTTTCCCTACCAGCAGACTGGCTGACTCATTTATTGGGGCTGAAAAAGAAAAAAGGGATTTCCTTTTGGTATAATTACCTGTTAGACCGAGAAGTTGAGTCCAATTCTAAAACTAAATGGCAACTTAGATGGGAGAAGGAACTACATTTCTCGTGGGATAGCGAACAATGGAATCAACACTTCCTGATGGTGAATAAGATGTCTAACTCAGTAAGGTATATTGAAAGATTTTACTACATATATTACGATACATATTATACCCCAGTAAAGATACACTCCTTTTTTCCTGAACAGCCAGATGTTTGTTGGAGGTGTGGGGAAAAGGCGGACACGATACATATCTTCTGGGCCTGCCAGAGAGTAGCAGCCCTGTGGGCTGAGATAAAACTAGAAGTGTTGGACAGGGTGGGCCTAGAGATTCAGATGAATGCGCAGGCAATACTTTTACATATACTTCCAATGAACCTGACTGGCTCTAAGAAATATATTGCAAATCAAATAATATCAGCAGGTATTACTTCTATTGCGCAGCACTGGAAACAAGAACAAATCCCAACCGTACAGATAGTATTAAGAAAGATCGAGCTATGTTTTAAATGGGAAACATCGGGGAAAAAGGCCCAAAGTAAAGTAGTAAAGCTGTGGTCTGACTGGGAAAGCTATAGAAAAAACTTTTTGGCATTATTACCCTAGAGAGGAAAGCGCGATCTGAACTATCCGAGTAAAAGCGCAAGAGAAGGAGCTGTAACCCGTGAGTCGGGTATATTGGAGACCCTAGTGTTCTTGTTTCCAATCCTGCATGTAAAGTTTAATGAGACCCCACCAAGTGTATGTTTGTGTGTATTGTTTTATTTATGTGATTAAGTAATCGTAGATGTTAAGGTACCGGGTGATAAACTGAACTTGTGAACAATGGAGGTACCGGGGAACGACAATTGTGTATTTATGCTGAATTGTATGAAAGGTTTTATGTGGTCCAAAGGGCCAAATGTATGTTTGTATGTATATTTTTATATTTGCAAAAAAAAAAAAAAAAAGTTAGAGCCAGTGGGTGACGGGGAGAGAATGACATGCAGAGGGTGACAGGGAGATACAATGTGTCACAGGAAGAGGATGGCAGGGAGATGCAAAGGGTTGAAGCAGAGGGTATGCGCGTTCATTGTAGGTGCGAGCAAAGATGGTAAATTGGGGTAAAAGGGTGTACTGAGACATGGGAAGTTATCAGAGGGGACAACAGTCCACGATCCTTCTAGAGAAGCCATCTACAGCAGCGCGTGACTAGATAGTCGGCACAGCAGGGGCACAGCCAGACAGAGTAGACCTGGGGCCAAATGTAATAAGGTGTGAGAATCAGAATGAGAGAGATTTTGGGAGTATTTTCCCATATTTTATAGCGGCAATCAATTACATGGCAAAATCAACTTGGATTTCCATGTAAAAAAATTGGGTCTTTTAAACAAAAACAAAAAATACTCTTCCAAAATCTCTCACCCTATTACATTTGTCCCCTGGACAGAAACACACCACTGGCGGACTATGCGCCACCATAGTCTGTCAAACCATGGTAGGTGGGTAAAGAAATAATTTCTCCAACTCATCTGGAACATTTAGTTCTGGAGCATTCACATCAAACCGTGGAGCAACACTGATATCCTGCTGGTATGTCACCTCCCAGTCGTGGTGCATGTAAAGGAAACGGCTAATAAAACAGTGACTTCTGAAAGGGTTTGGCCATACACTGAGTTTTCATACCAGACTACTTAATCTCGAAATCTCTGATTCAATATACAATTGAATCATTTTTCAATGAAAGACACACAACTCCCTGCAGCTGTAACAAAACTGCTCCCCCTCAAAGTCTGTAGAGAGTAATGCTGGCCACACATCAGCAAGATATCGTTCCAACCAGCCAACTTTTGGCTGGTTGGAATGATAATCTTTCTAGTGTGTGGGAGCAAACGATTATCAGCCGTTTGCTCCCACACGGCCAAAAACGCTGAAAAACGGCCCCAAATGGTCGTTCCAACTAGCTGGGAAAAATTAAACCTGTTTGATTTTTCCCAGCTTATCGTTCTGATGTGTGGGAGAACTGTCTCCCAACTGCCCGATAAGTAGGTGGACACTGACCAGCAGTATCCACCTACTTTTACCTCTCTGCAGCCTCCAGCGTGGTCCAGATGCCGACAGTCCTTCCAGCCGCTGCCCTGCACTGTGTCTGTAGCCTGCACCACATAGCCGGGGCATAGGCGCCGATTCCGTGGGTGCTCCGGGGCCTGAGCACCCACGGAAAATCTTGAGCACCCACCAGGTCCGCCACCCGTCTATTCAGCTGGTGGCTGGCCGCACAGTCAGCCCATCCATATTGAAGCTCTGTCCGGCTCACGATGTGACATGCTGGTGTCACACCGCGCTCCCTCTCCCCCGTCCTGCGCTGTACTCCTCCAGAGTCAGTACAGGCGACGGGTGGATGTGGTCACCCTTATTATACAATATTTTAGCTCACTTTATCCAGCGAACTCCCACAAGGAACTTGCTGCACTGACAGCCGGCATTATATCACAAAAGCCGGGAGAGAACCAGCGTCTGCTACAGACATTACAATCACAGACGGCATGGGAAGGATCAAAAGCCGGCTGTACGATAGTAACTCCTGCATAGACAGCTCCTGCACGCACGAACTGCCTCTCACATATAAATCTACTTATCTACGCTGCTGGAAGCTGGGACCACGGCTGCAGCAGAGGATAACAGAGCTTTCCAATGACCTCAATGCCATTAATTATAAGGTGAGGACGGGAGTGGAGGTAGAACTTTTACTTGCTTTACCCACTCCGTATCACCCCTTGTGGATATTTTAACCCTGAGTTGCTGGATTATATGTATTTTAGGTTTCTTAAAGGAACATTATCTTTTTACTATTTATTTGATTTTTAAAATAAAACAAATAAAATAAAATAAATTGGTATTATTTTGTAGCCACGCCCCTTCCACATGAAGCCACTCCCCTATATTTTTTGTTTGAGCACCCACCAGCAAAAACATAAATCGGCACCTATGGCCCGGGGTGTTCTCCTCCGGCAGCTTCCACTAGTCCTTGCCATTTAACCTGTCCCCAGGCAGCTTCCCCTGTCCCCCGTCAGCTACCCCCATCCCCCGGCAGTCCTTCACATTTAACCCGTTCCCCGGCAGCTACATTTAACCCTTCCCCCTGGCAGCTACCCCCGTCTCCTGGCGCTTGCTGTGATGTGTGGCCAAGAGGAAAGCCAGCCTGCACCGCCAGATCCAATCCCTTGTTGGAGGTTTGTGCTGCACTGCGCTGCACTCAGGAGGGGGATTTGTGGTGGTGGAAGAGAGGGGGGATTTATTTGGGAAAAGATAGGAGGGTGTTTAGGAGGGTATGGGGTGGGGAGAAAAAAGTGAAGGAGGAGGGTTAGCGCTGCTTGTTTGAGGGTAGTTCACACCCAAATCCCTGGCAACCCCAGGCATCCATAGGGAAAACCCTAACCAAAGTTTAATGTAAACGGTGCAGACCCAGACCCGGGTCTGACCCAGGTCGAAGTGCTGTGTAAATTGAGTATGAAGCTGGGTTCGACCCTGGATACTCCCTTATTTGAACACCAGGGTCCGATCAGGGATTTTGGTGTAAAAGGGGTATTAGAAGGGCTAAAATTAGCAATATCTTTCAAAAAGTAATCTTATGTTGCAACACTGATGAATATTGTTACAAATTATTTGCATTTAACAATTTGAACAGATACATGTAACTTTGAGAAGATTGCCTGGTGTGTGAAGCAGAGTTTCATTTAATTTCACTTTTCACTTGCGGTCTACTACATAAAGGTGGAATTAAACCATGTTATTAAAATAAATGTAAAAAAAAAAAAAAGAAGTAGGCAGAACCTGTCCACCTACTTCTGTGACATCAGAAGTTGGACAGAAGTTGGCTGGACTAAAAAAGTTGGTCTGAAGTTGTTCTGATGTGTGGCCAGCATAAGGAGACCCTTGTAGTGAGGAGGAACCAATTACTCACTGCTGAGAGAATGATGACACCTCTCTGGTGTCTTAAATCTGCGGCATCCCTATACGGAAAGAGGGCGGGCAGTTGACATCTGTTGATGTCAGCTGCCCGGCCCCCCACCATGGCTGCAATAGCATGGGAACGCACAGTGTTTTCATGGGGATGCACATGAAACGCTGGGTGTTTTCATGGGCGCTACCCCCTTGCCGCTGTCGCCCCACGCCCGCATTGCCAGGTGCCAACAAATAAGCAATTTGCCGCTAGCACAAAGCGTCTGCACTAAAAGTTTATGCGCATGCGAACTTGCTACACAAGGCTCCCCTGTGTGAACGCGCATGGGAGCGTATGGACCAGAATAAGGTCCTTAATTCAGATGAGAACACTGGCTTCCTATGTGATCACACTCTGTCACTCCTGACCACAGCATCCAACAATTTCTACTGCCCAAAAATAACAAATTTGTGGCCATGTGAAGAGGAGGGGTTATATGGAGGTATCTGTGTTAATGGTATCTTCCTGTCTCCACCCTAATCTTCATTATGAGGCAGGTAGTGGGTTCTAAAGCACGGATCAGGTAAGAGTTTCTCTTGTATCTTGATTTCCTGACTTCACGTACAAGAAAGATTTAGAACCAGCTCCAATATATTGGGACAATGAGGACGCAGGGCCGGTGCAAGGGTCTTTGGCACCCTAGGCAAAACCTCGGCCAGCCCCCCCCCCCCCCAATTATTTATTTATTCCGTGAGGGCACCCATAGACAATGGAGGGGTGAAGGGGTAATGGAACAAACATACAGGAAGCATTACAAATCATGTGTGTGCATGAACATACACACACACACACACGCGCGCATATATATAGCCATTCAGGGACTCATTATAGACACTTCGATTTTAACCCACTCCCCCAGGCAGCCAAGGGCTACTACTGCGAGGACCACATCTCTACATCGAAAGTTAGCTTACTGTTGTTGTGGGGGCCGTGTCTTACTGCTCAGCTTGATGGGATGCTGCTGCTGGCAGGGACGCTGCTCCCTGTTTGTTCTGCATGGGTCCACAGCGCCGATGTTGTGCTCTGATTCTGAGAGGCAGGGGCGGGCGGTGTTGTGAGGGAATGATGGGCGGACGGCTGATGTCTGATTGAGGCACCAGTTCTAGTACAGCACCGCGGGTCCCCCCTCCTGCAGATGGAATGCCACTGCTGCTGGCAGGGAGACCCTGCTCCCTGCTTGTTCTGCGGGCTCCACAGCGGCGATGTTGTGCGCTGACTCTGAGAGGCAGGGGTGGTCGGTGTTGTGAGGGAATGATGGGCGGGCGGCTGGTGTCTAATTGAGGTGCCAGTTCTATTACAGCGCTGCAGCCGCAGGTGCCCCTCCTGCCTTCCGGAAATCAAGGTAACCGCAGAAGTTTTTTAAATGATGATGACAGTAAAGTGTCGGCCGCTCCTGTGACCAGCTGGCTATGCTTTATTTAAATGATAAATAAGGGGTGCCCTCCAGCGGCCAGCGCCCTAGACAGCTGCCTAATGCTGCCTAGTGGTAGCTCCGGCCCTGGGAGGACGATTTCCTACCGGAAAGTCCTATGGAAGCTGTTACCGCGGAGCCTGACACCGAAAGGGAGTCAAATCCAGCATCATCAGATTGGGACACTGAGGATAAAGAGCTAATGTCGGATAGTCCAAGGGCTGCTATTACCGCGGAGTCCGACACAGACATGGAGGAGGAGTCGAATCTAGCACAATCTGATTGGGACACCCAGAAGAGACAGCTAAGGCCAGTAGGTGACATTAAAGGATATCTTGGGGATCTGAAAGATGACATGAAAGATCAACAAACACAAAGCATCGCCATCATCTGCTTTGCTGCCTTTGTCGTCACAATCCTACTTACAGCAGTTGCCATAGCCATTATCTATTACCATCATTTCCGGCAAACCAGAAGATTGGCTAGGTGGAAAAATACAAGCTCCAGGCAAGATGCTGACCTAGAAGCTGGCAGTGATTCCAACCCTGAATCATTGGGCTAAAATGTATTTCTGCACAGAACAGAACATCAGTGCAGAATGTATTCCACAGGCTCAACAGAGTCATACCCATTGAATGAAGGGTTGATGGGAAGCTCCAAAATATTTCAACTGTTCCTGTTCCCTAACGACATTGGGCAGCCATCTCACGGGTGTGTTGGAAGAGCTGCTAACCCCGACCACGCCCACTTAGTGCACAACCCTCCCTTGTTAATTTCTAACCCTAACTCTCCCTCCCTGCCCCCCACAGCCTAGCCCCAGGTTCTCCCCCTTGCAGACTAAATTTATCTCTCCTATACTTTTACATAAATTAAAATGTATGCTTATAATGTGTGCTAATGGCCCAAGAAGTCCGCTATGTGAATCAACCCTAAATCTGTATATAAAAGCCTAACTACTCCTCAACTCCACCACCTCTCCAGGACCACTTTAAGCCCTGATTATGAGCTCAGCCACTCTTAATTCCCATCTGCCAGCACACCGAGGGACTGAGCCTCTGCAACTGGCTAAATGTGCTGTGAGCCGTGCACTGTCTCTCTGTGCCTGCAATTCTAAAGGAGTTGTGAGCCTAGCCACTGTCTTACTTCCTGTCTTCCAGCACACTGAGGGACTGAGCCTCTGCAACTCCCTGAGTGTGCTGTGAGCCCTGCACTGTCTCCATGTGCCTGTAATTTCATATGAGTAGTGCCTCGAGAGCCGAGTCACTGATTCAACACACTTCACTGAGATGAGCCTTGTGTCTCAACTCATTTCAATTAATCGCTTTGCCCATGACTACAGTCCAGTCAGTGCCGTGTAGCCATGCCCCCTTTTCGGTCTGCTCCTCCAGAGCCACTCGCTCCCTCTTATCTGGCTGCAAGGTACAACTGCTGCACTAACTGCGTGCACTGTATTGCAGAAACTGAAAGTAAAATTAAGCTCCCAGCAGCCCTGAGCTTTCTGCAGCAAGGTCTGCTAGGAGCTGTAGTTTATTTTCATTTTTTTCTTTATTGCGGTGCACCATGCTCCTCTCTCTGGAGGTTATTCTGGTCGGTGCATACATTTCCGAAATCTTTCGGAGCGGGCCGCACGCTACGCTGTGCGGACATCGTCCGAAGAAACGCCCATCGGACCTCCGCATACGGACGGACTCACACTGGAAGAACAGGGCGTGTTTACGGACGACATCCAAACCTTGCGTGTGCGGTGGAAACACACATATTCTGCACGGTCTTACAGCGTCAGAACGGACGGGAACCTGGCCGTACGCACCGATGCGGTGTATTTACGCACAAATCACCACTCTTATCTGACCTCCGAAATCAATCACATGACACACTTATGCAATTAGGCAACCTCATTAAAAAGTGTTTGTTTCCTATTGGAATCAATTAAATCCTAATACATACTTAAACACATTAATTCATTACAGACATTAACCCTTACATCATGTGAACATAACATACATCTATATACAGTATGTACCTTTTGCTAATTAAAAATATTCTGAACAATTTACACATATACTGTTTAATGTAAAAAAAACACACAGACAACTTCTAACTGTTTACAACTATTTATTATATTTACAACTTTTTTATAATGAAAAAAAAAAAGGGTAGCAGGTCCGTCAGGTCCTGCAGATCGGCCAGGACCAGCTGTATGTGTGCCCTTAGACGAAGGAGGGCCCCACGGACACCCTCATCTGCTTGGGTTGGCTCATCTGTGGGCATGTTAAAGGGGGTACAATTAGTAATGATATTCATGAATACATTTAACATAGTCATACATAAATTAAATAAATGCAAGGTGACAGGTGTGTGTATATATATATATATATATATATATATATATATGTATATAGAGACATATATAACTATATATATGACACATACATCTATACATACATGCATACATACTAGATGGAAAGCCTGTTTTTTTCCCTCTACCCTTTACTCTGTAGAACACCTCACAGTCATAGTGCTCCTTCTGAATCCCAACCCACCCATGACTAAGCTATGAGAAGCATGTAATGAGCTCCACCAATAACAACTCATCAAAAAGCGCTCAGTGTCTGTTCTCTGATGCAAAGTGGCATGGGACTTAGTCAACTCTCAGGAATGCACAGTACATTTGTGCAATCAAGCATGGCTTGCCTGCTGATGGTCTGCTCCATAAATCATTGTCATAATGCCAGGTAGGTGAAGCTGCAGCACTAACCCACTCCCATGCACAAAATCATTATTAAGACAAAATCAACCAAAAATGATGGTGGCAACAATACATGCAGACCGCAGGGGGTGGTTAGCTAGAGGAGGGCCCAGGGGCACTGACCACTTGTGACTCCATTCTAAGCCACGCCTGTCCATACTCCATTTATGCCATACTTAATCTAGTTTAGAAATATCAATCAACTGTAAACTCAATTCACCTATATGAGGCTACAGATTGTACGCTTGCAGCAGGGACTTAGATGAGCACGTCATCCCTTTCTTCCAGGATACAGATTAACTACACAGGTTCAGTGGCACTTAAAATCGACCTGAAAGCCATCCCCACAACCTGTGTCATTAATATGTTTCCAGGATGAAAGGGATGGTTTGGGCACCCTATCTAACCCCTAAGTGTGTCTGTTGCTACCCAGTTTGTTTTATGAATTGATAGTATTTTAAAACACAATTGAATCACCAGTTCTACATAGCAAATAGTAGATGAGAAAAGGAATAATGATTCTTTATGTATACATACCACTTTCGGCCGCCTGCACCACCTCACAGGCCTCCTCGGCCATCTCATCTGTGACCTCCTCCTGGGCCTGCCCCGCCTCTGCCTCCTCCCGGGCCTGTCGTGCTCGATCCCGTGCTGTGTTGGAGAAAAAAAACATTAGTGCCAATTAGGGGTCATTGGGACAGATGTATTAAGCCTTAACAAGCAATAAATGCAAAGGTGATAAGTAGAGATAAATGTCCAGCCAATCAGCTCCTTACTGACTTTTATCAAACACAGACTGTAACATGGCAGTTATGATGTGACATTTGGCCCATTGTATGCATCACAAACAATACTCCTAGACAATTACATATTATATCCCCATTACAGGATGTCAAACAGGAAGTAGCACACATATAGTGTATGCCATGTTTAACTCATGATCAGCCAGGTTACCTTATTGGCTTAAAAAAGGTCATGTAAGCAATAATGTACAAATGGCCATTTAATGTGTAAACACTCACATCACGCAATCCTGGCCCTGATTTGCTGGAGCAAATCTGACTGTCTACGCCTCAGATCTGACCATCGCCACTCCAGCTGAGCGATGGTCCTCCGCACCTGGGTGCGGGCGAATATGCGGCGGCGGGCCGCGGCATAAGCATGACGCTTCTGCCGGTTTGTGATAAATGGGCCCGCACGCCCCAGCCTGGTCTCCATAACGGAGACCAGTGCCCTGAGCTCCACGGGCGAAAATGGGGCTGCTCTCCCATAGGCCGCCATCTTAGCAATGGCACAATACAAGCAATCATGTCCTGTAATTGGTTGTTCAGACTGCTATTTGGTATTAACTTTATTGTTCATTTTTACATTAACAGCGTGTATGCGCCCCAACAGACGGCTAAAACGTTGCATCGTAAAACAACACTTGCTGTAGCTTTGCATCGCAGAGCTGACCTTGGCATAACTTAGTATGTACAAAACAGACAGGGTGAAAGAAGTTGGGAAACCATTATACTCACCAAACATGGCTGAAAACAACAGGTGAAATAGTGTGCAACACTATCCAGTTACACATAACTCTACAAGGTACTACAATAGACAGCTTTATTAGTGTGAAAGCTATACACCAGAAACATAGCAAATAGTGCAAGACCTTTTCCCAATATTAGGCCATGGTGCCATGTAAACACTTACCTTCTACCGGCCCACACTAGAGATGTGGAATGAAATATACCTAGCATCAAGGCAGTATTGAGAGACCTTTCACATGTGATTTGGATGCAAGCACTGATTACTATTGCCTGAGTGGTGGACTGGATTAACATATGGAATGGGTTAGTGTCATTTGTTGTACATACCAAACAAGTGCACAGTACAAATGAACAATCACATATAGATTTCATGTCTGGCCACAGTTGTGGGTGTTTATTGGTGTTCAAATCTGCAAATAAGTACTAAATCAGACTTTGAAAGTATGCCTGGTTTTGTACTTTTGTTTGTCCGCTGGTATGGGCATGGCCTATGCGCCGCACGGTGTACGCGGCCGTACGGAACGCTGCCGCAAAGAACGCAGGGTGTGGCTGATGTACGCCAATGACAGAAATAGTATATAAAGGTGTGCTAGAAAACCAAAATGTTGTTGCAAACATGGCTGGATCTCAATCTGAGGGAGACCAGGAGTGCCAGGAACTCTTTGCTCGCCTGGACTCCAGCACCTCCTATGTGCCCCTCACCACAGACCAGCCAGTGGGAGAAGAGCAGCCAGCTGGCCCAGCAACATCAGCCCAATCTGTAGCTGGGCCATCTTCTGCCTCAGCAGAATCATTGGGAACACAGCAGGTGGCTTCCCAACAGAGTAGCCTGGCCAGCACTTCAAGTACAGCGACAGGTGGCCATGGCCGTGGCCGAAAGAGGCCAACAGAGGCCAACAGAGGAACCAAGCAGCAGGAACATGGCATTCGAACCGCAGGAGCTTGCCATACTGGTACCCCGTGAACGGGATTGGATAGAGTGTCCACAGGACAGGTTGACACACACAAGGAGATGGAAGATTTGGGAGGACATAACTGTGGAGATTAATGCGGTAGCTCCACAAGTTCGTGAGGCGGAGCACGTAAAGAAGAGGCAAGTTCATGTGTGTTACATTTGAGCAGTACAAGACCAGTAATGTTTTAATTAGATGTTAGATGGAGTTGGTAAATGGTCGGTCACGTTGCTAGGAGCAACAGACATGATTGCCATGTCACTTAGTCTATAGTTATTGTAGGGTGAGTGTGAATGTATCTTCTAAGGGTTGGTTTTATAGTTTAATATTATGTAAGTTATGTGGAATGAAGCACATGTTGTAATCTGTTGCAGATTGCAATGGCTGCTACAGCAAACATGAGGAGTGACATGTAGTAATATGTAAATTTTGATTGCAGGTGGCACGACTTCAAAACCAACCTCAAGAAGAAACTGACCAAACGGTGGGAACACAGCCACACCTCTGGGGCTGGCCCCATGCCAGGCCACCTGAAGCTCACCCCCCTGGAGGAGATGGCCGAGTGCTGTATTGCTATAGAGGAGGTCCGGGGGGTGAGCAACATGGATAGCGAGGCCCCAGTGGAAGTCTTTGCTGCTTTTGTTGAAGGTAATTATTTGGCATGGCATAAGTAGTTGGTAGTAATTTTCTTGGAATGTGTTGTAATTGTAATTTTCTCTTTTACCAGCATCCCCACCGTTTGGTCAAGAATCTCTTGAGGAGGTGGAGGAGTCTGTGGCACCTGCCACCAGTGGCAGCCACAACGGATTACGACAGGTGGTTGCAGATGCTTGGGCAGATTCACCAGCAGGGAGAGTTAGCATCAGAGCGGATGCGTAGGACCGACGAGGTCATGCAGGGTATTGTCAGCACCCAGCAGGCAATAGCTGGGAGCCAGCAGGCTATTGCTGAGACCCAGCAGGCCATGGCTGGCACCCAGCAGTCCATAGCTGCCAGCCTGCAGGTGCTGGAAGATCAAGCCCTGCGCCAAAATGACCTCCTCCTCCACCATAATGAGCTTATGGTGGAGCTAATTTCCAGCAATAGGGCCCTATTGTCATCCGTTTCTGGTGCATTTCCACCACCAGCACTCCCTGCTGGCAGAGGGGGTACACCATCCCCCCCTTCACCAGCATCTGCTCCACCTGTGCCACCATCCCAACGTGGCCGTGGCGCTGCTGCACGTGGCAAGGAGCCTACCAGGGCCAAACGTGCCCGCAAATGAACTTGTGTCAGCATTAATCTCCACCCTTATGTCTTCCCAAATCTTTCATTGAGCTGTGTGTGTCAGCTTCCTGTGTCCAATCCCGTGCAGAGGGTACCCACATTTGCCCTCGGTTCGAATGTCTTGTTTGGTTCCCCTGTTGCCCTCTTTCGGCTACCATTACTGTCTGCTGTACTTGAAGTGTTGTTGCTATACTTTTGTTGTGAAGCCACCTAATGTGTTCCTAATGATTCAGCTGTGGCTATGTATGTCAAAAATACATTGTTTTATTTTGTTTTATTTTTGTACATTCCTGGTATGGTACCTTTTAATTTGTTGCATGTGTCCAAAAACATGCTTTTTCCATTTTCTGTTTGACGTTCTTATAATAAATTTATATTTTGAACCCCTAAATGTGTGGTTTTATTGGTAAATGTAGAAGTGACATGTCTATTTATATTAGTGATAGTAAGTTCTGTCCATTGGTTGCAGTGTAAATGTGTGTCAAAACTGCAGCATATATTTGTGTGTTTAGTAATGGTCCATTTAAGCTGCAATGGTTCCAATTGAAGCAATGAGAAGAGTGTAATTAATGAGTAAAGGAGTGGATTGTATTGTGTTCAGCTGACATTGGTTGAGGTGCGCCCGTACTGATTGGGCCTTCCGATTGCCTAGCGCATGACCGAGTGGTGTCCGCAAAGAAATACTTGCTTATGGACACCGCATAATTCTTGCATTTTGGTTCGCGTGCATTCGGTGTGCTGTCCGAATGCACGCCTACCAGAATGAGTGCACTCCCTCGTGTACGCCCATGTTTACGCCCAGTTTAGCCCACTTTGAAACTACGCCCCTGTGTAGTTCCGAATGACGGCCATAATACACCCATATTTCACGAGTGAATGCGGTGCACATTTCTGTACGGTGTTAGTGCGAACAAGTACGGAGACCATGCGTGGCACATGCGCATAGCGTTGCCCACGCATGCGCAGACGGCTAAAAAACGCCATCCGAAAGAATTCGGGAAAGTACGCATCGACCAGAATAAGGCCCTCTGTGACCCCCTTGTGGCTAACGCCCGGTGGCCAATGTCTCCATTGCCTCTGGGAGTTACGCCACTGGGTGAATTTAATTTGGCACGTGCCTAGTCGTGACACATGCTGGGGGTGGCACTGCATTCTCACTTGCTTGAGAGACCTGCTATACCCATGGCCAAGTGAGGACAGTTTATTCTTTTTGTGTCATTATGACTTTATTATTTTGTAGCTGGTGAGGAAGTGCAGGGTTAATAGTCAGTAACAGGTGGTGAAGGGAAAGTGTGGTTGGGTGATGCATTGGCAGGCAGAAAGACACAGCATGAAGGGTGCAGTGACATAGTGGGGAGGGACCTGACCCCTAAATTCACCCCTGCTTAGATAATCTGTCTTTTATCTACTGTCGGCAATATAAAATCTTTATATCCTTAGTCACAGTGGCAGCCTAGGAAGCCTGAGACTGATATCCTGGTCTCAAGATAACTGGTATTCGCTTACACTTCATTCTGACCAATAGAAAATATTGTCATTAATTTTACATTACAACTGAAACAAGATGACCGTTGTAACAAGCTACTCTGCGCTATGCATCCTTACAGCCCATTGATATATAGGAGCTGTTGACAGTATCAATTATAGAAAACAATAAAATATAGGAATAGCTCAGCAGCTACAGCTTGCACTGAATACTTTGCTAACCATTACACCATCCGTGCTGCCCAATTACGTGTGCTGCTTTTATGTATTATTATGGGTTTATTGTCCATTTAAAACGTATCTTTTAACTTTTTGCTAAAGTATGACACACGGTTATCTACTCAATAATTTAATAAGATTATTGTATTTGTCTTTATTCTGGAATATTTCCCTACAATTTTTTTTATTGATGCATGCGTCAAATTTTTGCTGTCAGTTACGAGTGGCGTGTCCTATGAAAAATAAAGACAATTCTATATCTATTAGTAAATGCAAAAAAAGGTTTGATAACAAGTTATCAAATAGGTGCGCTGAGAGAAGAGCTGTGTTGCCAAGCAACAGTACACAAATATGGGAGTGTCACTCCCCAACAATGATATATATGCAAAGAAAAGAACTGCACTGAAAAGTAACACTAACAGTATTAAGAAATTGGTGCCATTATCCTCAAAAAGTATATCATGAATATTTATTGCACATTATTAAACACCATATACAAAGGGATCGTAACACATATAAGAAAAAATATTAAAATATATATGTATATAAAAAATGGATATATAAAATCATTATACAGGTTGAGTATCCCGTATCCAAAATGCTCGGGACCAGGAGAATTTTGGATAACGGATTATTCCGTATTTCGGAATATTTTAATATTTCAATGATGTATTTTGAAGTATCTTGCATTTATGCTGTATAAACACATAATATACACACAAATATATTTTATTACCACATAAAATACACACAAACATATTTTATTTGTTCAAAAAACAAGGTATCAAAACGTGAAACAAAATGTGTGTACTATCTCAGCACTGAATTTGAATGCCAAGCAATCATTGTCTTGCACATATATAGTGCCAGTTACATATCATGTCCCCAGTGATGCTGTTACATATGTCCCCAGTGAGTTTTTAGCAAAAAAAAATTTTTTTTTTCACTTTCTGGAATGTCCGTATTTCGGAATAATTCGGATAACGGATATTCGGATACGGGATACTCGACCTGTATATAGATAGATAGATAGATAGATATGAATATATCCTGTGTTTGTGGTGGGACAGCACTCCAATCATCACAGTAGTAGCTTTGCTCCGGTGCCCGCCTGAAGACCAGAGAGGTCCCCCAATACAACAATGAATTTCGGCGGCACCAGGAGTCAGAAATAAAGAGTAATCCTGATGAAGATGTTTCAATAACATCGAAAACGTTTGATCACCAAACTGCGTAAGACTCTTTATTTCTGACAACCTGGGGCCTTATTTTGGTTCATTCTTTCTGACAAAATCCTTCTTAGATGGGCAAAACCATGTGCACTGCAGGTGGGGCAGGTGTTACTTGTGCAGAGAGAATTAGATTTGGGTGGGGTTTTACTTCAAAGTGAGATCTATATTGCAGTGTAAAAATAAAGCAGTCAGTATTTTCCCTGCACAGAAACAAAATTACTCACCCAAATCTAATTCTCTCTGCACATGTTACATCTGCCCCCCCCTGCAGTGCACATGGTTTTGTCCATCTAAGAAGGATTTTGTCAGAAAGAATGAACCAAAATAAAGCCCCTGGTGCCGCCGAAATTAGTTGTAGGGTGGTCCCCCTTTGACAAGGTGTGTGACAATGGGGGACCACCCCCGAAACGTTGGTTTTGTTGCTGTGAATACAACACTTTTTTTTTTCAAAGACCCCGGAGTGCCAGTCTGCATTTATTTCCTACTCATTCCCCTCCGGAGGGGCACCTGAAAACTAGGAGGAGAGTGCCGGGCCGCATCAACATTCTATCTGTATATGTGTATATATATATTAAAATCATAATTTTATACATGGTTTTTAATTTTGTGCAATAAATATTCATGACATACTTTTTGAGGATAATGGCACCAATTTTTTTCAGTAAGTGTCTTTTCAGCGCAGTCTTTTTCATATATATATGGAGCAGCTCTCAATGGAGCTGCTCCTGGTGATAGAATCGCCAATCGCTGCTGCGAGCCAGCTGACAGAAGGGGTGCGCGTGCAAGAGACGCACGCCTGTCCCGTTCTGTCGGAGCACTCTGCTGCCCTCTGCTGGACTCCAGCAGCCCCCCCCCCCCCCCAGTCTGCCCCACTCCCTGCCCATCTCCCTTAAGCGGACACGGGCAGGGAAGCTGCTCCCAGCAACCTTGGAATTATTCCAGAGTTTAGACAAATAAAATAATTTTATTACATTATTGAGCCAACACCCTTGTGTGTTCTATGTTTTGCAAAAGTTAATAAAAGTTAAGTTTTAAATTGACAATCAACCCATAATAATATATAAAATAGCCTTCTTTGGTAAAACCTTTTTTTTATTATAAAACTTAAATGTGTAATGTTGTCATTACAGATAAATGTTTTGTGTTCAGCGGCATCTAATACCTATGTTGAGTAGGGGTGCTGCAGCTGCCATGTGGCCTAGCCCGCTGGAGAAGAGCCCCTGCTGCTGCTGGTCAGGTTCTGGGACCTGCGTAATGAAACTAACAGGTGCTGGGATGTGCATGCGCACAATCGGTGACTTGACTGCGTGTGGGCAAACTCCGGCTTCTCTGGACTGCATTGGCTGCAGCCCATAGAAGTTGGTTTGGGCTGCAGGATAAGCAAGGAGTGACTTCTCATGGGAAGCTAACTCTTTGCTTATTGCAGCCTGGACTGGCAGTTCCAAAGGGAACACCTCCCAATGGGACTGCAGGTAGGGTCTGTGATTGGCAGGTAGGTTCTCCAATAAAAAGTCACTGCCTTTCACAGTGAAACTAGAGCAGTCACGGACTGCACTGGCTTACTCGCACAGTGGCATATTTTCCGGGGGAGGGCTGCAGTTCTGTGGCCCATAAATCCGCCAAAGGATGAGCATAGTGGCTTTACCAGGGCCGGCGCTACCACTAGGCAGCTTTAGGCAGTTGCCTAGGGCGCCGGCCACTGGAGGGCGCCTCTTCAGCCCAACATTTAAATCAAATATAATTGTGGCAGCAGCAGGTGCTGGGAATAGCTATCTCTAGTTTCCCAGCACCATTCTAAAAACCGTCCCTGGTCCCTGCTGCTGGCGATGGCTGCCTAGCGCTGCTACCGCTGGTGTTGAGGCACTGGTCCCAGCTGCCGCTCGCCCCTCACCATTGGCGTCAGCGGGGAACAGTGCCTCCGTGGCAACATCTCCAGGCAGTCAGCGGCTGCAGCAGGGACTAGGGACGGGTCTCCCCACCAGCTGCAGAAGAAGGAACCAACGCCCGAGTCCTGACCAGTGCAGCGGTGAGTGGCACCAGCGACCTCCTTTACCCCCCCCCACCCCCAGGAAATGACACGATCGGGGGCGGGTGAGCACCCCAGTGTATCCCCCCCCCTCCTCCTATACAGCGGCCAAGGGGGGGGGGGGGGGGGGGGCGGTCAAGCACCGGAGGCTCCCCTTGCCTAGGGTGCTCCGGTGCCTCGCACCGGCCCTGGGCTTTACCAGGTAGGGTTATTGTTTGCCATGGACAGGAATAGCAATGCCATGGTGCCATATTGTTACTGTAACTGCTAAAGCACAACGGTTGCTTGTTAAAGGTGCCCATACACAGTGTGATCATTGCATGCATTTTTAATGCAATCGCATCGCATGCGATTTGCATGTGATGTGATAGGGATCTAGTTCAAAAAGTATGTGCAGCACATCATTTTTGAACTGTGCTATGGGATGTATGTGGCACTGCGCATCTCACCGTGTATGGGAACCTCAGACTGGTCCCCGTGTAATCTAAAAATCATGCAGACAGATGCTCACTTAGGAAGATAATACGTGTAAGCATTTATATTTTAATGGACACCATGATTTTAAGGCTTTTTTATTCTCAGTATATTCACTATTTTGGCAAATATTGTTGCGACCAAAACTATAGCAGGCGTTTTTTACTTTGAGCGCAAATATTTATTATGATCAGATGACATCAGACATGCGCGTACCGCAATCACTCATTACATAATGTAGTGGCAATACAATAACGAGTACACCGCACGATGAGCGGCGAGCTCTCCCAGTTCATAGTACATAAGTATTAATGCAGCCCGGGAACTAGTCTCTACCCAGAATGGACGGGTGCATGCAGCTTGCAGTCACACAGGAAGCGGCCGGACAGCAGCGGATGTTGTCTGTTGTCCATAGCAACCAGCGCCGGCGTCTCCTCTCCTGCCCGGTACCCGCCGCTAAGATGCCGATTGCAGTGACCGACCACACATGGCAGCAGACAGACAAGGAGGTGTTTGTCTCAGTCCCGCTAAAGGGCAGGAAAGCCGACCAGAGCAGCGTGCTGTGCACCGAGCACTACATCAAGGTACCTGCTGCTGGCCCGGGCGCCCGCCCGCAGCTGTACAGCGCCGAGCTATGTGATAATAGCAGCCCCACACAGCCTCTGTATGGCACTACACACGGTTCTGGTTTAGATAATAGACAATGGCTAGGTCGACAGTACCTAGGTTGACCACCAATGGTCGACAGTGACTAGGTCAACACATTGAGTTGACCTGTCACTGTCGACCTACCCTAGGTTGGCAGTGACATAAGGTCACCAGCTAAAGGATGACATGTACATGGTTGACATGGACACCATATAAGTTGCGTACCCTCACATGGCTTGCTGCACTCCACATGCTTTGGGCACAGTGCCTTGCTGCGCTCTCCACACTATTACATGGTTGCCTACCTGACCCTCTCCTTCAGAGAGAAAATGCTCTGTTGCTGGAATTCCCTGGTAATGTAGGATTGCCATCACCTGTGGTGAAACACCTTTCTTATCAATTACCTAGCTCACCACAGGTGATGGTAATAAAACATTACCAGGGAATTCCAGGAACAGAGCATTTTCTCCCTGAAGGAGAGGGTCAGGTAGGCAACCATGCACTATTATAATTTAACTCTATACAGGGTATGGGTGAAAACCGGACCAGGACAAAACCGCCGAACCGGACATCAAACTCTGCATTTTGTAGCTTGTAACCTCCGGTCCTGTCCGGGGGGGGGGGGGGGGGGGGGGGGCTGCCTGTCACACCTGTCACCAGGTATAGGAGGAGGGGTAGAATAAAGCCTCCCTGTATGGTCCGGGCATGTAGCAAAAACCGGACGGTCCGGACTACCCGGGGAGGCTGTAATCTCCCCTCCCCCATGTCCCTGGTGATAGCTATCACAGGGACCCCCCCCCAGACAGGACACCCCCTGAACCGGACCCTACAAGCTCCGGACTGCAGATTTTGATGTCCTGTCCGGTGGTCCGGACTGTAGTCTGGGTCCAGTTTTTACATAGTCCGCTCTATACAAACTTGGATGGTAAAGTATGAACCAAGCCATTTTTTTTTAAATCATGAAAAAACTAATATCGACCTTGAGTGTCGACATTGTACATTTCAAACTTTAGCTTGTGTTGACCTTTTGTCATTGTTGACCTAGGGTATGTTGACCATTCTTAGGCATCGACCAAGGGAGCAGATACAACTACACACAGCCTCTGTATGGGCAGCATGTACTTTTTTCATCCCTTTTGTGTTTTGGACATTATAAATGTGTTAACACCGCATTTATAATGACACAATGTCAGTTTGTGGTAAAATTTGTACTATTTTGGGCTGCCAGTTCATAAGGGTTGTAATATAAATAATAAAAAAAAGGATATTAGTGTTGCAATTAAAAAAAAATTGTAAATATATTAAAACACTTTAAAATTGTTACATTGCTCACATATATTAGAATATTTGGTTAGAATATTAGAACTACAACAAGCTTCTATTCGCTGCAATGCCAGCTATGTGTGCCATTCTAAAAGAAAACAATGACCGCAGACACTTGGCACTGCAGATGAATACATTACAGTGGGCCTATTCTCCTCAGCTGTCTATGGGCAGAAATCCCGTTGCAGATGTGCCGCGATATTTCTCATCACAGAGGAGGAAAAATGTATATAATACCATTAATGCATTGCCAGACATCTGCTCGCAGTGAAGATTACCTCGGCATCACACCGGTAAGCTAGTTACTGTCATCCTAGACATTGTCGACCCAGGGACTGGATACCACTACACACCGCTTCTGTATGGCACTACACACCGCCTCTGTATGGCACTACACACAGCCTCTGTGCCAGCATGGCATACAGTACATTAAATCAGTGGCGTAGCTTGGTTTGGGGCCCCCGCCCATCGCCCCAGGCTTACCTGTCTGCGCGTCCCGGCTCCCCTCCTGGCTTCAATTAATAATTCTATAGAGACGGACCACGATAAAATGGCCGCCCTATACCGCAAACAGTTTCAGAGAACTGTCTGCTTTATGGGGCGGCCATTTTATCGTGGTCCGTCTCCATAGAATTGATTGAAGCCAGGAGGGGAGCCGGGACGCGCAGACAAGTAAGGCTGCGAGGGATGGGGGGCGGGGGCATTACTATAGCACCGCAGCCCCCACATGCACAGCGCCCCCCCCCCCCCCGCGACTTGGGGGGCTGCGGTGCTATAGTTATGCCCCTGCATTAAATTCTAGATGGGCCTTAGGGCTATTTCACACACTCCGGCTCCTGCCGGGCGGCAAAATCACGTGCTGTGCACAGTAGTTGTTAATGTACACTATTGTGTCCATTCACACGGGACGCCCACGGTCTGGCTGTCCAGTTGCAGCCTGATCCGACCACTGGAAGGGACGGCTGCCGGGCTGTGGCCATCCCCTCCGTTCTAAACAGCTGTGTGCTGCATGGCTTCTTGGCCGTGCGGGATTTAGCCGCCCGGCAGGAGCCGGAGTGTGTGAAATAGCCCTTAGGCCAAATGTTGATGAAGATTATGGCCTAGTAGTCGCAACTCCCACCTTCAGCATTACAGTGTCTTGCCCAAGCCGCTGGGCAGCCCCTACCTCCCCTCCCTGCACTGATTGGTGCTGTTCATACACATATGTAACGATCAGATCAGGTGATCGATCAAATTAACGTATGCCTCCTGTTATGATTATCTGTTCAATCAATGTATGTCTGATATTGGTGTAATAGTTATGTCTCCTGTGAGTATTGGAATCAGGACATGTCTTGTATGTAAATTGTAGGTGACCCTGGTTTGAGTTTGAGGCCTGTATTCCCTCAGTGTGACATCTGTGGACTCCTCCGGAGTCAGGATGTAAGATAAGATCTGAGCCCCTCATAAACCATGGTCCAGAAGAAGAGGTTAGAGTTTGTCCCCTTCCTTAACATCTCTTATCAGTGGGTCTGCTATGCAAGGAAAGAGGATCAATCACTTTGAAAACAGCAGACTGTAGATTGCCAGGGACCTTCCACACTCCTTCAGCATGGAAAGAGTGGAATCCCAAGGGTGGGAGGGATGAGGGAGTCTGCAAGGTATAACTAATACCCCTTTTACACCAAGGAATAACCCAGGTTGGACCCAGGTCGGACCCAGGTCAGCATTGGTGTAAAAGGGGCCAACCCAGGTCCAGCAACACTGGTCTCCTACCCAGGTCCTGACCAGGGTTGAACACTGGTTGAACCTGGGTCGTGGGCAGTGTAAATGGTCCCAACCCAGGTTGGGACATCCGGGTAGTGCTGAAAGGATACCAGAAGCGCAGGACACCTTTCCACAGTGCGCTATAGTGGCAAAAGACAGCAGTCAGGAAGGATACAGGCAGTGCACACAGAAATCATAATTGGATGCAGTATCATTTATATTATTATTATTATTATTATTATTATTATTATTTTTTGGGGGGGCTGGGGGGAGCACATGGGAGTTTTGGTCTGCTGCTGCAGGGGAAGGGGCTGGGGAGAGCATATGGGTGATACTGCACTGTTATACCGCTATGTATGATTGAGCAATGAATAAAACTTTTTGAAAAATATTTAACAAAATAAACAAACCAACATTAAACAATGCTAACTTGTCACGTCTTTTAATTTTTATTTTAAATCATTGAGGGAAGGTTGGATGGCAGTTTATCAGTCCTAAAATGGACATTTTTTATGTCATCTATAGGGAAAAGCAGTGCTGACCCAGGTTCAGTGTAAACAGCGCAGACCTGGGTCCGACCTGGGTCACAGTGCTGTGTAAATGGGGTATGAAGCTGGGTCCAACCCTAAAAACTCCCGTGTTCAAAGACCAGGGTCCGACCAGGGATTTTGGTGTAAAAGGGGTATAAGACTCTTCTCCCTATAGTCAGTGTCACTACCTGGGGGTCTAGCAAGCAGGCTGTAGGCGACGAGAGATTTCTTGTGGAGAACCCCCCCACTTCAGGATTGTAAGATACGGTTCTGTCTTTTTTCCCTTTTTATTTTATTTCTGAAATTTGCATTTAAAAATCGTTGTGTGTACTTTTAAAATCATTGTAATGTCTTGTAACCATTTTGTTTAAAGCTCTGTAGTATTTCTAGGAATAAATAATACATATTCCCAGTTCTGGTTCTGTGTTCCTAAGACTCATTAGCCTCAGGAGAGAAAGGCTGGCAAGCGTTACCATTGTTATCTTGTATTGTGTGGTCAGGGGCGAGCCAAGCCGCCCCTTGCGCAGTTTCAGGTGCTAAAATCAGGTTTTGGCTGGTGGCAGTGTACCTCAAGGAAAGGACCCGAGTGTCCTGAGTGAACCCCAGTCACGGCCGGCGCTGCTCAGATTGACGTATCGGAGCAGGCGACCGGTGGGTCCGTGACAACATATATAATGAAATGTTCTATATTTATGTTTGTGCTTGGGTCCCATGTCCTACAAAACGTGAATTTTCTTCACTTCATACCCACTTGTCTTTTAAGTTGGACAAGGAAGAGTATGTGTACCAAGTTTGGTCTACTCTAGATTAATCAAGGCATGTAAGATCCTATTAAGCCTAAATAAACAATAGTAAAAACCTGTAACATGTATAAGCAAACCGGCAAATGCACATATATGAATATTTATATTTTCTTTTTTTGGAGGGGGGGGGGGGTTCAATATATTTAAGCCTGTATATGTTCGCACTTGCCTTGTGCAGTACTAATGCTGTGTTTAGGATCTCTCCTTTTTTTTATGACTGCACTTATATTAGCTACCATTATGTCCCTGCTTTAAGGGTGTTCTGTATTTCCCACTGCAGCAGAATTCAATGACCTTAATAACAGTACTTATGATTCTAGGAAAGGCTGGGTATACACCTGGCCAAACTATCTGACATTTGGCAGGTGCATATACACGTAGCAATCAGCTAGCTTGATGTCATAACTGGACAAACATTTAAATGTGCCTGTCCAGTTGAGATGTCATTCCCCAGCAGAAAGTGTATGGGCGGTCAGACTAAACCAGTGTTTCTCAAACTTGGTCCTCAGGACCCCACACAGTTCACGTTTTCCAGGTCCCCCGGCAGGTGCACAGATGTACTCATTACTGACTGACACATTGTAAAAGATCCACAGGTGGAGCTAATGATTTCACTTGTGATTCTGTGGGGAGACCTGCAAAATATGCACTCCCTCGCTCCATTAGACTCTCCCCGACCTTGCAAAGCTTCAAACTGGCACTGAAAACTCACCTATTCATCAAAGCGTACCCTTCCACTGCATAAACCAGCTGGTTCTCCGACCCCTTGCCTTTTACATCCTGCTATCTAACCACCACCCACTCGCTTGCACCTCTTGTAATCTGTCTCCCCTTCCTACTAGATTGTAAGCTCCTCTGAGCAGGGCCCTCTTCCCTCCTGTTGTCAAAGCCCACTTCTCTTCACATTTCACTCACAGCTCTCCTATACTCAAACACTCAGTGACCATCTTTGTCCTCATACTCCTCTCCATCATTGGCATCAAGCCTCTAGTTGTATGTTGATTGAGTCCTCACTACTTACATTTAAGCTGTAAAGGTGCCCACAGATGCTACAATTGTACTGTGCTATGTGTTTTTGTCTGTACAATGGTTCTATACAATTTTTCTTCCAGCTTGCTATGAGATGTGCACTTGGATGCATGCGATGCGATGCGATGCGATGTGATGAACCCATGTTTGTACTGTTAAATTTCAGATGTAGTCAAAAAGTACGCGCAGCACGTACTTTTTTTGACCTACAATATCGGGCTCCCGGGAACGCGCATCGCATCGCACAAGCCCATAAACACCATCCAATAATTGTACATAAGATGCAATTTGTGCTTAAAAAGTACAAAACGCATTCGATAATTGATGCGTCTGTGGGCACCTTAATGTGTATTGATCTGTGGCGCTATTTATTTGTACTGTATTTTTGTTATTTATTCAATGTTATGCCAAGCTTTGTCTCCCTGTATTGTTCCTTTGTACGGCGCTGCGAAACACTTATAAATAAAATAATAATAATAATATGCACTGTGCGGGGTCCTGAGGACCGACTTTGAGAACCTGTGGACTAAACACAGCCAGGTGTGCCAATATATCTGCTGTGCTGCAGGGTTGATGTGGTATGTATGTGAACCACTTCTCAGACATATCATCTGTACACACCCGCTGATGCACTACAGACAAATGGAATGGGTGACATATGTCAGCGTGTACCCAACAGACCATATGTTACAGCAAATTCAAATGGCTGCCCAGTTATTATGTCTGCACAGACAACATAAGCAGCCATTTGTTGAGTGTATATGCTTATATAGTAGTGCAATGGAGGCCAATCAGCCCTCGATAATGAATAGATCCTAGGGGTGACATTCTATGGGATGAGATGTGTGTTTTTTGGTGAAATTTGCGCCAAAAACCGCCGAAATCCCATTTTCGCATATTTAATGAGATGCGAAAAACGGCAAACATCACTGATTTTGCCGCGAAATCGCACTTTTACAAAGTGCGATTTTAACTCGCGCCGGAACTCGCATCCAGATGTTTTCCCATTGAAAAGTATACAAATCGCATATTTAATGAGATGTGAATTTGGGAAATGTGTCTTAAATTCGCCAAAAAATCAGACCAGGTTCTGATATGCGAGTTGGCCAGAACCCTACACAGATCATTGAGATCTGTGTATGGTTTCTGAAACCAGCCCCGGACTCTTGGACCGGTCCTGGTTCCAAAAATACGGGGGACAAAAAATCTGGGGGTCCCCCGTATTTTGAAACCAGCACCGGGCTCCAACAGCCCGCAGTGTCATGCCACAGCCAGGGGACACTTTTTACATAAGGTCCCCCGGCCGTACCATGAGCACCGTGGCTGGTCAGCCTTGGACGGGGTACCTGGAGGAGTGGGGACCCCCCCAATAAAGGGGTCGTGTCCGTCCCCCCCCCCCCCCAGGCTTCACCGGTCATGGGCTGAAGCCTGGGGCTGTCAACGGCGTCCCTGGCCAGTGGACACCGGCCTGATGGGGTTAAATCTTTCTCCTGTTAAAAGAAAACACACACACAGAGAAGTAAAACTTTATTACATACACATACACACACCTCACTTTTACAACAATATACTCACCGATCCAGGATCCAGCGCTGGTCTCCCTTCTGCAGCAGAGCCGGCTACCCCCGCACTGACAGCAGGGACAACCGGCTTTCTCCGATGGAGCTAACAGCTTCAAGTTGCGCTGTCCCAGCGCGACACAGGCTGAGAGCGTGATTGGGCGATGCGTCTCCATGGAGACGCATAGCTCAGCCCTGATTGGCTGAGCTATGCGTCTCCATGGAGACGCATAAGCCGAAGACGCTCTCAGCCTCTGTTGCGCTGGGACAGCGCGACAGAAGCTGTTAGCTGCATCGGAGAAAGCCGGTTGTCCCCGCTGTCAGTGCGGGGGTAGCCGGCTCTGCTGCAGAAGGGAGACCAGCGCTGGATCCTGGATCGGTGAGTATGTGGGTGTAAAAGTGAGGTGTGTGGATGTGTATGTAATAAAGTTTTACTTCTCTGTGTGTGTTTTCTTTTAACATTCTTTTTACAGGTGGACTACAAGTCCCAGCGGGCCCATTAATGCCCCGCATGCTGGGACTTGTGGTTCTCAAAGTCCCAGCCTGCGGCGGAGGTCTGCTGGTACTTGTAGTTCTCCTGTATAAAGCAATGTTAGGATTGAAAGATTTAACCCCATCAGGCCGGCGTCCACTGGCCAGGGATGCCGGTGACAGCCCCGGGCTTCAGCCCTGGACGGGTGAAGCCTGGGGGGGACCCCTTTATTGGGGGGGTCCCCACTCCTCCAGGTACCCCGTCCAAGGCTGACCAGCCACGGTGCTCATGGTACGGCCGGGGGACCTTATGTCAAAAGTGTCCCCTGGCTGTGGCATAACACTGCGGGCTGTTGGAGCCCGGTGCTGGTTTCAAAATACGGGGGACCCCCAGATTTTTTGTCCCCCGTATTTTTGGAACCAGGACCGGTCCAAGAGTCCGGGGCTGGTTTCAGAAATACGGGGGACCCCTACGCTTTTTGTCCCCTGTATTTTAGGAACCAGGTCCGGCTCAATGAGCCTGGGGCTGGTTATGCTTTTTTTTTTTATATATATAAATCCAAAATCGCACATAAGCTCAAATTCGCACATTTTCATGCCTAAAAATCGCACGTTTTCATGCCGAAAATTCGCCCTTTATCACACTCAATCACACTTTTCTTGCCGGAACACACACCTCATTAAATATGCGAATCCAAGGCAAAAATGCGATTTAAAAAAAGTGCGATAATGGGCGAAAAACTGACGTGCGAAAAACTCTCATCCTATAGAATGTCACCCTAGAGATCTTAGATGAAACATAGTAATTAAAAACAAATATACTGCATCAGAAATATGTTTTTCAGTACATGAAGACCACCTTTTGGCTATATGCGTTGAAAAATATGATTATAATTAAGTAATTTCGGTACTTATGTATTATCTGAGTGCCCGATTTTTTTTCATGGCATGCCACTACTTAAGGCATGCGATGCGATTTTTCATTGTAAAGACCCGATTTTAATTGTATAGTCAACCATGGGTGATTTCATACCCCTACTATACAACCTACGCAGGGAGTTGATTTTATATAGTGTGGCGAATGCAGCGAGCCACCGAGCCCGAATCGTGGCGAATGCACGCGGATTACTTTACATGTATTCTGCGTCCCCTCGCCACACTATATAAAATCAACTCCATGCGTAGTTGGATAGTGGGGGTATGAAATCACCCATGGTTGACTATACAATTAAAAATCGGGTCTTTACAATGAAAAATCGCATGAATTGTATGCCACTATATTGCATGCGATGCGATGTGATGAAAAAATCGGGCGCCCAGATATTACATAAGTACCGTAATTTCTTTATGTGCAGGTTTATATCAAATGTAATTTAAAATATCACTTGTGGAAAATTTACGCATTGAGTGTAAAATTACAGTTTGGTAAGAACTGGACACTGGACTCTCCTAGCAGGTTACTACACATAACCCTGTGGTGGCCAGCTTTTAAGTATCACAACGTCGCGTGTCATGACGCATCCTGTTGGGGCTCTGCCCCACACGCGCATGTGCAGTGCAGATTTTTGGTCAGGCACTGTCAAAACCCGTGAGGGAAAGAGAACTTAGTGGGACAGCGTGAGGCTGAGGTATAAAAATAGGAAGAAAAATAAACTTGGTAATGTTTTCTGAGCGCTTAATATGGGTGTTAGCTCTAGAAAGCAGCTGCTTTTAGGAGGATAGTCAGTCCTCACAAAAATAGAAAATGCACAAGATATGCTGATGGGTAACCCAAAAGCATAGAAAGCAGCGCTGCACAAAATTCAATTTCAATCACGCGTTTCCCTGCTCTAGATAGCAGCTTTTTCAAAGGTCCTTTGAAAAAGCTGCTATCTAGAGCAGGGAAACGCGTCAGGTGTTTATTGGGGTCTGAGGAGAGCACCCTTGGGGACAAGCCAGCCATCTTACTCCATATCATCAGGAGGACTGCATCTATTCGCAAAGGTGGATTAAACTCTGTAAGAGGAATTGCCATAACCAGTGAAGCTGCTTGCTTACTTTCACAAGAACTGAATCTGGACTACCATCAATTATGGACACCTAATCAGCTTGTGGCGAACAGCCTGGTAATTATACAACAAACCTCCGGAGTTGCCCCTTATCCCTCCACACTCATTGGAATTATTGGCGACCAACTGCCCCATACCCACTACATACTGGTGCGGACTACCCTCCTCATCCCCATCCCCTCCCCAATTTAAAATTTTTAATATATGTCAGTGTGCCATTGTTTCAATAATTGTGTATTTTTATTTTCATTCAATTAAATTGATTGAAATTGAATTTTGTGCAGCGCTGCTTTCTATGCTTTTGGGTTACCCATCAGCATATCTTGGGTATAAAAATAGGAGCCTCCTGCTGAAAACGGGAGGGTAGGCAACTGTGGCTTGCATGGGTGCTTACTGCAAGTGCAAGGTTGTACACTGCTCAGACCTGCAGGGGCCTTTATTGTTAATGGCAGTGGGGGATTTTTAAAGTACCATTTATTACCATTGTAATCAAACAATTATTTTTTAAGGGACAGTTTTTAAAGAGCCCACTGCTGGGGCAGTGACTTGGATAAATTATGTTCCAGTGAAGAGTAAATGGTAAAGTACACTTACTGTGCATATGTGGCCACTGGGCAGTAAATATGCAAGTTTAGGAGGCTGGGGAGGGATCAGATTAAAAGTAGGTAAAGTAGAAAGGCATAAATACTCTGCGTATAGGTCATTCAAGCATACCTCCCAACTTTTCATGTTAAGAAATAGGGACACTCGCGCGGCTTCGCCGCGCGAGCGTCCGAAAAGGGGCGTGGCGTATGCAAATGAGGGCGCGGCTTATGCTAATTAGCAGCGACCTCATTTTCATACGAGAATAGACGCTGTGCGCATGCGCACAGTGTCTATTCTACTACATTGGGGGGTCTCCCAACTGCCACCCCCCCGCAGCGGGACAATGCCTGCCGCGGGTGGGACGTCGGGACAGGACCCGAAAATCGGGACTGTCCCGACGGAATCGTGACAGTTGGGAGGTATGATTCAAGATATATACATTGTGACAAGAACACTGGAATAGTGTGTGAAGGCAGGTATATTTGTCCCAGGTTCTTGCCTTACACCTTTTAGAAACAGGAAAACTTCCATGAGAATGTTTCTTTTTTGTTAAAGCTGAGTAAAGGCCCAGCTCAGGTGTTTGGCCTCACAGAGGGCTAATCAGCACTTGCAGCTGTACAAGGCCCATGTAGAGCTGCTGGACTGATCAGTGTGTGCAGACTGCCTGGGGAGGCTGCAGAATCTCTGTGAGAGGAACAAGCTTTCTGATGCAAGTAATACCCCTTTCACACTGCAGCTCTTAACCGGTATATTGCCGGATTTTTTTTTCTATTAGCCTTTTAAAACGGTTAGAGCTGCAGTGTGAAAGCACCAATCTGCATTTACCGGTTACAAATATTTGCAAACGGGTAAAAAGCAGTCCTACACGGTTCAGAGCCGTTTTTCATGCAGTGTGAATGGCTCTGAACCGGTATATAGGACTCAGGCAGTAGCGAGAGATTGCAGTGCATATGTAATGAGCCGCTCATTACATATGTGCATATGTAATGAGCCACTCATTACATATGCACTGCGCTCTCATATTTACTGTCTGTCCTGCTTTTACACTGCAAACCTGCTTGAGACCCGGTATTTATGTGCGGTGTGAAAGGGGTTTAAAATGGTAATATACCGTTTTAAATACCGTTTCAAAATACCGGGTCTCAAACGTTTAGGCAATGTGAAAGCCACATTAGCTATCCAGTAGTGACTGGAAAACTTGGTGTTTTGTTTAGAGATAGTTAGGAATATCCTGTGTTTAGTTAGTGCCGGACAGGCAAGGTATTTTCTTTTGCTGTTTATTTTTATTTTCTGCTGAATAAAACTGGTTGCGGCCAGTTGCACCCCAAAGACTTTCTCAGCTGCTGCTGCTTGCTGACTTCTACCCCAGGAAAAGGCATCCAGTTCCTCTACAGCAGGGGTGGGGAACCTCAGGCCTGGGGGCCGTATGCGGCACCCCTAGCCGGCCTGAGTGGCGCACCCACCCGCCCAGTGGGAATTCTCGCGAGAGGTCGGTAGTTCTCACGAGATTCCTCTTAATCAACAGCAGCCGGAGACTGTCGGTCCTATTCAGCGGCAGCCGCCGGAGTGTGGGATGGCTGCAGCGAGACAATTTGTAAGAGAAATTTTTACATATGGCCCCTGAAGGATTTTTTTCCCCATACAAACGGCCCTTGGAACAAAAAAGGTTCCCCAACCCTGGTATACAGTGTTACAACTTGCATATATACAGTATATGATAATAGTAAATGCAGAGCTCTCTGTTACATACATTAGAAAACATATGGTTAAGCTACCAGCAATGTCTAGGCATCTCTGCTTTTGATGGTCCAATGCTGTATAATAATTGCACCCACTTTGGGTCATATGTTTATATATTTCTAAATTTAGAGCTAAAGGTGCATACGCACAGAACGATGCCGGAACCGTTCCGACATCGTTCACGAGTGTATCAAATCATTCATCGTGCATACACATGGAACAATTTGATACACTTCACAAAAGATTGGTCTATGATCTTCCTGCATGCAGGGAAGATCATAGACCATTCTTAATGATCGGCTGGTACATGCAGCATTATGATATACGGAACTATTTTAACGATCGGTCGTTCCCATCAATAGGGAACCAGTGGTGTAACTTTAGTGCCGCACACCCCGCAGTGGCTTGTTTGTTGCGGGGATTGTTGTGAATATAGAGACACTGCTGCAGGGCAGCTGTTGTGAATTGAATCTGCAGTAGATGCAGCGGAAGCACTCACGTCCCCAGCTCCATACTCCCACAGTGATCGACCACCATAGGCAGCGACGTGCACACAGGCTGTGCGGGTGTCCTAGTGCACACAAGCCGACGTCACGCCCCCATTGGCTGCCACTGTCACTCAGTCACATCATGGAGTTGGACTCCAGTGCTGCTGCACCCCACATTGTCACCCCACATTGCGCCCTCACAACTGAGATACTAGGTCATGTTGCCCGTTTTCTCTCTCCCTCTCCCTCCTCCTGTCGTGTGATGGCACTGCCTGGTGTGGGTAGAGGGCTGTGGCTGCTTCTATTCCTCCTCTGAGGATAAAATTCCCGGCGAGAGATATGCAGACCAGGCTAGTCCCTGTGAACTAAAGTAAGTGTATTACGTTATTCCTACTGCTGCACTAGCAGGCCCACATTGTAATTCAAATTGTTCAGTGTGTATGCACCTTAACTCAACTGGAGGCCGCAAGATCTTCCATTTTGGTACTACAAGGACAACCACAAGCTCCTCATCCTATTCATGGGGGTTATTTACACCTGATCACATAGCACATTTTTTAGCAAATAGACAACGGGTGCTGGACAGTTTCCCGACAGTCATTACCCCGACGTCCGGATCCCGACAGTCAAAACCTCGACACTTGGGGTCCGACGGCCACCGGCTATTCTCCCTTGTGGGGGTCCATGACCCCCCATAGAGGGAGAATAGAACAGGTGGCGAGCGTAGCGAGCCACCGTGCCCGCAGTGTGGCGAGCACAGCGAGCCCGCAAGGGGCTTTGTTGCGCTTGCTCCGCCCGCTTTGTTGCGCTTGCACTTGTCCAGCCAGTCAGGATCCCGACGTCGGGCTAATGACTGTCGGGATCCCATACCACACCCATAGACAACACCCATGTGCACAGCAGGTGAGGGCAAATGTAACATGCGCAGAGAGAGTTAAGGCCACCATCCACTAGTGGGAGGTATCGCATGCGATATATCGTATGTGGTCCATTTGAATGTAATGTATCATAGGTGATCCCATTCATGGCTGTGGGATCTGGAATGGTTGATACAGTAAGTTTTTTTTTTTTTTAATGTTTAACCATATGCAGGCATAATCAGTGGAAATGTGTACCCTTGCAGGCTAGCTTCACTAGCCACACTTCTAGCAAGGTTACTCGTTCTGGTGTGTGTAGTCCGCGTGGATAGAAAATCAAACAAAAGTTGGAAAAACCTGAAAAAAACAAACGTGCCAACCTTCACATGTAGACCTTTTGCCCCTTTTAAACCTGTCATCCGAATGAAAGCCGACCATATGGGGTTTATCTACTGTCAACCTATACATTGAAACCCAATTTTAAGTATCTTCCATTTTGAATATCCATATAAAAGTAGGATATATGGGACTGCTATGCTATTACTGGTGCCTGTCCTTGTGTTTCCCTCCTATATCCCTATAGATTGTAAGCTTGCAGCAGGGCCATCCTACCTCCAAGTCTGTTGTTACCCAGTTTGTTTTATCACTGTCTACTATTGTAAAGTGCAACGGAATCTGCTGCGCTATATAAGAAACTGCAAATAAATAAAAGTAGCCTATATGGATCACAATGACTAATGCCATCTGAGGATGGCATTAACTATCAGGCGCCTGAAAAGAAACATACAGGACACCGTAATCTTCTGTTCATTTTGATATGATCAAACACAGCTTCACAAAACATCTTTGGATCATTTTTTTCATTTACTGTAACTATTTGCCAGCTTTGCCACATACAAATGATTAATTTTCAGTGAACAGCGTAGAGATATATTTAATATATTTCAAGAAAAATCAAATGATTAATGTGTAAAATGTGTAATTCAATGGAGATTTGGTCTTTTGTCACGGTAATGCTGTTTATTTTTTCCATAATGAATTGCTTACTATAAATGGAATTAGATGGGATATACACATTGTTTTTCAATCAGCAGTGCCAGAACCAGGGTCATTGGGCTAAATACCAAGGAAGCAGAAACATCCACAAAGGTCCAGCAGCATTACCAGAGGAGCCATAGAGCTGCTCAGACAGGGCAGCAGATAGCTGTGCCAGGCCCTGACCTGCTCCTTTGGTGGAAAAAGTGTTTTTAGTGTGCTGAGCAGGGGAGCACTGTGAGACCCCAGGCAGGGGCAGCTCTTGGAGAGGTTGGGCGAGGTTGGGGCATCTGCACAGGCAGAGGTTTAGGGGACATTATTGCCCCCCCCCCCCCCACACACACACACTTCAATAACCCCAGTATGTCTGTCCCATGCCCCAGTTTACTACCCCATCACACTTCCCTTCCCAAATAACTGCTCCCCCACTCTTCGTATTCACATCAGGGAACGATGTTTTGGCTCTGCGCATGCATATATGCTAATATACGCATGCGTAGGGCCGCTGTGCGGACTCCTTTGGCGACTTGCACAGTCGAAGAGGTGTTCGCACAGGGGGGGATGACGCATAGGAAAGCACAGCATTTTATGGGGGTCCCCATGAAAACGCTCAACATTCCCATGGGTACGCGAGTGTTCCGATGCCTGGTGGGGGCAGGCAGCTGACGCTCACTATCATTAGATGGTGAGCCTGTTACAAAGGATTGTGGACATGTTCGTTCAGCTGCTAATTCTACGCTAGACATGCAGATCCATACGTACATTAATTCGCAAGACGGGATTTCACTCTAGCGGGGCAGCTTCTTCCAGATCGCTAGTTGGCTCAAATAACATACACTGTCTTGGAGGCAGCCAGATTATTTGGACGTATAGAAAAATTACTTTTAGTTACTGAAAGAAAATATATTAATAGATAGGGAAGTACAGTGAAAATGATCGCTTGTTAACTAATATTGTCCCTTGAGTATATATCGGAATAAAAGCTTTATAAATCCCATTCTATATTATGTGGAATGTGTACATGATCGTTATCTAGCAACAGAATACATGCTATTAGCAATAGAAGCCATGCTGCACAATATATATGTGCTATTGTATATTTATGCTGATTTAACCAAAATGAGAAACATGCGGCCACATGTAATAGCCTCCAAGTTCAGATAGTTTTTTTAAAGGGGCAATAATTTACAAGGCATGGGTTTGCCTTGTAAATAACTGCCTCTTTTATTAAACCTCTGAGCTATTGCATTTGGCTAATTGTCTCAGAATCATTCTAATTAAGGGGGTGATTCAGTAAAGGAGATACACACTGGACGACTGAGCTGAAAGTCGCTCAAAACAGCAGGTTTGAGCGGCTTTCAGCTCAAAGCCGCCCAGTGTGTATGGCCCGGCGGTGAGCGCTGCTGGTGCGGCTCCCGCAACATCGCCGTGTTATACCAGCAGATGAGCGGCTTTCAGGACGGCTTTGCATAGCGCTCCGCTATGCAATTGCCATCCGACCCCCCTCCCTTCGTCGGCGCCGGGCAGGGGGAAATCCGCTCAGTTTGTATGCACTGAGCGGCTTTCCCCGCAGCGATGAACGCTATCATCGCTGTCCATACACGCTGGGCATAGTCGCCCAGTGTGTATGGACCTTAAGGCATGCTAAGCAGCATACATACGCTGTTTAGCAAGCACATAGATGCCGCCTGGCCGATTGTGCATATTAATAGAGGACACACTGACCTTAGACCAATGATTTGTTGGGGCACCTTTTCAAGGAATGATTGAAACTATATGATCAGAACGTGACATCAGCCATTCCCTGACTAAATATAACTCCATCCCTGCAAAATCAATATAGCCTAATTAGCCGTTGTTATTTATAGGAGGACTACATTATCTTAGGAGGACGATCCTTAGGAGCAAGGACATTGGGAGTCCCAGCACAAGTCCTAGTGGGATAACATAAGTCCGACATATAAGAAATAGCAGCAAGTTCTAAATGTAATAGTACATGATAAATTAAAAATAATCTCAACACAAAAATTCAATTTTTGGAATAAATCTAAAAATAATACTAAATCTGGTGTTTATTGTATAGGAATTGAACTATAGAGCAGATACCCTAGCAGCTGTATACATAACATATACTGTATGTATGTGACACAACAAGCGAGTACCCTACTGGTGTTTTATTGTGTGTTTGTCATTTTTGTTTTTTAATTTTAACCTCTATATTTCACTGCAACATCTTGCCATCTCTTTTTTTTTTTTAAGAATTAAAACGAGAAAAGCTTATTTTGAAATTAAATTTATTAAAAGTGAAGTTTTAATATTACACCAAAGTTTGTACCATACAACCACTGTGTTCTTTTTATACAAATGGGATATTTAAATATGACCTGTGAATTCAGCATTTTAAATGGATGGCAATTAATAAATTCACTGCTTCAGGGGTGAGAGCGATAGGACAGAATCAACCCTTAGTTAATCTTTTGCAAAATAGCCGATTGTAGTGTTAAGATTAAACCTTTTGTTATTTGTTTTATATCGTTTTTCTTTTATCTCCAATGCAGGCAAATTATCCACCTTTCTTGTTTGAAATATTTCTCTTTGCTCCTATTGATGTTGACAAAAGCAATGCAAAGATTGGCAATGGGATTATTTTATTTACTCTGTATAAGCAGGAATCCTCTCTCTGGGCTGCTCTCTCTGTGCCTAATAGTAAGTATGTTATGAAACTATGCTAGAAAATGAGTGATGGATTAAATTCACAATTTTACAATATGAACAGATAATGACCATTGTGATAACTTTCCGTTTTTTTTTATTATTATTTTTTTGTAATTTGCCTTTTTCCCGAAATTTGATTTCTAGCTCTGCCCCTTCCCAATAAGATAACAGAGTAATTAGCTGGAGTGTAGGAGACGGTAATGGTATAAGGGGTCGACATCAAATGGTCGATGTGCACAAGATCGCTATAGACAAAAGGTAGAACCAAGCAAAAGGTTGACGGAGAAATGGTGGACACAAGAAAAGTCTAAGGGGGTATTCAATCCTGGGTCACGACCATTGTGACCCTGGCCTCGTCCCGCTCGACTGATATTTGGCAGGCGGGATTCAATGTCCTACCTGCCGTGCACCGAAAAGGGGGCGTGTGTGCGAGATATGGATGTTCTCTGCAAAACGGGCCTGATTGCTTTTAAAGTTGGGTCCGTTCTGCCGAGATGCCTCTTCATTGCTGTCAGGAAAGACCGCATTGAAGAGGCCTGCACAATACAGATGACAGAGCAGCCCAGGAGGGAGGGAACACCTTCCAATGGGACTCCTTTTGGTGACTGGCAGGTAGGACTTCAAATAGGAAATATCTGCCAGTCGGATTTTACCTGGGAGTAGTGTTCATTCTAGCACCCGCTATCTTTGAAAACCCATGCAGTTCCTGTTCCCTGCATGGGGTATCGCTGTCTGCTGTGGTATACTAGCACAAGTCTGGTTTGCATATCAGTGATGATCTACAGACCACACTGTGCTAGAAGCATTCCAGCAGACAGCGATACCCCAGGCAGGGAAGAGGAAATGCATGGGTTTTCAAGGATAGGGGGTGCTAGAATGAACACTATGGGAGTAAATATATATAAATTGCAGGTGCTCTGATGCTGAATTCAAATATGATTCAGTTAAAGCAGTTTTAAACATCTGCCGTGATTTTGTTTTGCAGTGGAGAAAGCAGCCATGCAAATGATCAGAGAGAATGCTGTTATTAGAGTGCAGGAGAAAATAAAGGAAGATATTCAGGCCAAGGCTGTGAGGAAAAAGGAAAATGAGAAATACTCTCTAGAGGTTATGATGAAGGTAAATCGCCTCGGTTTGGGGATTATTTTGCATTTTTTCACTCTTTCTTCAACACAATTTGAATACGACGGAGTATGAATCTGTGTAAGAAGAACCGCACAACTAGTCATAAAAAAACAACAACTGCTGCTGCATAGTATCAATTCGTATGCAGACTCAGACTCCTTGCTTACCCATATACAATTGGCACATATCAAATGAATCGTCCCAGTCTTGTAAAGTGAGTGTCCACATCAAATTGTGAGGAAGATGCACATTTGAATGAAAAAGATGCTTGTTCCAAGCTGAGGAGCACAGGACCTGGCACACAAAGGATGTTAAGCGTGTATGAGGACACATCTGTATGCACACAAGTAGTATATATGTATATACATACATCCAGCCTGAGTCTAGATTAAACAGAGGAACTACAAATATTTCTGCAGTATTAGAAGTGTCTTATTCCGTTTTACATTTAGATGTGAAACTTTTCCATTCAGCATATCTACTCTAGAGTATGGGAAGGGGTCATAATTGCTCTTCACCAGCCGTTACCTTTTTGACCATGAAATATATATTGTAATAAATGTTTAGTACATTGTGGTAATAATAATAATAATAATAATAAGGGAGGAGAAGTGATAAAGTGAATGGTACTTTATCACCGGCCAATCAGCTCCTAACTGTCCCTATTTTAAAACCCAGCCTGTTACTTAACAGTCAGGAGCTGATTGGCCAGTGATAAAGTACCAGTCACTTTATCACTTCTCCTCCCTTATCACTGCTTCATACATCTTCCCCGAGCTATGACAAAATGGAGTGTACAGATGGAGCCTGATTTTCTTTAAGCCAAGCAGCTGTATTGAGCACCTGTCACAGGAGTTTTTCATGATTTTAAAACCATTTTCTTTAGATCAATGAAGAAGAGAGAAAGCAAATAGAAAATGTAAAAGAAGAAGAAAGACGGAAAGCAAGTGAAGAGTTGGAGAAGTTTAAAGAACGGCAGAGAATAGAAGAGGAACAAAGGAACAGAGAGAAGGCAGAGCAAAGGAGGAGGGAAGAAGAACAGCAGAAGAATGTTCGAAACAAAACTGTATTCACAGAGCGATCAATGCCCCTCATACAAGGTATATTTTTTAAAGTACCCGGTTATCCAGGGTTAAACCTGAACAAGGACTCCTTGCATGGGGATTAGAGCTTTGCTTAACTAAAGCGTGATTTTAGTTCTCCTTTAGAGTTGAACTTAAAGCTGCACATTTGTTTATGTGCAATAATGTATCTACACACCTTTGTTTCCATGGCTGCATCTTGACCCTAAAATACATGCAGACTCAAGTGTATTGTATAAATGCAGCGTCTTCCTCAACTGGCTCATGGATATAGAAACGCCAGGTAATGCATCTAAAGCTGGGTATAAGCTATACAACTATCTGGAAGATCATCTGCCAGATAAGTGTAAAGTCATCTCAAATTGGCGTTGTTGATGTGCACTGCATACCTCTACAGAATATTCACATGAACCCCTTGGATCCGCCTCCCCAATTTAAAGAAGCAGCAATTATTAAAAATATTGATAATAGGGTGAAATTCAATAGGATGAGAGTTTCAGAAAGTGAGAGATGGTACTTATGTATTAGCAGGGCGCCCATTACGTAGTTTGCGTAGTGGTGTATTGAGAATACCAATACACCACTATGCTGGCTACGTAATTTACGCAAATTACGTAATTTACGTAACTGGAGCTTTGCTAATACATAAAGGATCATATCCCCACTATCCACGTCATACCCCCCCAGTGTCCACGTGGGCATGGAGTTAATTTTATAAAGTGTGGCATGTGCAGCGGATCCGCGTGCGCTCGCCACTCTTCGGGCTCGCTGCGCTCGCCACACTTTATAAAATTAACTCCACGCCCACGTGGACACTGGGGGTATGACGTGGATAGTGGGGATATCATTGTGTTAGTGGTGTTGTGTGTGTGTGTAGTGTGCATTATACCTACCATCCACGATGTCCCCTGCGCCTCCGGCACTCGTATCCCCACATCACAGCCACCATGACAGTCCTCCCCGGGTACGCTATTAGCGTAGTGCCACTGGGGGAGCAGGGAAACCATGTGATGCTCCCCCAGCGGCAGTACACTAAATAGCAAGTGCTGCCGGGATCTCCCCCCTCCGCTGCCATTGAAGCACCGCCGCACTGCTGCCCGCCCTTCAGCCTTCACCACAGAGCCGCCCGCCGTACGTAATAGCAGGGCAGCCGGCATCTCCCCCCTCCAGCCGCCTGCCCCGTAAGTATTAGCCGGGCGCACGGCAAAGGCAAACCTTCGTTGTCAGAGTAGCGTAGCCGGGCACCCGGTTAATACATAAGTACCTGAGAGATTTGGTAAGAAATCTCCAGTTACACTTCAAAATCAAACTGACTTTGCAGTGTAAACGATTGCCGCTTTAAAAAAAACTGGAGATTTCTCACTTTCTGAATCTTTCATCCTATTAAATTTCACCCACAGTGTGACATTTTATATATGAGGGACACTTCTACATTATGCAGTAACGTATGTGACCTATTTATGCTGTATTTTATCAACACACCCTGTACGTTGCCTTGTAATTAGTTTTTGTTTGCTATGTACGGCGCTGCGGACACTTTGTGGCGCCTTATAAATAAACCTACTACTACTACTACTTGCCCCCTCATGCAAGGGGTGTAAGAATATCACCACTAATTAAATTGGCCGGTTAGTGTTATTCTAACAGGAAACTATTATGTCAAACACAGTTTTAACAACATCCTATTTATTAATAGGTAATTCTGGCATATGTACTATGGCATTGGTTTCAGTTCTTCTGCATGGCTTACCGCAGTTGAAAGTGCATTAGTACTTATAGGCGTTACCCAGCAATAGAAGCAGAACTTGAACTTTCATTGACATCTGATGTAAAATGAAACATTTAATTAACGTTTTTAATGTGCACATAATGTTATTTTAGTTCTATCAATGGAATTCTTGACTGAACATTACCTAAATGTGAATAGTTTTTTATTATTATTATTATTATTATTATTATTATTAATATTATAAAACAAATAAGCTTACTTTCTTTTGGATTTCTATCATGAGTGCAAATCTCTTTTATAACCTATTTATTTTCACTTTTCTAGCCTTCCTTAATTTCAGAATAATAGTTTACCATATTGACTAGAATAATTGGAGTACAGTATTTCCCAGCGTACTGTAAAGGATCTGGTAGTGTAGGTCTTTGTTTGTGTATACTGTTGTTCTGTTTTGGCCTGTTTGCCCTCTTGTGGTAAGATATGAACATAACGTTAATGAACTTTGATAAGACCACAGTAAATTATTCTGTAAACACAACACATATGCCCGGCCAAATTTTTATTTACAGTCTAATTTTAGTACCTGTTGAACAAGGGGATAACATGACTTGTGTACACTAACAACAAGCAGATCTGGTCATTGAGTCCACTCACCAACCACTCAAAAAAGTAAATATAGGTCCTCCCTACTTCGGTCATTTGATGATGACCTAAGTGTTAGACACAGGAATACCCATGATCTTATTAACAGAAAGCAGAGAGAATTTTCGCATTATTCGTTCATAATTTGTATAATTAATGACAACTCACTCATTTACATACACTGATTTGCATTCCCTTTCCTAAACAAAGCTACAAGCCAATCTTCCATAACTAGCCAATAATAAGGCTAGTACAATGCTGCTTAGGGCAGTATTATGTACTTTTATTAATTTTCTTACTTTCTCTTCTTGTCAGTTTTTGGAAATCTCTGCAAATATGGTGGTTTAGCTAAATGTTTTTTTGTTTGCATATATGTATTGCACTGCACTTACATAAATGTTATTGTATGTCAACAGTGCAAACACACAGCAATGATAAGATAGTGCCCCCTACAAGGAAAACTGGCAGTATTACATTTCAGTTTACTCCTCGTGTGTTCCCTACGGCTATCAGGGAATCTCTGCTGGCCGAAGAGGAGGAGGTAAGACAAATGGGCGGAGTTAAGGTACCTTATCTGTCCATGTTTTAATTATAGAACTTTTGTGAGCACAGATGGTTAAATAAAATTGGCTGGGAAACTGATCAAGCCACCTGGACTCAAGCATGGGTTTCCTGAAAACCTGGAATGTAAAGGTGCCTTGAGTTTGGGAACCACTTATCTAATCTATTCCTGCTAAGAGAGGCACAGAGTTAGAGAGCGAGAGTGACACTCGGCGAGCAAGCAAGTGTGACACGGAGTGAAAGTGAGAGACACGAGGAGAGAGTCAAAGAAAGAGACATGAGGAGATCGAATCAATAGAGGGAGTGAGAGAGAGACACGGGGGAGTGAGAGAGAGAGAGACGCACTGAAAGAGAGTGGTATGTTTGTATAATCGGGTTATTTCACAGACAGACTGAGGTGCGCTGTGCCGACTTGGCTCCCATGTTCCGTCTGGGTGATAGTGTATCCTAGTGGTTAATGTGTCCTTATGGTCGGGATTCCTTTTGGTTGCTGCAAATGCCTGGGCATTGCGTCTCCGGTGGTTGGGACTTCCCAGTCCATGGTCAGGTTAGTCTTGTAGTTCACAAGGTTTCTCCCTCTCCAGTCAAACGGCATCAGGAGTGATTTCCTGCTGGGTAGTGGGGGGTGCACCAAATGGGATGTCCGGGTAATACATAATTGGCTTTGCCCCCTCTGCCAGGACCACAGCAGCGCTCAGGACAGCGCAAGACTCTGAAAAGCACTCCCAAGTAACACATGGCAAATTTAGTGAGAGGCCAATGAATGTAGTTACAAATCCATGTGCCCCAACTATATTTTGAAGGACCCCCAACAATTAATGTTTTACAGATCTCCTTCATATTATAATTTAAATCTGTAAAGCATGCACTCAAAGGTGTCCTGGAGGACTGGAGTCTGAAAACGGTTACATTTTTGGACAGTGGCGTAATAATGGCACTGCAGCCCAAGCGGCGGCTTGGAGGAGCTGGCACTGTGAGGGTGCATGGTCTCTGCAGATTCCAATGGGTCTAGCTGTCCATATGGAATTTGCTGATAATGTCTCTTCAGAAATGGCCACAGCTTTGGAGGAGACAGATGCTAGAGGTCCTAATGGACAGATGGATAGATGCTAGAGGTCCCAATTGGTAGCGTATATTGCTACTCTGAAGTTACAGATTCTGGGTAGCGATATATATTTATTGCCCCTGGAATATATAAATATTGCCCTGGCAATGAGCATGTAACTCCCTAGCAATGGGCATATAACTCCCTGGCAATGACCATTTAACCCACTGGTAATGAGCAAAAAAACCCTGGCAATTGATAAAACCCCCAGAAAAGATCATGGAAGCCCTGTTAATGAGCATGTCACCCCTGGCAAAGAGCATTTAACTCCTAGCAATGAGTATGTAGGTAACAACATTTTAATTAATGTATGGGACTGGGGGGGGGGGGTGCCTGAATTTTTTTGGGCAGGGGAGAGCAAATTTTTAGTTACGCCACTGTTTTCGGACCATGAAGGAATCTAGGGCACCCAGTCCCTGTGAACGAACAAGGACATATAAACTTGAGGCTGCATGAACTGTAGTAATAGAGCTATAGGGCAAGCAAAGTTGCTATGCTAACACAGCCGCCTCTGTGCTACCTACACTATCTGGGTTCCATCTTGTGGTTTTCCATTTTACAATAATCTTAGACTAAACTACAGTATAAGGTGACATTATTGTACAGTAACATTAGAGTAAAGTAGCACGTTAAATTACTGTATCTAGCACATCATTGGAAGCCAGGAAAAATGGATCATGGGCAGTAGCGGATTTACCACAAAGCAACACAAGTGGTTGGTGAGAGCCCAGTGTGCCTGTTGACAGGGCTGTGTAATTGTATAGTTCCTGGCCGTCGCAGATTGTCAGCACATGATAGAGGGGTACAGATGGCAGTGTGTGTGTGGGTGGCTGTAGACCGACCTAAAGCTGTGCCGCAGTGATAGAGGGTACCACAGGCCTTGAATAGCCCTTAGAAATTATTTGACCACACAAATTCATAACAATAAGGGTTCTTTAAGTTAATGGATCATACTAAACATATGGGATAGTGTAAAACAAACTGAAAGCTGCTCAGTGAAATTGGCGATGCTGAAAGGGATGGGGGCATTAGCAATAAGATTTGAAAAACCACAAGGTTGTAGGTTATTCAGAGATCTTGCTTACATATATTTGCAAATATACAGGAGGTCTCCAGGCTAGCATCTGATACTGGAGGTCCCTGCACTGCAGGATAACAGTACCCACTCAGAATGGGTCTTGTGCATGTGCAGTTTCCCGATAATCTGTGAACTGCAGGTTGAATATTGCATAAGTGATCCAACATAATTAAGGCCCTTTGTTACCTGTAAGCAGTACTATTTTTCTGGAAAAATAGGTCCAGGAACTCCAGGTCTGGGGGTGGATCAATTACCGTATCTGCCGGCGTATAAGACGACTTGGCGTATAAGACGACCCCCCCCAACATTTCCACTCAAAATATAGAGTTTGTTATATAAGTGCACCCGGCGTATAAGACGACCCTCCCACTTGGAGGCATGTTTTTCAGGGGAAAAAAGTAGTCTTATACGCCAGCAAATACAGTAAATAAAAAAATATACATAGAATAGAGAGAGGGAGGGAAAGATAGATGTATATATTGTATTTAGAAACAAAGGCACTCACAGGTGACTTTAAAATAAAACTTATCTTATGGAAAGTACATTTTCAGTTCCTGATGATGTCATATTTAATTAGAGGTTCAGGAACGGAGTTCCTGCTGGTTCCTGCTGAAAAATAGCACTGACTGTAAGGACAACTGTTTACAAAGACTGTATGGTTATTGTTTTATTTATTGAAACAGACAATTCTCAGCCAATGATGTTAATAAGAGTTGCTTTGTGTTAACAGACACATTGCAAATAAATTAGTTACTAGGAAAAAATGTAAAGAATCCAATAATCAGAATGTTCAGTCTATTTTCCCGATTTTATATTCTAGTGGTTACAAAAACAGGCAGCAGCCCGCAGAGCTATTAACACTGACAACCTTGAGCTTGAAGACTTAAAGGAAGAAGAAAGAAACCCAGAATGGCTGAAGGAGAAGGGAAAGTGAGTTTAGTTGACAGCACTGTATAGAATTAATGACATTGGGTATTCTCTATTGATTGCTTTGTACATGGTAAGAAATATGCATTCCTTCTAATTGAGTGAGTGCAACAAAAGTAACTATTTATTGGGCGCACAATGCGGCCTCTATTGCAGAGGAGGTAATATCAGTGTATTCATTTTGGGTTTTTTGATATTGAGACTGTGCGACTTGCCTTAAACATAGAAACATAGAATTTGACGGCAGATAAGAACCACTTGGCTCATCTAGTCTGCACCTTTTTAAAACATGTTACCTCAAACCATATTTGATCCTTATTTTTTGTTAGGATATCAATATGCCTATCCCAAGCATGTTTAAATTGTTCTACTGTATTCAGGGCTGTCTATTCGTAGAGGCTTAATGGGCACTTGCCCAGGGGCCCCAGGTGTATAAGGGCCCTAAACTTATAGCTGAGGATCCCCCTTTTCCAGGGATAACAGTATTTTGAAAATCGGCCCTTGGTAACTGGAGATATCCAACTTCAAAGCAGCAGTCCACATCCAACCTGTTAATTGCACTTCCCAGTCATATTTCTCAGGTTCTATCTGAGTATATTCCAAAAGCTGGGCCTCTCCCCTTTCTGGCGACACTAGCAGCTTGTCTCTATCATGCCCAGAACCAGAGATATCTGCCTTCAAACAGCCGGTCCCTGCTCCAGCTCCAAACATCTGGTGTACAGTTTTATATTTTTGTCAATGGATTGCTCTGGCTCCTGATCTCTGATCCCCAAGTCCCCAGCACCTCCTGAAAGTTGAGACTCTAGGTTTCTATACTATTTAAGGCTAAGAAATCTATTCCCAGATAATGGCGATATCTGCAGTCAAACAAGCTGCCCTTCCACCGGAAAATGCCGAATATTAAGCCCACTCCATTATCCAACCCTTCCCTGTGTATAAAACACCCCCTACCTCCCTGGAAGTCATGTACAAGGGACCCTTCATTCAGCTCACTGCCCCCTTCCACACGTTAGTGTTCTCCCTCCCACCACCTGTGCAGTAAAGGAGTAATTATCAGAAGTTACTGCTCCAGGTACTACATGTTGAGTGGAAGATAGAGCACCCCCTGTCACTCGTGGGACATCAAAGCTGCTGCTGATAGCATCCCCCACCCCTAGGAGGGGAGAATGGGTAAGGGCCCCAGTGCATTGCTTTGCCCAGGGGCCCACACTGCTGTTAAGACGGCCCTGACTGTATTTGCCTCTATTTGGTATGATCCAGATTTCCGTCTAAGCAGCCTAGCGCCTATTAAGTTGAGCCTAAACCCTATTCCAGGCTTTCCCAAACTGTCCTCAAAGCAATCTAAAGGATATCTGCAATTATGATGACAAGAGGGATAATTATTAATCCAATATAATATTCAAGGGTACTGCCATAGCCAGTAAAGATGATCTGTGTATGTAAACCGGTGGCATAATCAAACTGACTAAGGTTTTAATTAAATCACCTGTGCTTAAGCATGGATAGCCTTAAAACTTGCCTTGAGGACCGAGTTTGGGATGCACTGCCCTATGCCAAGATCTGATTTTGTCAATGGGGCAATATTTACTCCTTATCAGAAAGATAGACTAAGGGGGGTGTTCAATCCCCGCTGCTATTTGCGACAGAGGAAATAGCGGCGGGTGCCTATTCAATTCTGTCTTCGAAAGCTGTCGGGCCTGTTTTGTTGATTTCGGCCATGGATTGTTGCGATCACGGTCAAATCTCGACAATCCAAGGCTGTTTATGTGGACATGCCCCCTTTTCGCCTGGCGATATGCTGTCGAGCAAAATGAAAACGGGTCACGGATGTCGGAACGGATCGATAGTCGTGACCCGGGATTTAATACCACCCTAAGTCTTATGAAATATTTGCGGATACGTTCCTTTCTAGATACAGACAAGCTATTTGAGGAAAAGTATGGTTATAAATGTAATAGGGTGCAAGAAGCCGGAGGTGCGAGAGTTTGTTTGAGAATGGGCGTATTTTTAAAGCAGCAATCATCATTTAGAAAGCAAAAACAATCTGGTTTTGCCTTGTAAATGATTACCTCTTTAAATATACTGCCATTCTCAGACAAACCCGTACCTTCGGCTTCTTGCACACTATTACATTTACCACTAGATCTCCATACTTTTGAACATGTTAAGATCTTTGGTACTTGTTTCCTAGAACGGCGCCCACGATTTTGATCTTGGGCATTGCAAGGAAAAAAATAGCGTCGGTCGCATTGCATGCGGCCCAAAAAATCGCATGCGATGCGACCGACGCGATTACCGCAAGTTTTAAATAGGGAACAATGTTAAATGGCCCAATTGACCCGATTTCACATAGGGAACAATGTTAAATGGCCCACAGACCCCAAATACCCACCCTGAAGTGTGAAATGGCCCCCCCAATTGTTAACGCCACCCCACGATCAACGTCAACCCGAAGCGTGGCGAGCCCGCGAGGGACGGCGGTACGCGTCCTCCGACCTTTTCATACCCCCACTATCCACGTCGGCGTGGAGTTGAGAATAGAAAGTGTGGCGAGCCCGAAGCGTGGCGAGCGGACGCGGAACACGCTCCCGAAGCGTGGCGAGCGCACACGGATTACTTAACATATTTTCCACGTCCCTTTGCGGGGCTCGCTGCGCTCGCCGCGCTTCGGGCTCGGTGGCTCGCTGCGCTCGCCACACTTTTTATTCTCAACTCCACGCCGACGTGGATAGTGGGGGTATGAAAAGGTCGGAGGACGCGTACCGCCGAGGACACGTACCGCCGCTGCGCTCGCCACGCTTTGGGTTGACGTTGATCGTGGGGTGGCGTTAACAATTGGGGGGGCCATTTCACACTTCAGGGTGGCTATTTGGGTCTGTGGGCATTTAACATTGTTCCCTATGTAAAATCGGGTCAATTGGGCCATTTAACATTGTTCCCTATGTAAAATCGGTAATCGCGTTGGTCGCATCGCATGCGATTTTTTTGGCTGCATGCGATGTGACCGACGCGATTTACATTTTACCATGCATTTCTATGTAAAATCGCAGACATCGCATCGGGCGCATCGCATGCCATTATAATGGCATGCGATGTACATGCGATGCCCGCGATGGGCGCCGTTCTAGGAAACAAGTACCAGATCTTTTAAACAGGAGCCCTAATTAAGCATGAGCATGGCCGGGAGATACTTTGGTACCCCCACAGCTAAAGGAACATGGGGAAAGACAATGAGTGCCTAGAACTTTCATTTGCATGTTGGTACTTGGGGGGTGATTCAGGTTGCTTTGCAAAAGCAAACTCCTTCTTTAATGGACAAAACCATGTGCACTGCAGGTGGGGCAGAGAGCTTACTGTAGCCCATACACTTATGAGATATTGCATAGAATCATTCGATTTTGACCACATCTGTTCGTTTTTAATCATTTTATTTATTATGTGATGCGATGTGCAGGCCCACCAGTTGAATGTCACGTCGATAGATAGTATATGCTGCACATAATATCTATCTAATTGCAATGCATTCAGCGGGCGGTGGGTACGGAGAGAGGGTGGGTCGGAGGGAACGCTGGTGGCATCGAATAATGGTGCCAATAAGTGTATAGGCACCATTACATTTGGGTGGATTATTTTGTATCTGTGCAGAGTAAATACTGGCTGCTTTATTCTTACACTGCAATTTAGATTTCAGTTTGTATCCCCCCCCCCCTGCAGTCCACTTTAAAAAGAGTTTGCTTTTGCAAACCAACCTGAATCGCCCCCTTGGTCCCAGTTAAACACAATAAAATGTATTCAACCATGTTAATGAGACTATCAGATGAAAATGACACCCTGTTGCAGGATATTTTGCTAATTTATATATACTCCTCGATGAGTTTATCTGTAGTTCCCATTCATAATAAGATCTTAGGTTAATTAGCATTTACAATTTTGGTAGCTAAATTCTGGAAGCAGCTACTCTTTTGGATACAGACTGCCTGACCCAGTGCACTTTCACACTTTGCACTTTGAAGCACCAGGACACTTTATGGACGCACCAGCACTTTATTGAGACCTCTTCCATAGAAAGCCATCTGCGGTGGTGCCGCAGAACTTCAATCAGAAGTATAGCCCACCGCAACTTCCATCTATGGTGAGATAAAAGCTTACTCATTTTGTGCTGAAATCATCAGTCCATTCACTGCCTGGCAAAACCTTCTATTTCATTTGCTTTTATATGTATTCAATTGTTCATGACCACGTATGTCATTAACTGTTATGTCACAATAAATTGTCAAAACTTTTATTTGTGCATCTCACATCTTCTTAAGGGGGTTGCGCTAAAGTTCAAACATTAAAACCATTGTTCATAAATTCTGGAAACCAGTTAGAACTTCTTTTATCAAAAAATAGAAAAATCTAAAATATAGTTTAAAACTGCCGGAGAAAGAATTAGCCACTATGTGTCCGATTCAGACCAGAACGCAGGGCTGCAAATTCGCAGCCTTGGCAATTATTGTACAACCATGCATGCACATGGTACACAGTGTGCTTCCATGTGCCAGCCATGAAAGCAGCCAGCAAAAGCTAGCTGCTCTCAGGGTGATTGATACCCTGATGTTGTTTGGGAGCGGTAACCCTACATTTTCTGGGAGTGCCCCAGAAAACACAGGTATTTCCTGGCTGTTGGGATGAGGGCCGCTGACAGCAGCAGCAGCAGCAGCCTCCTCCCCACGGCCATTGCAGTGCTGAGCAATCCTGGCTTACTTGGCGCTACGAACAGAGGGGGAAACCATTTGATGGATAGTGATTGCAAATGGTTTTGGGCACGGCTGCGAACGAATTTGCAGCCATGCACATGGGTGGGTATTTGCGTGTGTGGGGCGGTGTTTACCTGATAGCTGGTCTTCAAAGATTCGCAGCTCAGCAATCCGGTCTGAATCGGGCCCTATGTACATACATATGATCTAATCTGGGAGCATATACTTCTAAAGTCAGATCCTTCTCTTATCAGCATTGCCAGATGATTAGAATTAAATCCTAGAGAGAAGGAGGACCGCACCATTCCCAACCCTAACCTCCGTTCTCCTCTCTCCTGTCTTCCTCATTCTGTCGGCTGTATTGTTGTATTTTGATGTTAAAATATCATCTTGAAATAAAAAGCTACTTCCATGCATTGTCTTAGCAAAAACTGAGCTTAGAAATCAATCATCAAAACGTCTGACCTGCATACGAAACAAATCCTGTAAAGTGTTCTATATGTAATCCTCTGTTCTCTTGCCCACAGTAAGCTGTTTGCTGCAGGTGACTACCTTGCAGCTGTCAATGCCTTAAACTTGGCCATACGAATAAATGACAAGATTCCAGCACTATATCTCAATCGATCAGCCTGCCATCTTAAATTAAGGAACCTCCATAAAACCATTGAAGATGCCTCCAAGGTATACATGTAAGCCATAGTGCATAGATCTTAGTTAGTATGTATTGCATGCACTGCTAAGGATGCGTAAACCAGACTAACAGCAGAATTCAATGGCGTATAGAGCATAAACTTTTCATGACCTTGTAAAAAATCAATTTAATTGGGCAACATTACAGATTGCAGCCTAGTCTCTGAATAGTGTTCTGTTTGCTTGTTTATGTGTTAATGATTTTAGCATTACATATGACTGCATGTAGTTCCACGACTGCCTTTAAAATATAAAGTCCTTGTTTATTAACAATAGATGATCAGATAAATTACCTATAGTAATTAGCTATGATTAGTTTGAGGTTCAGGCCAGTATGCTGTTAGGACCTAGGCTCCCATACACTAATCCGAGGTATCGGGAAGCCGCCTTAAAGATGCCCATACACTTATACGATTTGTGCCCTTTTGCGACTGATCGGGCCAAGAAATCAGATGAAAAGTGCCCAAATTGTATGTGCCTAATCCGATTCCGATACATGGTCCAGAGATTGCAAGTGTTTGCACATAAGATTTATCAGATCTGGGAGGATCCAGCAACACTTGCTGAGGGTCTCATGATACATCGTATGCTTAAGGACCACATACAATGTATCATATGTGGTTCAGCCACCTGGAAGCCTGGCGGCTCCCCGGCAGGCAGATACAGAGTTATTGCAAGCGAGGCTGCATACGACACCTTGGATATATGTATGGCCAGCTTTAGACTTGAACAACATAGTAAGCCTTCTGCCCAAGAGCACATTTTATGATCTAAGTTCCTATGGTATTGCAGAGAGCTGATTTATACTGGCATAAACATAATGTGAGTACTCTGAACTGTACACTGGAAAGTAATCCCCTTTTTATGTACCTGTGTGAGTGTACATTAAATTGTAAGCAATTGTAAAGTTATGCACTTATAAGAATTTATAAATACATTGTATTGGATGCTCATTCTACCCATCATTGATTGTCTCCCATACCTAGACTACAATAGTAAATTGCTGAAGCTGTTAAATCTTCTGCAATGAGTGGGATATATGCATTTACATGATTATTTTACCTGTTTTTAGGCACAATTTTCTTTGCAGACAAGCGTACATCTATACATTAATGTGTGCACGCCCTATGAGACCGGGTGTGATTTACTTATGGTAATATTTTTTAATGAGAATTCTTTGTGTAACACAATGTAGGCACTAGAGCTGCTTACTCCGCCAGTTCCAGACAATGCTGCCGCTAGACTCAAGGCTTTTGTAAGACGAGGTTCTGCCTTCTGTGAGCTGGAGCTCTATGTGGAAGGTAAAGTCTCTTCATTACTGTAAGGAAAAGGACTGTGTCTTCAAAGTTGTGGAAATGTACAGTATTTTATTAACATTTACTTCTATAAAGCCTTAACTTCTGTTGTGCTTATTGTTTATGGTAAAGACCTGTTGGCCTAAGTCAGTGGTTCCCAAACTTTTTCAGTCCAGGGCACCCTTTGGATCTCCATTACTTTTTCAAGGCACCCTTAAGCCAAAACAATTATCGAACTATCCCTTTTTTTTTTTTTAAGTAGTTGGGTCAAAACAATGCTATTAGTCTTTAGCTCAGGAAAAGATGACTTATTCATTTGTTTGTAAAAATAATAAACAGAAATCCAAGAAACAATCCCCCCCCACCTGCTTACCAGCTTGTTCTCTGTTCCCTATAACATCGTAGAATACCCCTTTCATACAGTACCTGCGACCTGGCAATTACCCAGCATCATTTTGCCGGGTGCATTCTGACCCCCTTTCACAGCAAGCAGCAAATTACCCGGTAATTTGCTGAACAACACGGGTATTACTTTGGTGTGAAAAGGCTAACCTGGGTCTTAAATCCCGGGTCGCTGACCCTGGAGAAGAGTAGTGTCGGTGACCTGGAATTTAAGACCCAAATTGACCCTTTGACACCAAAGAAATATCAGTGTTAAGGGGCCTACACACCTAGTGATGCAGAAATCTGAACGATGATAGGTCTCTCTGAATGCTTGAGCATGATCGCTCAGCACAAGCTATCTGTCAGAGCCAATGTTCTCACTGGAGAGCATGCTGCATATTAATCGCCAGGTGACAACGATGCTATCGCCCCTACACACAGCGCAATGTAGGGACATTTTCTAAGCGAACTAGTGAGATTGCATAGAAAATGTCAGTATATTGTTATGTGTGTAGGACCCATTATTCAGTAAATTACCGGATTTAAATTTTGAACCCGGTAATTTACTGCTCAGTGTGAAAGAAGAGGTATAAGTCACTTACAGCAGGCACCCCCCATCCTATAGATTTCCCTATGCAGCATCTCACATATAAAATTCATTTTTTTCTCACTTTCTCAGCCAGAACTTGTTAGCCGCCTGGATCCTCGTCCAGTGCACTCCTTGGCCACTCCAGCATAATCACACTCTTGCTGGCTGACCAAGTTACAGGTTACACCCCCTGCCCAGTCCTGAGCACATCCCGCACAATCCCCCGCCAGTTGATTCCAGTCAAATGGATTATGGACCACCACTTGCCACTGCACCATCTCCAGCACATCCCACACACCCAGTGCCATATTAAGATACTTATGGGCCTGGAGCTGAAATTTAGGGAAGGCCTTTTGTGTGCCGTTAGAGGTTATCCGTACCGTACTGGTGACATACAGTACTACAAATATCACGGCACTACCTTCCCACACTATATCACGGGGGTGGCCAACACGTGGCTCTTCCTCTGGTCTGCGGCTCTGGCATGCACAGCACCGATGGGCCGCAGCCACATAAGCATTGACCAAGTGCATGCAGTCACGCTAGGAGGATGATACTGGCAGCAGCGTCTCCGGCGCCATGCCACAGTCACTGCAGAGTGTCCTCGGCTCCCGCCCCCTTCCGCCTCCCACACCTCCTCCTCCTGTACTGCCTGCCATCCTGAATGCAATGGCTGGCGTCACTAGGGACTAGGGCGATGCGGACTTCAGTGGGGTGACACCGAAGATCCACACCACACCCCCACCGGCAGCGTTCGCATACCCCTGCTGGCTGTACATACTCTCCCCCCCCCCCCCCGGTGTCCATGTCGGCAACTCCCCTCCCGGCCGCATATGCAAAAGGGGGAGAAGGACCCTTCTCCACACCACACATATGCACCCTGGCAGCTCAGGCAGCACTAAGGAGAAAGCTGGGGACAGTGAGGGTATCAACAAAGAAGACCAAGTGGTGGGCATTATATGTATTGGGGCCCGGGCACCACAGGGGGCATTATATGGATTAAGAACACCGCAGGGTGTATATGTATTATTAGCACCACAGGGGTATTATGTGTATTTGCAGCACCACAGGGGGCATTATTTGTATTACTGGGGCCACAGGGGGTATTATATGGGCACCATGGGTATTCTATGTATAAGTGGCACCATGGGCGCATTATGGGCCTGATTAAGGATCAATCATCTCTCCTGTGTGAGGTAAGGTGTCAGAGGTTTCAAATGGTCCTTTATAAATTAAAAAAAAGATAGGACAGCAGTCTGTGTGCAGGAAAGTATGGTCTTTTTGCACCACACTTATGTTTCCCCTACCCCCAGCGCAGGTGTACACACTGCCCGGCCTGCTGACTACTCGGCACGATCCACTCAGCTCCTTGCATTAACCTCCCCCGGCCCGACGTACGCGCTGCCTGGCTGCTGACTAGCTGCACGGGCAGCCACTCAGCTCCCTGCATTAACCCCCCCTCCCCCAGCACCGATGTACACGCTGCCCAGCCTGCTGACTCGGCACAGGTAGCCACTTAGCTCCCTGCACTAATCCCCCCTCCACGGCACCGACAATCATGCTGCTCAGCCTGCTCAACCGCTCAGCTCCTTGCACTCACCCACTCCCCGTGCTAGCTCCTGAAACACTGTCCAGCCCAGCTTGCATGGGGAAAAAAAGAAATGCGGCGGCGGCACCGCTGTGACAGCACCGCGACACCCCAGAGAGCCATGGCTCACAGTTTGAGAACCACTGGCCTAAGTTATCTGCTGACTATCTATTAATGATTTATACCCAGGTTGTTGTTGTTTTTTAATTAAAACTATGGGGGAAATTTAATAGAGATTCAGAAAGTGAGAGATTTGGTAAGAAATCTCAATGTTTTTTATTTTTTTTAATCGGCAATCAGTTACACTGCAAAACCAGTTTGATTTTTGAAGTGTAAATGATTGCTGCTTTAAAAAACTGGAGATTTCTTACAAATTCTCTCACTTTCTAAATCTCTCATCCGGTTAAATTTCACCCGATATTGTTATACAATTAACTTTGCTTACACTCAAGCCAGGCTACTTCTGTACTATCAATCGTTTTGGCAGATGTTTATAAATGAAAATAAAAATAGTTTTGCAAAATAAAAAACTTCAACCAGGAGGAAATGTTTGGTTTTAGCGCAATTGTCGCCAGACCAAGACCTGTTGCAAGCTATAATCTGCCCCAAACAAATTTCAGTTTATGTACTATGTGCCCACGCACAGTAAGATATTTTTTAAATGATATGGCTGTTTCAGTCTGGTTGCTACGACCAATCATATAAAAACTTTCTCTTTGTGGGCATGCTCACCATACAATGTGGGTGCCCACCGGTCGTTCATCGAGCCTGCTGATCCCTTCTGAAGGCAGAAAGATGAACCGCTCATCATGCTCAATTTGGCCACATCGTTCAGTGTGTAGGCATGATAAATGATGTGGTATATGATTTGCAGTCCTTAAATGACCCATCTTTACCCTCATATTGTTTACTCAATTGTTCTGTGTGTGGGCATGTTCAGTTGTGTTCTGAATTTAAAGGGAAATTGGACAGCCATTGGAATGTACATGATATCTATCCGTGTGTGGGCACCTTAAGCCAATTACCACATTGTTTCTCTGGTGCAAGTCTGCTGCCACTGGACATGTGCAGCAGCTACATTTTGCCCTCTACACTGCATGTACTGGCTACTGGTGCTTTGTGTTTATGGGCAACTGGTAAAGTATGAACAAATTGGTTTAAAAGTCGTTTGTTGGGATATTGAGTGCATTGGCATGTCTAACTAATGCATTTCTGACTTGTGTCAATGTCTAAAGCATGTGTAACTTTTGGTGCTGCCCAATCTGCCTAGACATTGTCTGTCAGCCATCTAGAACCCTTGGTCGACACTGGTGACAGGGCAATCCTTTCTTGCCAAGAGATACAATAGGTTGGCTGAAAACCTACAGTAAACTGGGTAGCATGTGCAAAGTAACCTAAATTTAGATGGCAGATTCTCCCCTTGTGGATGAATCCATACTACAAATATAAAGACAGCTGTTTTTGGACTACTTTGGATAAAAGTGAACTAATGAGCAAATTATTTCATTCTTTAAACCGATATCAGTACCTGTATTATAATTTTTTTTTTTATACTTATATGTTAGTTGGGTGCCCACTAAGCTATTTGCTTAGTTTTACGCGTCCGCTCGCCACGCTTTGGGCGCGGTGGCTCGCTGCGCTTGCCACACTACATATAAATCAACTCCATGCCGACATGGATAGTGGGGGTATGAGCGTACTTACAATAGTGGGCGCCCAACTAACATCAGTAACTTTTTTTTTTCTTTCTTTTATGGAGCATTTGATCTTTGAATTGTTTGACTTAAAATGCAATAGGAAATCCATGTGCATCTGCGAGCCCATTGCCAGCCTTAAGAGTGGGCTACAAAGACGTATTGTATGCACTCTACACTGTGTTCTTTTGCAAAGGTCACATTTATTAATTCTTGACTTCTGCAATTACTTGTTATTAAAGTGCTGACTCAAGAAATAGCTCTTAAAAGCTTTTGACATTGAGGCAAATAATAAAAGACAATTCAAGGTTTCCTGAATAAAGTCATTTTCTTTTATATTGTTTGAGATGAGTTTATACAATGGATAATTGTCACTACAAAGAAAAATAACTACACAAAAGAAAGCTACAAGAAGTCAGTCGTACAATGGGAGTTAAATAGACCTATAAAAGTTACTCATCCTCTTGGCTCTTCATTTATAGTTTTATCGTCTTAGGAATGTACGTAGGAGAATCAAACCTGTATGAAGTAATATTTGTGGCAGCTGTAAATCAATAGTAATTTAAAGCACTTACACATTAATAGTCCTAGCTTTTTTATTATTGGAAGATAAAATATTTTCTATTTGTTTTGAGTGAGAACATTGAGTTTTCCCTCTCAAAGGGTACTAAGTTTGAAAAGTGATAAAATGAAGAATGATAAACAACTAACCAATCAGCTTCTATCTGCCATGCTACAAACTGTTTGAAAATGGCAATTAGGAGCTGATTGATGGTTTATCGCTCTCCATATTATCACTTTTCAAGTCATAGTACATCTTGCCCAAAGTGTGTTCTCTTCAAGTAGATTTTTTAGCACCTAAATCTATATATTTTTTAATACCAGTGTAACCCTTATAGCACCCTGGTTTTTATCACCGAGCTATATTAACATCCCACACAACCACTGCTTCTTACTAATGTAACTAGTGTGATGTCTTGGGGCGGGTTGTTTTTGCTGGCCTCGGGGGTCCTGTGTGTAGTTTTTTTTTAAACTGAGTACATATTTTACCATCCCAGTGCGCATAGAGGGATAATATAATATTGTGCTCGAAGCATGGCGAAGGGACGCGATATACTAATATTGTGTCCATGTCGACATAGACACCAAAAATAACCTTAAAAAACTCCTGTGAATCTTTTTCTATGTTGACCATGCTGAGATAATGCATGTCAACCTTTTTCATGTATCAACCTTCTGCATGTCAACCAATAGTGACTGTCAACCTAGACACTGTCTACCTAATGAGCCACACCAGTTGAGGGACCCACTAGGTGCGGTCACCTAGCCATGGTTATTGGGCCCATATTTTTCCCCACAATTCTGCTAGGCATCTCAATTTCACCATGTTATATTGCAGAGTTTATAATTATTCTGATTAATAGGGTTTAGTACTGTGTTCACTTGCCTTTTCTCTTTGGACTTTGTCAGTAATGTACAATTATTTTATATGTAACAAATAGGACTACAAGATTATGAAACTGCCCTTAAGATTAACCCTGGAAATCTGAATGTGAAATCTGATGCTGAAAAGATTCGTCAGATCCTCCAAGGCTCCTGTTCCATCCCAGAATAAATGAGTGTGTATCCCACTGCTACAGCTATATGTTAACATTAAACAGTTTTCTTATTAAACTATAATTGTTTACCAGGTATCCATTCATGTATGTGAATAACTCCATGTCTGTAAATGTCCAATGAATGGCCTATTGTTTTTATCCATTATTTATCAAACTTCTTAGTTCATTTCAGGCTGAAAAATAAATGTTTACCCCATGGGTACATCTAAAATATCTGTAAAGCGCCAAATGGTCAGAATTCCACAAATATTACATTTGTCTTTATTATGCAAAATGTGTCAAAAATGTGGTACTTGTGTTTGTTGCTTTTGGAGTAAGACGTTTCACATTGGATAGAGTCGGAGGTATAGATAAGAGGGTGGAACATATGAGTTGTGCTCCTAGCTCCATAAAATATATAAAAGGAACAGATGTTCTAAGCCTAGAAAAGTGATAAAGTGATAAAGTACCACTCGACCAGCTCCTAACTGCCATTTTAAAACACAGCTTGTAACATGGCAGTTAGAAGCTGATTGGCTGGTGCTTTATCACACTCCACTTTATTACTTTTCAAGGCTTTGTGCATTGAGCCCTCAGATTATTTTGAGTCAAGTTTGAATATGTTGGGGCTGATAGAAAGTTGGGTACTTGTGTAATATCTGGGCGCCCGATGCGATTGATTGTATACCTTAACTTAAGCCATACAATCAATTGCGATGGACGCGATTTTTCGGAAAAATCGCGTCCATCACATGCAAACAAATCGCATGCGATGGATGTGATTTTTCCATAGGATTCAATGTTAAATGGTCCTGTTCATACCCTAACTATCCAAGTGGGCATGGATTTGATTTTATATAGCGTGGCGAGCGCAGCGAGCCACCGAGCCTGAAGCGCAGCGACCCCCGCGAGGGGACGCGGATTACTTAAAATGTATTCCGCGGTGGCTTGCCAAGCTTCGGGCTCGGTGGCTCGCTGTGCTCGCCACGCTATATAAAATCAACTCCATGCCCACTTGGATAGTGGGGGTATCAACAGGACCATTTAACATGTCAAATCGCATGCGATCTACTGGCGCCGTGAAACTACACAAGTACCGAAGTTTGTTTTTCAGTCTCTCCTTTGGCACAATTTCTTAACAGTTTCTTTGATGGGAGGCATATAAAGGGGGAGGAGCCGGTCACACACATTTAAATTTAAAGTGCCAGCTCCCCTAATCACACGTCTATACCCCCAATGTAAATGGCTATTCCAGTGAAGTACAAAATAACCTGCCAAAGAGCCTAGCCCCTTCAGATGACTCGGGTTGCCTATTTATACTGCATGCTAAGTAGGTCTTTTCTTGGTCGAAGCATGGTTGCTACCCAGTAGGATTCCCAAGTCACTGGACCCAGGTTTTTTTTTGAGGGAGCCCTGACATAGGTTGCCATGGCAACAACCCAGGTTTTAGTGGCAGTGGAAAAAGGATTATTATAAAGGCTCCAGAACCTTGGTTATAACGTGATTATGATAGACTGTATGTAAGCACATTCATTTCCTAGGTGCATATTCATAAAGGTTAGTGATGTGAATAAAGCAAACAAAGCTGGAGCAGATGTTCCTGTGCCTGTGTCTGTGCAATTAGTCTTAATAGTCACTTATTCTCTAAACAGTCTCTGTGAGATGAAGTCTGCACCATGCTGTGATTACAGTAAGATGAGCAATCTGGAACTGTTATGGACCATACACATGGGGCGATTACAGTCCCATCTGAAATTAAGCAACAATCGCTACGTGAGTATGGCCCCCACCAACGTGCGATCCTAACTTGTATAGTCACCGGCCCGTTTGCTCGGGGGGCATGGGTCGTGCCCATGGGAATGCCCAGTTTTTCATGGGCGTTCCCATGGTAATTTGGCCATGATGTGGGTGTCTGATGTCACCAGAAGTCAGCTGCGCACCCTCTTGCCGTGCAAATCTGGAGAGTGACTTAGATTTGCAAGCACTTTAGAAATCATTTGATGGTCGTCAACCATCGAATGATTTCTGCCCCACAAGCAAGCTGCTAATGGATGTTTAGGGAAAACATCCATTCGCATGCGTGTGGGGAAAATGTGTGTGCGTACGGCGGGCGTTCGTGCGGGCAGCGTTTAGTCGAATTTCGCACCTTTGCAAGTCACCCAGAATGACCCCCATAATCTGTATCATTCTTCCCTCAAAGTGCTGTGCTTGTTGCCTGATCTAAAAACACAAAACAAAAATGTATTACTTAAAATAAGTGATTTATTAGATTCAAATGAAATATTGATGGTTTGATTTACACTGCAGGGTAACCATTGCTGCATCTACTGGATCTTTTGTAATAACACTATACAAATAGTGTATAATGGTTACCATAAATTATTAATAACATCCAGTTTTTTATAATGTATTGTGCAGGATTAAACAGTCGCATACCCTGCTCTTATCAACCGCGGTGTTTAACGAATGATTTCGGTACATTCCACAAGTAGCCAAGTGTTCAGAAAACATCTGGGACGTAGGATAGTGATAACAGGGAGCCATCTCATAGGAAGGACGCAGCGCCCCATATTCACTGGCTGTAGTTTTGAACAGGATGCTTTCTTGTTTGGCCTGGAATATACTGCTGGTCGCAGGTCTTGGGTTCATAGTACAGGAAAATACAGGGTTACCCAGATTTGTACAGGTTGGTGTTGATGCTTTGTTTCCAATTTCTAAATCTGGAGATGATCTATTAGAAGCAGCCATATTCCTTCCCTGAGGAAAAAAATCATTACAATGATTAACTATTAAAATAGAACTGGAAAAACACTGAAAAATATATTTGCAATAATATACATTGAACCGAGCAATCAAAGCACATAAGTTAGAAACATGTATTGTATTCTTTGACTAAAATACTCCCCACACCCCATGACTGCACTGCAGAGGCCCCTAAAGTTCATACTGGAGATTTACTTTGTCTCCCTCCTTCTATAATGTCCTCTTGCTAGTGAAGGTTCTAAAGATCCATACACACGGGGCGACGGGTGCCCCATGCTGAGCGTGTTGCTTAAGCAGAGATTGCACAGCACACATAGCTGGCACACATGCTACACACACACTACAAGGTCCGGAAATGTTTTAACCCGGGCTATGCTTCAGTGCCCAGACTGACAAGCCCGGAAAATTCTCAGGATTGCCACTGTTTAGCGCCGGGCAGCTGAACTCCGGCTCCCTCTCCTCTGCTGCACCTCCTCCTCCTCACCCCCCCCCCCCCCCCCCGGCTGTTGTGTTACAGCCTGCGGTGCCGGCTTCTGATACGCTGAGTTGCCGGGGGAAGAGGCGTGTTGCCGAGGAGTGGCTGACATAGTGCTCAGCAGCGCTGCCCGGCCCCAGGAGACAGCATGGTGTTTTTTTTTTAGGGAGCTCTCCCCTAAAAAACTTGCCCAGTGGGGAGTGCTCCCTAAAAAAAAAACACCATGCTGTCTCCCACTGAAGGGGTTAACAATTATCCCCTTCTACCAGGCTCCTACCAGGGTGTAAGAGGGGGGGTCTGCTGCTGGCTAGTTCCAAGCACCTGTTAATGCAGCTGACAGACGCTGGGCATGGCGTATGCGCATTAGCTGTGACGATACTGCTCATGTGCAAAACCTAGCCTCTATGGGCTGCAGCCCATGGAAGCCAACTCGGGCTGCCCAAAAGGCAGGGAGTGGCTTCCTACAGGAAACCAGCTCTCTGCGTACAGCAGCCAGGATTGGCATGCGCGGAGGGACACCTTCCAACGGGGCTGTCTGTAACCGGTAAGTAGGAATTCCAATAGGAAGGCACTGCCAGTCACAGTGAAGGCAGCACAGTCTCACAGACTGCATCTGGCTAACTGACATGAGGTGAGGTGGTGGATTTTACTGGGCTGCAGCATATAGGTAAAATCCACCACTGATTATAATGCATACTAAATCTCTAATACCATGTTCTCACTGCTCCCAGGTCTAGCATGTCGACCCGGTAATTTGCATTTTAACACAGGGTTTTTTTTCAGTGTGAAGGATTCAATCCATGACGAAATTCCCGGGTCTCCAACCGTGCTTTTTACCCGGGTTGGAGACCTGGATATGCAGACACGGGTTGACCCGTTCATACTGCAAAAAAAAAACGTGTTAAAAGGCAAATTACCGGATAGAATTGCTTCACCCGGAAATTTGCCTTATCAGTGAGAACGGGGGTCTGGCACTGCAGTCCCCGGCATTGAAATGCAGGGTAAAAGCTGTGATATTGACACTGCCAGTGTGAACATGGCATAAAAGCATGCATTAGTTTTGAAGCTGTTGTACTATTATTCCCAGCACAAATGTATGAAGGAGAAAACCAATTGTATATTCCATTTAAAACACTAGTAAGCACAGATATTGCATTCCACTCAGGATTTTATTGTAGATTTTCATTGTGCTTAAACTAAATGTAGTAATTGCATAACAAATTCAATAAACACCGTCAAACTGTAAAACAACAAAATAATTTATGCAGAAACTATCATCAATCCTATTTAAATGAATATAAATTGGCTGTATGAGAGTATGCAACACACATTTCTAACATCTTCACATGTATGTTTATATGTGCTTAGCACCTACAGACAGAGAAAATGGGTATATCAGGCCTTGCACATTCACACACATGGATGTACACCTTGGACCTGATTCTGGATCACATGCACATGTGCAAACCCCAAGAAGGAACGGCCGCGGCAAGTTACACACTCACCGGGCGTTTGCAGCGGGGAGGGAGGGCCAGGGGCGGTCGGCGGCATGGACGGGGATTGCCCATGGGACGGCTGGATGGGCCAATGCCTCCTGGGGGTGAATGGCTGATGTCACAGGATATCAGATGCCTGTCCCGTCTTCGGCCAGGCACACGCAGTTCAAACTGACTTTTATTTGGGAAGGCCGGAGAAATCATTTGATGGTCGGCGACCATCGAATGATCTTTACTGCAGCGGCAGCATGCGAGGGGATGTGTCTTTGTCACACATCCCCTTGCATGGTTTGTGAGGGGAAACCGCGGCAAGGGGGGCGGGTATTCGGTGGGGTGGCCTCTCAAAATCAGGCCCCATATTTGCCTAGTTGCCGACGGATGTCTGCAAACAGACGTGACCCCATCTGCATCCAGCTCTGAATCAGGCACAATATAGGATTTTTTTTAAATGACAAAAATAGCGCAAAGGTCCAAAATGTGCCAAGACACAGACTGCATTATATTTTTTATTGCGAATCCACTAGAGAGTTTACCATAGAGGATCCTACAACCACTTGGATATATGGGAATAGTAACCTGAGCGAAGCTGGGAGCCACTATGAACGAACAAATTTAAAGATGTTCTGTAGTTTATGTTACTCCAGAGAGTCCTATTTTCTGAGCGTTAGCCCCATCGTCTCTTAGCATATATACTTCGACATGTAGTTATTACCTGACCGGATGTGTAACACCTATGAACAACATGCACCTCTTCGCTCAGCCCGGGATGCGTCCTGTGTGCGCTGAATTGCTATAGCAACCGTGCAGGACCGGTGTCCCCACCTACCAACCGCGCCCCTTTGTTGACAGTGGAAACCTCCCGATCGCTAGGCCTGATGGGACATGTAGTGTGGTGGTCTGGACAGACGCTGTGCTGAAGAGCCAGTGCAAACTACAAGTCCCGCCGGCTCTCCCTGCCTACCTTCTGCACCAGCTGTCTCCGCTCCGTGCTCAGCGCAGTTGTTTTTGCAGAGACGTCACTAGGGACTGGAGGACGGTGACAGTGACCGGCCAGCGGGTGGCGGACTGGAAGCTGCGCTCTCGGCATATGTAAACACGAGGCGTGGGGGTCCACAGGGCCTGGTAAATCACTCGTGGGGTGTTGATATGATACAGCTGGGGGTGTGAACATGGCACTCGCGATGTGTGCGGGTGATGTCCGGCACTGGCCTTATCATATGCTGTGTGTTGCTCACTACCGTACAGTGTGTCTGTCTGGTTAGCGGGAAGACGCATGTACCTGTATGGTGGTAATGAGGGTGTGTCGATAGCCATATGCTAGAACACCTGAGAAATACCTATTTGTGGGACAGGTCCCCACAGGTGGCAGAGTCAATGCTGCAAGTGATGATTGACTCCCATCTCCTTATTGCAGTGTATTGCATCACTTCTGACTGTGAGAGTTACTTGGTATTGGGTCAGCATGCCTGTCATACTGTAATAATGCTATTTATCATAAACTACAGTCTTATTTTAATAAACAATGCAACTAGAGTGTATTGATTTTTATTTATTTTGTAGAAGTTTTAACAGACAAGCATACAACTCTTATGTTTTTCTGAGGTGAGCCATAGTACATGGTGGCTGCTAATCTTGTTCTGTTCTCCAACATCAAATTTTGAATATTGTATGTTTTGTGTTATTGTTTTGTGTTAAATCCAGAATTTCAAAGAATAGATGCAAAAAGGTGACGATAATATTTTTTTTTTAAATAAAACTCTTTAAGCATATTTAGACTGACTACAATATTTATAGATCCCTGGATTATTCCTCTTTATGTGTACAATGACATGTTTTTTTGCCCTCTAGAAAGACAGTTATAGACTTCTGGCAGTGGTTTATTTCTGGAAACAAAAATGTGATTCCACCCAGATGTAGTCTTGTGACTTGCAGGCCAGCCCAGGAATTACAGAGGTGTGTCAAACTGTGTATAATATATAAGATTGGAAAATCAGCTACTGCCAGGCTGGACACACACTGGTGACTAGTTCATATGTGTGGTTGCCATTGTATTTAGCACATATCTGAATTAAATGCAGTACATTATACTTAGTCATGATCTATGGCTGTCCTAGTTACAGTACTCTTACATTACAGCCTAGGGAACACTACATAATTATTTCACTTTTGAGAGGTGCACCTATAACGAACACACTATTTTATAGAATTAACCAGTGCCCACCCAGCTGTGATGTTGACCCCCCCCCCCCAACCTGGTGACAACCTGAATACTATCTTCAGATATATCTTCCATCAGTGCTGCTGCACAGCCGACGATGCAATATGTCTGTGATCTACATTGTTCACAGACCTATCAGGAGTACAAACCCGCCGACAGGCTTGTGATATATCAGCCAATCAATCAAACTTAAAAAGCTACAATATTATTTTTTATTTGTTTTAATATAAAAAAAAAAATGCTAAATATTTTCCTAACCATTGGGTTGCAGACACCGAACCTCTGTAGTGTTTCTAGTTGGTAAAAGGGGAGAATAAGGAATAAATACTTCATTAAGTATTCACGTTTGGAATTGGCAGAGATCTAGACTTGGGTTATAGTTTCAGTTGAATGAATAATGTAATGTAACCATATACAATTTCTCATAGCAAGTAAACCAGTAGGATTGACTGTAAATGCACACTTTCAGCCAAACCTGTAGGCACAGTGCTTTTTCCAAAAGCTAGAATGTGGGTGTACATCTGTGTATGTGGAAGATTAATTCCCATATGAACACAACTGCACACAATTTGTTACTGCTATAGAGAAAGTATGTTCACTAAGCTAAGTGCGACACTGCAATGTGATGTGACAATAGTGTTCATTCTAGCCTCCGCCATCTTTGAAAACCCATGCAGTTCCTCTTCCCTGCCTGGGGTGTCGCTGTCTGCAGTGCTGATATACAGACCACACTAGAAGCTAGAAGCACTACAGCAGACAGCGACACGCCAGGCAGGGAAGAGGAACTCAAGGCAAAATACAATAGATGTATAGGCTGCGCTATTTAAAAGAACACATAGGGATTGTACTATTGGTACATTTATTCAATAATAATTAAAAAGCATATAATAAGAACATATAATAAAAAAATATATAGTAAAACAATTGGTATGCCCTCTGATGGTCACTGATGGTATTGTGCACTTTTCCTTATTAGGCAGATGTAGATAAAGGCAGTTCATGCAATAAAGTAACAGTCTCACCACTATGTTGGGATTTGTTCCAAGTAAGGGTCCGTTGTCCTCACTATTGTGTGGAGATGGTGTTAGAAAGGAATTTCTTTAGAACGCCGCTGGAGGAATATCAAGGACCTTGGCGGAGCTTCCCAGTAGTTTGTGTCCTGTAGTAAGTACGCAGATGATCAATGATGCCAGAGTTGGACTGGTGCTGATTTTGGTAGGCACCAGGTTTTGCCAAAGGGTCAGGATTTAAAGTGCTTGTGCAGTGCCAAAGAGAGGTAGATTAAGCAGTCCCAAGGGAAGAGGAACTGCATGGGTTTTCAAAGATGGCGGGTGCTAGAATGGACACTAGTGACAATACATTGCATTTGTTATACACACTAACCATTCTGGGCGATGTACCATTATTACATGCTTCATGTAATAACAACACAGAGTGTTATGTGGAATTTGCCCATTGAACATGCAGCACATCCAATGGCACAATTCAATGAATGATGGCCAGGAACTACAAATTGTGGGTATGCACAGTTTAAATCGGACGACTGGCAGTGAAATCCCATCAGCCAGAATAGATAGATCACTGAAAGTATTTTCACCCTATCCTTAATCCTAATCCCAATTTCCCCCTTTGCAGCGAACCCTAACCCACCAACCTTACCTCCAGAATCTGTCAGGATTCTTACCATCAGGAGGATGATTAAAAGTTTTAATTGCGATTAATCGTATTAATTTTTTGCGTTTAACTGCGATTATTCCCATTGTTAGGCACATAAGTACCGCTTACAGACAAACTATTAGCCAGCGGTTCTATACTTGTTGCCAAGGGGGATTGCATGCTCATTGCCAGGGGTTCCATGTCCTTATGGGGGGGGTGGGGGGTTCAGGAATATAAACTTGCTGCCGTAGGGGTTAAATGCTCATTACGAGGAGGGGAAATTTATTCTGGCTGCCAGAGAGATTAAATGCTTGCTGCCATAGGGATTAAATGCTTGTTGCCAGTGGGGAATATATGCTTGCTGCCATATGGGGATAAATGCTTGCTAGGGGGGAATACATGCTTGCTGACATATGCGTCAGTTGACAGTGTTAGCACCCCTCCAAAGATGGCCGCTGCAGCAGAGGAGACAGCCGCTAGAGGTGCAGGAGTACTTTTAGCGTGTCTTCTCAATGGCGGTGGCCATTTTTAGAGGGGTGCATGGTTTCTGTAATACTGTCAGAGACTGCACCTCTGCGAAGCCACGCCCCCTCCCCCCACACGTTAACAGCGATAATTATTTTAATATATTCTTACTCAGACAGCAGTCACAGAGGAGCATCTTCGATTACAGTTCTTAGCAATCGCAAATGCACGCTGGGGCTGGTATGCATCTCCTCCGGCTTTTGTATTGTTAAGGATCCCATGTGCTAAACTGCTGCTTGTAGCTTATCACATGCGATTCATACTGAATCAGGCCCAGTGATGTTAATTTAGGATTCAAGATTTACAGCTAATAGCTGTAATGACTAAATAATCTACATTGCTTTATCAAGTACACTTTTATTATATGTTTGTTTAGCTTTTGTCTTTTTTATTCTTTTTTAAAATATTAAATAAGTTGCAGTGTAACTTTATTATGCATTTGAGTTGTTAAATGCTTTGCTAATGCTGTTTGCTGCAGGCAGGAGAGATGATAATGTCAATAAATGTGACCGTCTTTTGTTTTAGTAGAGGCTGAGAAATTCTTTATTCAGTTTGTTTTGAATATACACAACTGAGACTCCCTTTACAATGTTTTGTGAGTGGCGCTGTTACAGTATGTAGGTTACACAAGCACAGAAAGTTAAACCACAGAATGTTCACTTCCCATCTTATCATTAGTTAACACCCTTCTGTTTTCTTTTGCTCTATGTAACAACAAATTCAGAAATGGATGTGTTTCCTTTTAGCAGTGATGACAAATTGGAGGCTCTAATAATCTGCAAAATAGAACAAGTTGAAGAAATATTATACGACTGTTCTAAGTGGGACTAAGCAGGGCCTAAATTGTTCTTGTTTATATACTGTAGGTACACCAACTATCTAAATCTGGACATATCAGGCACCAGGGGAGTTAAGCTGGGTACACATATGTACAATTTCCTTTTTCTTGCGACCGTTCGATCGACCGAATACACGTTCGGCCGTCCAAAACATACGACCGTTCTGCGCGTACACATATGTACAATTTTACTTGCGACGTCCGATGTACTCCCGTCCAAACAATCGCAAGAAGAAGTATATGAGAGACCCTGTAACCCTTTGCCTGCTGTTTTAACTAATGTGTATATAATGTATATATGTTGAGCAGTGGCTCAACACTTTAGACGCATCCCTTTAAGACATTAATCAATGTTGAAGTTTTAATAGAGTGGGCTGGAAGCTCTTTTCAGGGCACCAGCTTCACACTATTAAAACTTCAACATTGATTAATGTCTTAAAGTGATGGTCTAAAGTGTTGGGCAGTGAGGCATTATACACACATTAGTTAAAACAGCAGGCAAAGGGTTACAGGGTCTCTCATAATGCAGCATACCACCGTGCTTTGTCAAACTGTCAAGCATATCGATCGAAGGTGCGTACACACTTCACTTTTGTTCCGATATGGAGCCGTCCTGTCGGATGAAATATTAAGCAGCAAAGAACCTTCGACCGACCGACCGTGGACGGCCAAGAGCGTTTTTGGCCGTTTATCGGTCGCACAGCAGCAATTGGGACAGCGTACACACCTATACAATCGAACGGCCGTTTGCCCCCAGATTGGAAGAACGGCCCGACGATTGTATATATGTGTACCCAGCTTTAGGCTGCAGGAGGGCTCAATTAGGCTGTGTTGGGGGGGGGGGGGGGGGGGGGGGGGGGGGGGGCGGGTCAGACTGTAGTAGGTTTAGGTGCTGCAGTTAGGCTAGAAATAGGCTGCATTAGTGGGGGGGGGGGTCCAGACTGCAGGAGGTTTAGGTGCTGTGGTTTTGCTAGAAATAGGCTGCATTAGCTGGGGAGGAGTCTGACTGTAGGATGTTTAGGTGCTGCAGTTAGGCTAGAGATAGTCTGCATCAGCAGGAGAAGAAGTCAGACTAGGAGGTTTAGGTGCTAGAGATAGGCTGCATTAGCAGGAGGGGAGTCTGACTGTAGGAGGTTTAGGTGCAGAGGGGGAGTTATAGGTGGCAGTATGGCCCTGTTAGGCTGTGGGGTAGAGATCGGCTGCATGAGGGATGGTGTCATACTGTGGGAGTTACTGTTACTATCTTCGAAAACCCATGCAGTTCCTCTTCCCTGCCTGGGGTGTCGCTGTCTGCTGTAGTGCTTCTAGCACAGTGTGGTCTGTATATCAGCACTGATATGCAAACCAGACCTGTGATAAAAACGCCACAGCAGACAGTGACACCCCAGGCAGGGAACAGGGACTGCATGGGTTTTCAAAGATAGAGGGTGCTAGAATGAACACTATACAGTAAATATAAGATAACAGATCGTGGGACAGGTTTATGTTGTGTATGGCATAGCCATTCTGACATTTACATACCTGGGTTGATGATGTGATGCTAAATAGTTTATTCTTGTGGTAACTGTATTTAGAATGTTCCCTTAATTGCAGTCATACAGGGAAGAGAGAGATTACTATGATAAATTATCTTTAATGACCAAAATATTATGTGTTGGAGTATAGGCCCTTGTCATCACACTGTAGACCAGAAGCCTATATGTGAATTATTAATAAACCTTTCTGTTGTACTTCCAGCAAAGATGTCTGAGAACTCTAGTGACAGCGAGTCATCAAGCGGATGGACAATTATCAATCATGAGGTATATATCTGCACCATACTTGCCTACTTTTGTTTCAGGGAGATTATAGTTATAAGATTATAGTTGGTAATAGAATTTTGAACAGCACCCCATTGAGGGGGCATGTCATGCTCCACCCAAAAGGCGTGTCTAGTTCCATATATGGAGAGATTATGAAAAGAGATTGTGAACGTGGCACCTAGAAGCGTGGGTGTGCACTGCTACATCTGAGAGGAATCTTTTTAAATTACTTATACCCAAAGGTAGATGAGCCCCAAAGCCGTTAGTAAGAGCTACTGTACTTGGTAAAGTGCTGGGAAATGGCGCTGATGATTCAGTGTAAATGTATCTATCTCTCATTCCTTTTTCCCCAAAAATCTAACAGTGTAATGTGGACTAGGTGAAATGAGGGAGATTGCTAGACTACTCAGGGAGAGAGGGAGATTACTGCTATTTCAGGGAGTCTCCTGCACAATGCAGGAGGGTAGGCAACTATGATCTGCACTCTACTGCTGGTCTTTATCAGCTGCCATGTCAAACTGGGTACAGATGGGAATAATGCAGAAATTCTGGATATTATGTACTATATTCTGCACCAATCCATGTGCCATACATGTGACCTATTTTAATGTTTATTTTTAGTAAATATATATACATTGGATCTCTAACACTGATATTAGGTAGTATGTGACATTCTCATTACTTTCACATTTAGTTTACAGCATTCTGGAAGGCTGTTGAGTTAGAAAAATGTCTCTTGGTGGGCAGTAGTTAATCATTTATTTCATTTAATGCCTAGATTCCCAGTACCTAATCATTTACAGTTTATAGTGGTTGGGCACCTTGAACAGAACTCCAATTTTAGAGAATGAATTTGTTCTAGCTGTTTATTTTCATTACCCTTCCATATGACTAATCTCTGGGCAGTATTCAATGTTTTTTGCAAGCTGTAACAGCGAGCAGTGCTGCCTGTCAGTATCCAACTGACCCCCTGCACACGCCGTTTCCACATTTTCGGTAGGTTTTTGTAGTGACGGGGAAACGGCGTGTACGGCTGCTAAAATAGCGAGCCTCACTGTTTGGGGGAATCCTCGCAGTCCTCTGACTGCGAGGATTCCCCCGGAACGTAGAATAAAGTGAGCTGCCGGCATGGGGGTTAAATGTCAAGGGTCTGTTGTTTTCGGCGATCCCCGCCATTTAACCCCCTCGCTGGCCGCATTGAATATGGCCCGCTGTGTACATGTGTGTCCTCCAACAGCATTGCTGTAGCCACGTAACAAATTCCTAGAAGCTGTGTCTAGTCGTGGGCAGATTTACTAATGTCAGACATCTTCTTGTTCACCCCCCCAAATGCGTGTTATTCGCATTGTGCAATTACTGTAACATAACAGTGACAGCTGCACTCACACATAAAATATAGGCATGCCACATACTATTTTAATCATCCGAGTCTGCTTGTGTGTCTTATTCAAATAGCACTGTCAATAAGCATCCGTCTGATTTTATCAGTTGCCCTGGAACTGCCAGCTCACTAACACCAGCATCTCTCAGTGCATGGCATATTGAGACTATATATATATATATATATATATATATATATATATATATATATATATATATATATATATATATATATATATATATATAGATTATATATATATATCTATCTAACCTTGCTTTGCATCCTCTGGTTCTTGGAGAAGATTATGAAAACTGGCTAATGGTGTTTTGCTAATGGGGCACCCTAATTAATTGGACAATAAATGGCATACAAAGACAAGGACAGCATCAAAAAATACTTGTGTAGGAATACAAATAGTAATCTTGAAGGTGGAGAACCTCTTTAAGGGTTTGTACAAACATGTATTATTCTGCTTGTATGTGTATTAGGGCTCGGATATAGAGGCCCTACACTCTGAAATGGAGCCAGGTTCTGACCACACTTTAGAACACAGTACAACGTTTATAGAAAATGGTCAGCCAGATTCACCAGGTGGACTTCCAGGTAATAGAAGTAACAATTATCTATAAGGTTGGAAAGCCAGTTTACATGTAAACTACGGTAACATGGTTACATCTGTTGTAGATACCTGCAGACATGAGGACACTGTATCGGGTGTAGAAAATATTCCCTCATGTTTAGAAGAACATCCACCATCTACTCAGGTACTGTAAGCATTTTGTTTAGATAATGAGAAAATAATATTTATAGTATAAATTAGAGATATGCTGATCCGGATTAACCCGGTTCTCAAATTGGCATCTTATTGGCTATACGACTGTCACATGTTTTGGATGTAAAACATGTGACAGTCGTATAGCCAATAAGATGCCATTTTGAGAACCGGGTAAATCCGGATCTGCACATCCCTAGTAAAAAAGTGTGAAGCAGCATGGCACTACAAATGTCAAGTGTGTATTTTACAGTAGCAGTTTTCATTTGGGGCAGTGGTTCCCAAACTGTGGTTTATTTGTGATACTTGCAGTGGTACCTAACTGAATATTTTTTTTTCTGAATTTCTCAATAATACACTTTTGGTCTGGGGATGCTGTGAACAAAATCCAGCTTCCCTAGGGTGCCATGATACAAAAAAAGTTAGGTAACTACTGCTTTGGGGTGTGAGAGGGTTGAGGTCGGGATGTGTAATATGCATGTAATAGTTCCTCTTTATCGGTAAAACATGACTTTGTATGTCTGAGTCTCTCTGCATTCCATGCACTATAGGTATTGTAATACACTGAAACAAGGAGTATTAGGGGTAAATTATACCCATTTTACACCGCCTCAAAACTCTGGGTCTTCGTTGGGTCAGAGGCGGTGTAAATGTGACATGCCGTGTCCCTTTACACGGGACTTCTACCCAGGTCCTGACTGGGGGGGGGGGGGGGGGGAACACACAGCCTGCGCTGCTGTCTGCTATACTCTGCAGGCGTCAGCGGAGGAGGTGAATGGATGCCTGTGTGCGGCATCCATTCACCTCCCGGACGGAAGCTGGGGGGTGCACGGGGGCTGGGGGCAGCCCGGCAGCTTACTTTGGTGCTGGGCTGCCCCCAGCACGGCGATCGGTGTATCCGGCGGGATCACCGCAGTCCCGCCGCTTGGAGATGATGTCATCTCCAAGCGCCGCCTCCGTCTACACTGCGGGTGGGCACCGCAGTGTAAATGGAGAAAATCCCGGATCCGACCTGGCTTGGATCCTTCTTCCAAATGCCGGGTCAGATCCGGGATTTTTGGTGTAAAAGGGGTATTAATTGACTACAGCTTCTAAAAATGAAAAATGGGGATGTTGCCCATAGCAACCAATCAGATTCTAGCTATTCTTTCTCTATTGCATCCTATGGGCAACATCACCAGTTTTCACTTTTAGAAGCTTTAGTAAATGTACCCTTTAGATGCACATGTTTTAGTAAACTGGGGTAAAGAAGTGCATGGAACAGGTGATCAGGGGTGCCCTGTGTGTAAAGTGGAGAATAAAGGAGGCTGTTTCTTCAGGTGCTAATTACTGTATAGTTAAAATAAAAGAATGAAAACTCCCACACACTTAAGAAGAGGAAGAATATAATATTATTATTATTATTATTATGTATTACCAGTTATTTATATAGTGCATACATATTCTGCAGAGAATATTTCACCATTCACGTAAATTTTCGTCCGAGTGGAGCCTGCAGTCTATATTCCATATCATTTGTACACACACATTAACCTGCCAGTGTGGGAGGAAACCAGAGTACCTGGTGAAAACCCATTCAAGCATGGGGAGACTATACACACTTCACGCATTTAATGCCACCTATAACCTCAGTGCTGTGAGGCAATAATGCCAACATTACTTCATCCTTGTTGCCCAATCTTCGCTTACATGGATGTTGCTCAACTGTTTTTCATCTTTATAGTTCTTAAACCGTTCCTAAAAATAGATTTCTCCCTGGAAATTTTATATTTAAATACATATAATACTTTTGGACTTAAGGATCCTGCACATTGCTCGCGCGAGTATCAAGCATTCGTTTTTTTGGTACTCTCCCTGATGTCATATTGAGATAATACATACAGATGGAGCGGCCCTTGTCCTTGCCCGGCGCCCGCCAGAACGTCCCCTCTGGCGAGCTCCGGCGGACAGGGACTCCATTAAACTGGGACGCGCATGCGTCTCACGTGCACGCGTGTTCCAGTCTCTCGGCGGCTAGGCAGTGGGTCCCTGCCCATCTCCGCTTCGCGGAGATGGGCAGGGTATGGGGGGGGGGGGGGTCAGGGCGGTGATGTGGACCGGCGGGGGAGGCGGTGTGGAGCTCCGTTGCCACGGGGCATGCGAGCATCTCGTGCGTGCGCCACCCCTGGCAGGAGCTGGGAGCTAGCGATAGTTTCACCAGCCCCTGCAAGGAAGAGATCTACATCTGTACCTCCGTTTCTTTTTAGGTTACCAAGCTATCCAGTACTGAAAATTATTATTAGATTTTATTTATAAGGCGCCACAAGTGGTTCACCGCACACATCAGAACAATACAGGGTACATAAAACTAAACATAATATTAACTAAAAAACTAAAACAGCGAGAATAGCCACTGTTGGGCAGATTAACAGTCAGGTTTCCAATATTGTTATACTGACTGTCAGGATTCTGACTGTTGGCGAGTCATCCAGCACCCATCCGCAGAACTGCATAAAGCCAGTGAAGGGCATACATGGTGCTGTAGATCGCAAGTTCTGTTTGTAAGATGGACTTCCCTGTTATAAATAAGCCCATTAGTCTGTAAACTTGGGCCTTTGCTCCTTGACAGTTTGCTTTAGTATTGGACTGGTTAGCCTTAATGATTCCACCTATTGTAGTTTTTATGGTATGTTTTTTTAATTAACCGCACAAAGGGTCCTGGACCTCTGTTGTCATGATTGTACGATTAATTAAAGTTTTCTTTTACTGTGTCTGTTGCAGCTTTTGTCTTCCTTTAGCTCTGGTACCAAATCAGAGAGCTCCCTTACACATGGAGCGTGCCATAATGAGGACCACATGCTGGGTGATGGTGCTCATTGTGAGGCTGTCAGTGATGACTCTGACATTGCTACTTTAGAGCCTCCTAAGATTGATGATATTGGGTCCTTGGAGGAGGAAGAGATTCCAGAAAATGTGGATGGAATTACAGAGATGAACATGAGCTTTTCTTCTAGTAGCCAGTACACATTCAGTCAACCAGAAACTGGTAAGACAGTCATGAGTTTTATAACAGTAAAAGGACACTATATTGTATAACCGGCAGCCTGGTCACTCTGATATTCACTCCAATTCTAAGTGTCCATGTCAACCAGGGAATGATGCAGACAAGCATTATTTTAAACCAACTGGAAATATAATGGTTGTGCATGGTACTTTGCATGCACCATGATCTTTGAAGGTGAATACTTCTAGACTGAAAGTATAAATAGGGCCTAATTCAGACCTGATCGCTGCTGTGCATTGTCACTCGGTGAATGACTATTGATAGACTGCGCATGCATATGATCTAGCAGTACACATGCACAAGGCCACTGTGCGATGAATTCCTCTCAACTTCTTTTCATCACAGGCCGTTCACAAGTTGATTGACAGGGAGCCGCCTTTTCTGCGCTACAAACCAACGTTTTCTGGGAGTGTCAGGGAAAACACTGCATTTTCAGGGAGGGTGTGTGACGTGAACAGGCGAATAGTGCGGCACAGAATTGAATAGCCCCCTTAAATCTGTAAAGGGAATGGAATTGGAGTGAGGGTAGCACATAGAAATATTTGTGCCACCACAATAAGATGTACTTTCGCTACTTTTTATATTTTTTTCTGGAACAATATATATAGTAGGCAATACATAGACATATTACCTTACATTGGTATTTGTTTCAACTTTATGGTATATTGTGTCAATGTTTTTTTCAGATGTGCCTTGAGTTTCCATGGGAGTTCTCATTTTATTTTATGTCCTGTGCACAAAGGAAATTCTTTGGTATAGTGAGGAAGATACATGTAAGGGCATGGCTCAGTGAGCAGTGAGAGCATGGTCCTTTCAGCTTATGGGAATATGCTGGTGTGACATTATTATTAATGTTGAGTCTCCTCTCCCGGCACATATCTCACTAACACAGAAACCTGGCTGCCTCTGAACAACTGTGCAATGCATGTTAATAGTACACTGACTTACAGATGTTTATTTGCACCAGTCCCTTACATTTCCTTCAGGCCAGATAGCAGTAACTGTATATAGGCACTCTATTAGTGTGTGTGTGTGTGTGTGTGTGTGTGTGTTCCTGCATCACAGAAATGTGAGTACCGTATATACTCGAGTATAAGTCGACCCTAATATAAGCCGAGGGACCTCATTTTACAACAAAAAACTGGGAAAACTTATTGACTCAAGTGGGACCCTCACTCGAGTATAAGCCTAGGGGGGCTTTTTCAGCATAAAAAATGTTCTGAAAAAGTAGGCTTATACTCGAGTATATATGGTAAGTTGCATGTTATTGACGTATAGATTTGGCTTTATACACCTTAGTGAGGCAGGCAATGACAGGTAATTGGATACCGCCCACAGTATCACTAACCAGTTTGCAATAGTTATGACGAAAACTGACTAAAACAAAGCAATAAAATAGATGTGACTTTGAATCAGCTACAATTATCAGTAAGTAACTAAGGGGGGTATTCAATCAGTGCTGTAGGAAAATTAGTAAATAAGGCTTTCCAATTAGCAGGATTAATCAGTTAGGGTTATTTTATCTTCACCAGCATGTAATTTAAGCTGTGTGCCAATCTCTCTTTTTTTTTTTTTGCTAAAAAATTATCTACATTTTAGCCAAACTTAATTTAATTATATGTAAATAACTTTATAACATCATTATTGTAACAAAAACATGCATGCATAATATATTTATATTGGATGCACTATAAAGAAACAGTTAAAAACTATCTTTAGACTTGGAGAAAGTAATGCACTGGTCTCTTTCCATAGTGTTTCCATCACAACACAGTATGAATGACTCCAGTAATGATGAAGCAAGCGATGATTCGGTTCCTGTTCTACGACGGCGACGTTCTAAGAGATCAACCATGTCTGGATCAGAGTCCGAGAACAGGCCTGCTGCTGACCAGCCTATTCCTCCTGAGCCTAGACCACTGCTACGGATGGGTAGCAGCCTGAATAAGTGTATTATTCTTTCTCTGCTTATAGCAATAAGTATGGGGTTTGGACATTTTTATGGTGAGTTTGTTTTGTTTATAAGCAAATATGGCTCCGGTTAAACATCACTTCAGCTATTACAATCCTTATCAGTGTGGGCTTCCATTCTCTCTTCTTGTTGCTGAATACTGTATTACTTACATTACTAAAATACTAAGGGAGGTATTCAATCACTGGCGACCATCTCCCCATGGGGTAGATGGCCTCCGGGCCCTACCTTTCCTCGACAACATTGAGCAGGGTATCTCGGCAGAACAAGCCCGACTTCACAAGCTGTCGGGCTCGTTCTGCCGGGAAGTGACAAGCTGACGGCTGCAGCTCGCCTCTTCCCGGCCGCAACTCGCGGCCCCGCCCCCTTTTCTTCCCACTGTAGACGGGACATTGAACCCTGCCTGCATGTTCTCGGTTGAGTTGACCGAGAACGGGACAGGGTCACGGCGGTCGAGCAAGATTGACCACCGTGACCTCCAGGTTGAATACCCCCCTCAGATTATTATTATTATTTATTTTTTTAAAGACTTTTTGTTTTAATTAAATTGCATTTAAGAATACAAATGTACAACATTGAATGACACTTCAACAGAAAACGCAGATAGTCGTGAGCATACAAATGAATAAAACATGATATGAAAGGATTAGATAATAAATAAAATAAATCAATACGTGATAGTCAAGAAGTAATAATGTGGATCTCATCATTAAATCTGCAATGTTCTCTGTAAGGAATAGTTAGGTTGACCATATAGAGCAGGGATGGGGAACCTTTGGCCCTCCAGCTGTTGTTGAACTACACATACTAGAGTGCTTTGATACAGTTTGTAGTTCAACAAACAGCTGGAGGGCCAAAGGTTCCCTATCCCTGATATAGAGTATCAGAGAGGTAAACCATAATCATAAGATCCAATGAAATAAAAGAAAAGTACAAATCTATTAAATCATGATATTAAAAATATTTTACATTTTAATTTCTGGTGATGAATTTCAATTACATAATACTGAAAAATGATTAAACATGAGCTAATTCCAGACTATCTATAGATAAAAAAAATATATATAGATATTTCTATATTGATATAGAATTGATCCTGATTTCCTTCATTGTTTTCAAAGGAACTATTCAGATAATGGAACGGCAAAAATATGTTGAAAAGATCTATGAAAATGAACTAAATGACATGAAAGATGATCTGTTTCAGTGTCAGAGGGACCAAGAAGCTACAGTTGAACAGGTGAGTGTGTTATACTTGATACTGATAAACAATTGCTTTGCAGTATATTAGGGTTCATCGAATGTCGGAGCACATTGGGGTATTCAGATGCCATCCTCAGCCCACCGGCTTTGTGCCTAGCTTTGATGTGGAATGTTTAAGGCAACACTGTAACAGCATTGTGTGAGACCCTTTTTAAATGGTTCTCTGAGTAACAGTTGAAGTAAAAGGCAAAGGTAAGACTTTGCCATATAAGTCTACTGTAAGAGCAGGAATGTTCTCAGTTTACAGTGTATATTCTATTAACATATATCATTTTATTCTTTTGTATGAATAGTGAAGTGTTTTCTTTGTGATGCGTCACTTTTACAGTACAGTTGGTGATAAGTCATAGGTGTGGTTTATTAGGTTGACCTACACAAGGTCGACAGTCACAAAAGGTCAATATAAGTAAAAGGTCGACACATGAAAAGGTCAACATACATTTTTTTCACTTTTTATTTAAGTCTAGATGTTGACTCCTGAGCATGTGGACCCCCAATTAGTGTACCGCGTCCCCTTGCTTACCATGCTTTGGCACAGATGCCTTGCTCCACTACTGTTGCGCTCAGCACACTTTACCGTTCCCAGTAGTATTCCACATGTATAGAAAGAACAAAAACAGAAAAAACATCCAAACCACTCATGTCGACTTATGGACTGTCACGGGCAGCCAAGAGGGGGGGGAGCGGGTACTAATAACCCGGGCTTGCTGGAGGGGCCCTGGTCAGACCCCTCCCTTCCCCCTCCGTCCCTCCCGGGCAGCAACAGCAGCACACACCTTCAGAATGTGCTGTGCTGACAGCAGGCTCAGCATGAGTGTCTCAATGACAGTGTGTCAGTATAAGCACAGCACATGCTGTAGGTGTGTGCTGCTGAGTTTCATTTTTAGAGTTTTCTCTTCCCCCCCCCCTCTAAACATTTTGGGGGTGTGGCCTTGTGCAGGAGGTGGCCACACTTAGGCCACTCCTCTAAAATTTTACCGAGGCCCGGCATTCCTCTCGGCTGCCCTGCGTATAAGTCCCAAACTCATTATTTAAGAATGTTGCTATTAGTTTCTTAGAGGTCAATAAACGTACTGCATTTGCAGGGACCCGAAGAGCATCTTACAGAAGATCTAGAAGAGAAACAAGATATGGCACTATCTCTGGAGGGCCTCATGGATAAAATTACAGAAGAAAATCAAATGCTTAAACAAAAACACACGGAGTTAAAGGTAATATATGTCCTATTGTCCTATATGTACATGTTCTATTCTACAATTTGTATTATAAAATGCACTATAAATATTCTCCTAAGGATGAGTGCATCTATGGCAATAAGTGTGGCTATAAAGCTTAGTTTGCTTGATAAAGAAAGTATATTTTACTACTGTATGTTTAAGTTCATTTCTGTAATAGAAAATGCAGCATACCAACAATTGATGAAATTATATATTGTCTAAATATCTCATTTATTATTTGATATTCATTATCTAAAACTTGTATTGGTTACTGAAATGTATATGAGGTAGTGCTGGATTCACAGAGGCCCTGACATGCATCCCCCTCCCCCACACACATACACATAGCGGCATCACCAGTGTTGGGGCATTTTGGCATATGTGCACTGTGTTTTCTGTGTGGCATAGCGTGTAAATCAGCATGCATCATACTACTGAAAGTAACGGAGCAGAAAGCCTTGCCGTGCACAATAGTTGTTAATGGACACTATTGTGTCCATTCACACGGGACGGCCACGGTCCGGCCGCAGCCGGATCCCACCACTGGAAGGGACAACTGCCAGGCTGTGGCCATCCCCACCATTCTAAACTGTTGAGTGCGGCACGGCTTCCTGGCCGTGCAGGGTTTTGCCGCCCGGCAGGAGCCGGAGCATGTGAAATAGCCCTTAGTGCCCCTCCTCTATGGACTTCCAATTTATGGAAATTTGGAGTACACGATGCAGGAACTCCAATAAAAATAAATATTCTCATGTGACACAATTACAAAGAAATGTGGATTATATACATGACTCTTTAAGTGTATTTTAAATAGACCAGTGATTAAGTTCAGATATAATTATATGCAGTCATGCAAATAAGTAATAACCAAATAGTAAACGTGTTTCCCTGTTTAATGTTGCAGTTAGAGACAAATGACCTTGCAACCAGTTTAAAAACTACTGAAATACAAAACAAAAACCTTGCACTGGAAAACCAGCATCTTAAGGAATCTTTAGAGAAAGAAGAGCAAGTGTTATCTTCACTAAAAGAAGAGCTCCGTAAGTTAAGAGAACAAATCCGACACCTGGACACCAAGGGAAGGCATGATGTTGTGCTGACAGAAAATCAGAAGCTGAAAGAACACTTAAAAGAGGAAAGGCAAAAGGTTCGCAGTTTCCGCACACAGAAAGAGACCCTTCTAAGTGAAGCTCAGTTACTAAGGAACAAACTGGACAAAGAACGACTGATTACTGATTCTTTAAAGGTGGAGCTTGAAGAAATAAGTAACAGGAGATCATCAGATGCCACCCTCGATAGCAATATAGAAATTGAGCATTTGAAGGACCGACTTTCTGAGTTGGAAAGAAAACTAACTTTTGAGCAACAGCGTTCAGATTTGTGGGAACGGCTTTACATCGAAGCAAAGGAACAAAATGAGAAACAAGAAGCTGGAAATAGGCATACTCACCAAGATCAATCTGATGAAAAAAAGTCAAAAGGCAAAACAAAAAGGAATTCTAAGGATACATTTTTCAATTCTGTAAAGGACACTTTTGATGCAATGAAGAATTCAACAAAGGAGTTTGTAAGGCATCACAAGGAAAAGATCAAACAAGCAAAGGAAGCTGTGAAGGAGAATTTGAAGAAGTTCTCGGACTCTGTGAAAACTACATTCAGGCACTTTAAAGATTCCACCAAAAATATGTTTGATAAAAACCGCCATAGAAAACCAGCAGAAAGGAGGAGGGAAGAAACCAAGGAAGCACACACGGTACGTCGCAAATTCAAGCCTGAGTCTCGGATGCATTTTGTAAACAAGGCAACAGCCAATCAACACGAACACGAAGATTCAAAAAGTGACCAGAACAGTGATGACTTTGAAGATACTACTGCTTGGCAATTCATCGGTCCCAAAAAGAGCAGCACTTACCAGTTTGGTAATCAAAAGGGTTGTTCTGGTGTTTTTGACTGTGCTCACCAAGAGTCCTTCAGCCTCTTCAACAAGGTAGTGGACCCGGTGAGAGTAGAAGAGTTTAATGATTTGATGCATGTGTATTTACAGGAACAAGTAGATAATTTCCAACACTGGAAGGAACTAGAACAGTTCATTCATAGATTTTTTCCTAATGGTATTTTCATTCATGATCAGATGCTCTTTACTGATTTTGTAAAGGATGTTGAGGATTACCTTGAAGATATGAAGCAATATCAGACCAACACTGGTGGAGTCTTTGAAGACCTTGATGAATTTGTGTACAGACATTTCTTTGGGAGTACTTATTCTGCACCTTATGGACCAAGGTGGGTTTATATTTCTAAACATGTCATATTGAGCAATTTTGAACATATTTCTAAACATGTCATATTGAGCAATTTTGAGCATATTTCTAAACATGTCATATTCCAGCAAGTTACCACAGATATGTGTCAACAGACCACACATACATGGCAGCATTGCGCAGGGACAAAACAGAAGTGAATTGACAGCTAATGTTTGTGTTGTACTACTGTATAGTGTAGTCATAACATGTTAGCCATTCTAAAGGGCTATGTCATAGTGTTGTATTCTTACATTGATGCAAACAATTGGTGAATGAATACTACATTTTCTATTCAATGTGGGCTTTAGCAGTAGGTAGCTATTGTGTTCTGTGTTGGGGGTAGGTAACTGTTACTCATAAATTATTTTAAAGTCCCATAATTTCACAGATTTAAAAGTCTGGAATTGGATTCAAAATTGGTTTATTTAACAGATATTGTAGCAAAGGAGGAAATACACAGTTTATATGATTCCCTTAATTTACATAAATCTCATGGGTTTAGTGTCAGATTCTAAAACCTGATGCTTCCGATTGGGTTTATGCCTGAAATGTAGCAACACGCTGCTTTTATAAGCCATGTTTCGCTAGTAAAAGAATTGCTCTGTTAAATTTTGGGCATATATACAATCGTAAGCCATGGCTTTTAGAACCCGATGCCTGGTAAACTCCTCAAAATGCTGTACTTTTAGCCCCAGAAGTGCACTTTATTTTCATATCTGTTCCTAATATACTATATCCACTAACTTTCCAAACTTGTAGATTCAAACTGCTCAATGTATGGGTCTCATCCATTGCATAAACTGCTAAATTTTATTATTGGTTTAGTAAATCGCCCAAATAGAGACATCAGCACAGCAGACATCAGATTTAAAAGAAGTATTCTGCTACAAACATCCAGAAGACATGCCCATCCTTTCTTGTAAAAGTTATACTTGTGTCACTGACATTACAGGCCCATACACACTGGGCGATTTTGAGCTGAAAGCAGCTCAGTTTTGTAATTTGAGCTGCTTACAGGTCAAAAGCCGCCCAGTGCGAATGCCCCGGCAGTGAGCTCTGAAGCGCGCTCCCGCATCATTGCCGTCTCTCATCTGCTGTTATTACCAGCCGATGAACGATGGGGAGGATGACTTTCCGTAGCATCCAGCTATGGAAAATTGTCCACCCCTGAGAAAATTGCTCAGTGTGTATGCATTGCTGTGCATAGACACTGGGCAAAAATGCCCAGTGTGTATGCACCTTAACAGTATGTAGTATGTCATATGTCTTTGGGCTCCAGTATAAACTGAGTTGGGTGAGAAGTTTGTGACCGGTGAACTGTACCCTAGAAAGTCCTACATTCACATTTGTTTCCAAGAACTTAAAATGGAATGCACTTGCAGCTTTCAGAGATATTGAAATACATGTTTTCATCAATGTAAAAAGTCTTTCTACATATATTAAAAAACAATATTTTCTTCTAGAAAACCTGAAAGTATATCTCCTCCCAAGGATCCAGAAAGTAACAAACACAGAAAGCAGGAAGAGAAGCAACTACCACGATACAAAAGGGAATGTAAGTGGAAAAAGCATGGGCGTGCCAATGGAAGACACATGGCAAGTTTTGAAATAGAATTAGGACAGCTGCCCTTCGATCCTAAATATTAACCAGCATGGGACACTTTCAGTCATGTAGACATAATTATTAGAGCCAGCATCCTGTGTCTCCATAATAGTGGTTGAATGACAGTCCCTCGATCCTGCTAACGGCTAGTCACTGGTTTCCTCTACTACTGTAGTAATGTCTGGTGTTCTCTGTTGTGCAGTTTGTTAATGCTTTGCTAATGTTTTATTTTAGTAATGAACAGATTACTTTTGTTTGGTTGCATGGCGTTCTGCATCACAGAAGTAATCACATCTGCTTAGTGTCCTATTAGGCATGCATCGTTCAACTGCTTTTTCTAAGAATGGAATCTTGGCTATTAAAATTGAAAACCCTTTCTTAACGGATTTCTTCCTTGAGATTTAAATTAAAAAAAAAAGTTGTTCTTGCATTGTTGGTAAGAAAATAATAAAGAGACAGGATACAAGGATTTCATAAAGGTTGTCATTTGTTGTCAGATTGCACATTTAAAAATGGGTACATTTTATCTGAAGTAATTTACAATAGGGCCTACATTATGCATAGAACACACAAGCTATGATGAAAAACATGTATTTGATTGTCGTGTTCTGGAATGTAGACGCTTAAGTTCCAATGAGCCATATGTGAATCATTAAATATTCTCTGTACAGCTTTGCAAAATATGGGTGTTATATATATATATATATATATATATATATATATATATATATATATATATATCTCTGATTTATCATGTAATCTGTAAAATCATCAGAAAATGCCAACTTAAATATTTAAAGAACGATTAATAAACTAGGTCCAGTGCCATGTATCATACTTGCTAACACTCAGTCAGGTCTTCCGCTTCGTAGTGAAGAGCACAGAATTGTGGTGCCGTATTAGAGGGAGTGTGGTGTAATTATAAAATTTTAGCATCTCTTGCAGTCTTGACACTGTCATGGTGGTGGCGGGGGTGCTTTATTATGCATGAGTCTTCCTCCATCATAGTGTCTGCCAATTGCTCCCAGAGAGGAAATACAGAATGTAAGTAATGTACTCCTAGGCTGCACTAAGCAGCTATACCGCTGAGAACTCTAAATAAGCTATCTAGTGACTCAATAAAGCAATATTTACAGCAACAGGTCTACATAACTTTAAAGGAATGACTGTCAGATCAAGGGTCACAGCATTGCCGATTGCGAAGTAGCCACCCTGATTCACATCATCCCAGTGCGGCTTTTCATGGACCATAAAGTCATTATATGGTCATATCTAGTAGTGCAAAAGACGAAGAACTTTATTTTAGTTTCCGTTCATACATGTATATCTGGCTTCCAGTCCGGCCCTCTGGCAGATGAGAATGGAATATGGATGTTGTCCTCACATAACTATTTGTTGCTAGAAATGAACTTATTTCCTAGGAACAAGACAAAACATTGATTAGGTAAGCATTCCATTATTACTGTGTCCACTTAGAGCAAAGCTTCAGTAGTTTCCTGTTTTGCAAAACCTGTCATACTGTACTGAATGTTTAGGACTTGAAACTCTAGGGTTATTGTTTGAACACAAAGAACTGTTGATTGCACCCACACTGTATGTAAAGCTGGTAAGGACTGCAATATTTTTGTTTAACAGGTTTTGCTCCTAAGCTGTGAGCTTTTTCAAATCCAGACTATGCCCCGTACACAAGAAGCAATGAGCCACCGTGCTGAGCGATTCAGTGTCGGTCAAATCGCTTGGCAACCACTATACTTTCCATAGTACAAGATAATGGAAAGTGGTTCACTTGACTTGCAAAACAGCCTGATGGCCGTGGCCAGCGATGATGCGGGAACGTGCACTAGGGCTCATTGCTGGGGCATACACATGGGGGATTTTGAGGTGAAGTTGCTCAAAACACCATAAGTGAGCTACTTTTCAGCTGAAAATCGAACAGTGTGTATGGGCCATTGATGCACCTTTCCAAAACAATAAAAAGTCAGACTTCTACACACATACATACAGTTCTGTTCTTGATAATGTTTTTAAATCAAAAGCATAAAAGGTGTAGAAATAATGGTATTTAACAAGGCATATAATTTTGGTATAGAACCTGCTGCCTCATGTGAGGGGACACTCTGTTTTTATTAATACTAGGAGCTCCCATCACTTTATTGTGCTTATTGTGACTGGTGATCACGAAAACAACCTCTACTTAAGGGGGAACCCTCATTTTAAACAATGTCACTACCTGCTTGTGTAGTTGCCAAGGAAGGGAAGCCTTCCAGGGCTCTATCAGTACCCATCCACTAGTAAGTCAGGCATGTCCAAATTCTGGCCCTCCAGCTGTTGTGAAACTACACATCCCAGCATGCCTTGCAATAGTTTTAGCATTCCCCAATAGCAAAACTGTGGTAAGGCATGATGGGACTTGTAGTTTCACAACAGCTGTAGGGCCATAGTTTGGACATGCCTGCCCTAAGTGCTGTGGTATTTGCTGGTGATCACACATGATTGCTAGAGAATGACTGCAGTGGTACATCATTTGAGAGAGGGACACACTGCTTTCAAATCAGAAAGTAGTGGGTGCCAGAGCAATTTTTATTTGTTCTCTTCCTTTTTCTGTTTGTTTTTAAAAGTGTCTGTATTGTAGATTCTGGTAGCAGCATACTTTTTGTTGTGATACTGTATTAGCACCATACTCCATTTTTCTCTCAAACACACACACACACACACACACTCTGATTGGGACAGTTTTGTCATTCATTGGCTAGTCAATCAACAACTTGTCTACCATTAAATTAATGATTTGCATTTAGAAAGCAGGAAAACAGCCCATTCCAAATATGAGTATGTATTCTTGAATCCAATTACCTCACCTTTTCTAAAACATCAAACATTACCAGATGTGTTGGCAGCCAAGATTTATTGTAAAATTCTGCATTGAGCCAGGCCGGAGGGCTCACATAAAACAAATCAGCTTCGTCTACATATGTGTCATGGTCGTCAAGATCTGGAGGGCACTCAAGGAAATCCATCTTTATATGGCAATGAACATGGCTGGAAAAACAAAACAAAAACAGTTATACAATTGGAAACCAAATAATTCTGAATAAAATAATTGCAATAAAAAAAGTAAAGGTAAAGTTGATCATTCATCTTGGGGTACATCACTCAGGTATATACTCTTCCTCGCTCTGCTTTAAGGCCCTGATTCGGGTTCATATGCAAAAGTAAATTTTCTCTCTAATGGATAAAACCAGGTGCACTGCAGGGGGCAGATGTAACATATGCAGAGATAGTTAGATGTGTGTGTTATTTTGTTTCTGTGCAGGGTAAATACTGGCTGCTTTATTTTTACACTGCAATATAGATATCAGTTTAAAACTACAAACCCCACCCAAATCTAACTCTCTCCACCTGCAGTGCACATGGTTTTGTCCATTAGAGAGAATTTGCTTTTGCAAATGAGCCAGAATCAGGCCCTAAATGACAAAGCTATCCTCTTACTACTGCTATGCTGTGAGGTAAACAGGCGGTATATCACATTACTTTTATCATCTACTGGTAAAGGACTCACCTGTAGTGGGGGATAGAATGACAAGGCATCAGCACTAATAGGGAGGGATTCTCCATTCTGCATAAATGTTGAATGCTGGACATTATGTCAAGTGCTCCTCTCTGATGGACTAAGCCAGTATAGAGGGCAGGAACTAGATTTGATAAAACCAAAAAGCCAACAGCTAGCTTCTTCCAACGTTTAATATGTGAAAATGAAAATCCTGTTGAACAGAATAATCATACAATAAACAATATTGAATTTCAAAATATATATCCAATCCACAGCAAAGATCAAGGAACCTCCATTACATGCATGTTTACTGAACTATTCAGTCCCAGTAACTAAAGTGAACTATAAAGGCCAGTGTGCTAGATGGCATAGCCAATAATTTATACTACATTATCTATCTACACCCAGTATTAAATTAATACATTTCATTAAATAAAATTCTCAGAACTGGAAATTCTACAGAAAATAGCTTTAGTAAGAAGCTACATATGTAGGCATGCCATAAATTCCCATTAATCTGGGACAACTATAATTTATCTTTTGAATTATTGTAAATTACCCCATTCTAAGACATTTCCCAGTCATAGGGGGTTGATACAGACCACCATGCTGAAACGGTGCCTTGCATTACTAAGAGCACACCATCAGCAATTCTTAAAGGGAGCTCACACACTAGCCCAGTTTACAGTGACCTCCAATATCTAGGCAGGACTACTCAGCACGATAAACTCTGTGTCAAGGCTTGCGATATAACTATTGTTTCCTACTGTCTGCATGTTTTAAAACTTTTCTATATATGTGTGTGTGTGTGTGTGTGTGTGTGTGTGTGTGTGTGTGTGCTCACCTGAGTATATGTATCTTAAAATAATAATACCATTAAAAGTTAAGTTTTAATAATCCAGACCAACTTTTCCTTTGAAGCCAGCTTTTTTTGGACTCCACCCACCCATTCCTCCTTGCGCACCATTGGCCTAATATATCTATCTCTGTACAAGCTTGTCATATTACAGTATTATCTAAGACCTTCTATCCAATTTTGGAATAGAAATTTTAGATCATCTATTATAAGAGTGCTCCAACAAAAAGAGAGTACTGGCCTTCTTGAAACTGTACAATACAGTATGGCCAATCCCAGTCGCGTGCACACCCCCCGCATCACACTCACAGCTCCGAGCCAATCCCAGGCCGGCCCCGTCAGCATCATCCCACTCACCCCACCTCCTGCACTAACTTCTCCCCCTCACACAAGAAAATGCAGGGACTAGGCTGTTGTGAAAGGGGTCAACCCAGAAATGTCCCTGCATGATCCCTGGACTGTATTCCCAGGTGAGTACCTGCATTTTCTGGTGTGAAAGGGGTATAAGTAGGAACTGCATGCAGTGCAGGTGGGTGTAGGCTATTGTTCTAATACCTACAATACCACTTTTACACCGCCATAATAACCTGATACATTGCTGGGTTAACCCAGGTCATGGCTCTGTGTGAAAGGGTAACCCAGGTCAAGCCACCAAGGATTCCAAACTGGCTATCTTGCAGGGTTGAAAGGACCTGGGTTAACTGCCAGTGTGAACAGGTATCCCATGTTCTGTTCACAGCATGTGCAGTGTGAATGGTGATTACCCAGGAGCAACCTAGCCCAGCACTACAGTGTCAAAGGGGTTTGTCTAAGGTCTGACCTGGTTTGGAACAACGTTCCAAAAGCCTTAGGTTCAGAAAGGTAGAACAGAAGTACAGTACAAAACAGTCGCCCATTGCAATAGATTAACAAATAAGCCTGAAACAATCTCATCTTACCACAGAACACCATGCATAGTGGCAGCACCGGGTAGATAAAGCGAAACTCTTTATGGCTCAGAGTGCTAGAACAAAAACAACAGCAAATTGGGATACGGTCGTATTGTCGACCCGATTGGGTCGACAGGCAACAAGGTCCACAGGGTTCCAGGTCCACATGGTACAAGGTCGACAAATGCGTTCGTTCGACATGGGTTAGGTCGACGGGTCAACATGGGTTTTTTCACTGTTTTTGAACCGACAGGCAGTATTTCATGCCCTACCATGCACTAGGGTGTGGTGGGAGAATAAAATAGTGTGCCGAGCACAGCGAAGTGCAAATGAAGCGAGCAATGCGAGGGGCTGCGGTTGACTTCCAACTGTGTCCATGTCTACGACATTCGGGGAAAAAAACCTGTGTCGACCTAGCGATCTGTCGACCTAGCCCATGTCGACCTAACGCATTTGTCTACCTTGTCCCATGTCGACCTAGACACCTGTCGACCTTGCTGTCTGTCGGGTCGACAATACGATCCACACCCCAACAAATTATGTCAGTGGAGTAAAAGATGCCTTTGATTATAAAACATTTCACAACATTGTGTAGCACTGAGCCACATGTCTTTATATACCAGCAAATGCACACTTGGAACAGTTACTGAACTATAACTCCAAGCATATTCTACCAGGCTATGTAGCTCCAGAAGTACTACAATATAACTGGTGGCTACATTTATCCTGAATAAACTATGCCCAGGTATTATACACTCCCAATCCTTAAGTGCTGGAATAGTTTGTGCGAGACAAACTTGGGAAGAAACTAAAAGGCTAAATGGTGCAAGAGTTCTCAGCATTTTAGAACAATACTGAACCCCACAAGACCTCAATATTCACACTTATTTCTAAGGTATATATAATTATAAAAGATTATTATTTTTTTAAAGGCTCATTTTTCTGCACAATAAATATGTGGATATATTCAATATGGAGGGTGGGGGGGAACGGCTGAAGGCAAGCTATACAGCGAGCTGCACCATTAGCCCGCCATCAGTATTCAACGCTCCCCCCTCACTTGCCGTTTCCACCTCGCCTGCTCCCTTAGGCGAGGTTGAAACAGCAAATGCGACCATCAAAACGGCGAGGCTCCCTGCATTTGGGGTGAACCTCACCGCTCCGGGATTTTCATGGAATACGGCAAGCGGCCTGGACAGCAAGGATGGCTTTTCCTCGCTAGAAAACCATCCTCTCCAAACAAACCCCCCTCGCCGCGGGCAGTGAATACTGCCTATATTAGCAATTGTACTACATCTAAAAATCAGCCGTGTTTTGAATTGCAATTTTGAATCAAGCCCTCAAAGTTGCTGAGAATCATTGGATTTGAAAAAAAAAATGATCTTTAGTAAATATCTCCATAAGTGTTTTGATGTCCTCAAAACAGATTTACTTTAAGCAATTGTGTGTATTTAACCACTTATTGACCAGAATTTGCTCTTCATCATCAAATATTTTTTAGTTTTTTGGGGGGTTTTGGAGATGCACTTTATTTAACAGAGAATGTTGCTTACAGTGGTGGCTCCAGAGGTGGGTCGGAAGCACAGTTCAAAATTCAAATAGGGGAGAAAACCCAACTGCCAATGACTCAGTTTGGAATGGCAGTTGGTGTGGCTCCCCATTTTACATTTGGAAATGTGCTGCAGCCCCCCTGTATTAAATCCCAATACTCTAAAAAATTAGATTTGAAGGAAATGTCTAGGCTATTATCTACGCAGTTGGGCAACTGACAGTAAGTGGCTGGAATAAGTAACATTTCAGGTATAGTTTTTGTATCACTTATTCATATAGCATGTCAAAAACGGTCCTTTCTTCCCTATAAGATAAGATGTATTAATAAGCTATCTTCAATTGTAACAGTGTAGTACCTATACTTTAAAACATTCTATCCTGGTGTTACGTTTAAGGGTTCATGGTAGAAAATAAAAGATTCTGCTTACCTATATATCAGCACAGTCCAAATCACAGCTGCTAGCAGAACTCTGTATCTCCTTGGTGCTACTATACAGCCATGTATAAAGAAGGGCAGATGAGTGCCAATGATGACAGGAAATCCCTGAGTGATGTACCAGTGCCAAGGATGTGACCCATAGAATGAGCCAATATTTTTGAGCACATTAAACTTCAAAAAGTTCCACTGAACAACAGTCCACTAGAAGAAAAACAGACATTCATGCTTTACACCATGACTAATTCCAAGACATGAGCCACTACAGAATAAAATCTTATGCACAACAAAGATCATCACAGCCATCTCTTATGCAAGAGGGTTATGCTGGGCATACACTGGAGTGACGACAGGTCCATATGCATACATGTGATTACACACTCCCATGGTCACTTTTTCCCTCCAAATTACCCCAAAATTGTGGATTTTTTACATGTACAAATTATGATTCTTTTCATAATTGGTACAAATGCTTTTTATCCTGATTTGACGGTACATGTTCCCCCACCTGTTTATACTGTATGCTGTTTAATTGTTACCCACCTGGCTGCTGCACAGCAAACCAAAAACAAATTCCTAGGACACACAAGTATACCTGGGCAATAAAGCGGATTCTGATTTCGAAATTTGTTAAGAATACTTGACTTTAAACAGCTATTATTTACATAATCAAAACTAAAATAAAACATTTTGGACATATTCTGGATATATAAATATTAACCAGGTGAATGGTTAGCCTTCAATGCATATTACTATCAAAGATAGTAAATAATGGACCATTTAATCGGAACTACAGTAATATATTCCTAATATTAGCTTTCAGTAATATACCACATTTCCCACATTTTGCTTGTACATACCTTACCAAAAAACACCCGGTCAATTATTAATGAGGTGCCAAAGGTAAAAAGTCTGAAAAACAAACAAAATTAATTTCATATAATAAAAATATAAGAGAACAAGTTTAAATATAAACAGTTATAAATGCTGCATTTGATTTACAACAGTTTGCTGCATGTAAAACTCTGTGCACACCCATATAAAAATCCATTGAGGGTATGCAGATTTACTTGCAAATAAAACATGCGTGTGCTTGCGTCTCGGTGAAGGCATGGGTGGTAAGAGTGTGTTTGTGCAACTGATAACACATGCAAACCTATATATCAATTGTGGGTGTCTTAAGCTGGGTACACGCTATCCGATTTTAATGAATGATATGCATGATAACTATATCATTAACGTTATCATCATTCAGCGTGTACCCATTATATTGTTGAGGATGCATGCTCCCGTGAATCGTCAATGACAAGTACGATCGTCTGAACATGCATTCCAATCTGATGATCTATAGTCAGCAACTTTAAGTTCATTGGGAATCCCAGTGACGGCACTGAACCATATCGTTGACTAGATAGTTCAGTGTTTATCCATGGGTAGTTAGTTTTCACGGCATCACTGATAATGTAAATGATATTGGTGGTGCCACAGACCTTTAGGACTGGTACTCAAACATTCTGCTGATTAAAACAGCAAGCACTCTCAGTCTAGACGCTTCTGAATGGCTAATTAAGAACACACCTAATTCAGCTAGGAGAGGTCTTCCTTGACTGTGCATATGTATTTTACTTCCCACATCCTCCAAATTGCGATTCTGATGCAAGGATTATCATATCTTTGTTTTATAGCAGTTTTCACAAAATAAGAAAATAAAAAGCCATAAACTTTGACATTTAAATGAAAGTACCAACACACTTATATTAACAATAAAATAAATAACCAAGTATATTATACATATAGAAATCCACATGTAACGATTATAAAAAATGTAGCCTCTTAATCAGGCATCTCCAAACTATGGCCCATCATGCCTTGCCACAGTTTTGCTATTAGGGAATGCTAAAACTATGGCAAGGCATGCTGGGATGTGTAGTTTCACAACATCTGGAGGGCCACCGTTTGGACATGCCTGCTCTAAATAGCACCCACGAGGCAATTCTGGCTGGCCCACTGTCTCCCGCCACCACACAATGACAAGCAGCCTGCAAAGCTGCTTGTTTTTTGCTATGGATGAACCGCCAACGCAGAGATCTACCAACATCTGTACAAAGATGGGCACAGCTGTGTGCTCCAGGCTCCTCCTATTACATGAGATCATAAGTATCAGCACTTACACCAGCCTTGTGCTGGGAGCAAAACATTCTTTGTGTTCCTTGCTAAGGTGTTCTATATTTTTATCAACGTTGATTTTTTAGACTGTTTGTCATTTAAAATGTTTAATAAAAGGATTCTTTATAAAAAGCTGTATGTATTTTTTTAATAGATACTGTAAATGCAAAAGTTATTTGTATGTGGACCCTTGACTGTTTATTAAACTCAATGCCGCTGGCGAGGGGGTTAAACAGCCGTGATTGCCAAAAATAAGCGATCCTTGCCGTTTAACCCCCGCACCGGCCGCTCACCTTATTCAACGTTCCCGGGGAAATCCTCGCTGACACAGGATGGCGAGGATTCCCCCAAACAGCGAGGCTCGTGGTTAATGCAGGGAGCCCCCCCAGCGAAACGCGTTAGTTACAGTGCCCCCACTCTACCTCCAACTGTGGATTACAAATCGGGTAACCTCTTTGTACCCGGGACTCCTAAATTATCGGATCAAGAACCATCATTGGGACCTATAAAGGAGACCCAGCAGCAACTACCGACTCACGGGGACCACACAAAGCTTAATTCGAACAAGTGGACAACATCCCAGATATGTGAGTGACTTTTTTGACTGCATTTTCTCCATTTCCCATGAACATTGTCCGAGGAGTAAGCCAATCTTATCCACCTATAGGTAGAAAAAGCGGGGACACTCTTTCAGAGAAACAAAGGGCCCACCACACAAGTGGAGCCGCCAAGTGCCACCTATGCACAGATCCAACCTTCCAACTGGTTATTAAGTGTACACTTCATGTGATTTCATTTTAATTTTTATTTATTAACACAGTACCATTTTTATGTATAACAATTCATGCTATTAAATTTATACCATTTATAATTTTGATTGTAATCGTTCCTCAAATAGCGCAGTTTTCAATCTTCTTTCTTGTAATGCAGGGAGCCTGACTGTTTTAGCGGCCGCACACGCCGTTTCCCCCTCACTACAAAAACGGAGCAAGGGGGAATCGGCGTATGAAGGGGTTCAGTTAAATACTGACCTTGCAAGCTGTCACAGCTCGCAAAAATCATTGAATACACCCCTTCATGTGAAATAATTGCCCACTGCTGCTTTTCATTCTAGAGGCAACATTTTCATAACAGTTATCACACGTGGATTTATATTTCTATATTATTCTTAGTTATTTGGTTCCAATGCTTTCATTGTGAATAAAAGTAATATTGTGCATTTGCACTTTGGTGAGAATTTCAAGGTTTAGGTCAGTACAAAAGCTTTTTTTTTTATTTTAAATGTATCTTTTTGTTTCATTGCTGCCAACAATGACCTTATATTTATCAACAGTGACATATTGTCCATAGGGTCTTGTTCTCTTTACTTAAAGTCAACCATAATAGGTAAAAGGTCCAATTAAACACATAGGCATAATATGCTAAACTATAGCAAAACCACACTACTAAATTAGAAGTAGCCATCAAGCAATTTCTGTGTGTGTGCCAATATTATCATTCATCTATGCTTAAAGTGAGGAAATGAATGTTTTATTTTAATGTAAATACTTACCCGACAGGGATACATTGTTGTACGATCAAGTCAAACTTCTTCTGCTCTTTGAAAAAATGATAGAAAAGCAGAGGAATCCAAAGAATAACTGCGGTTGGTCGGACAAGGAACGCCAATGCAACAAACAACACATATCTGACACTGTAAAAATAATAGTGAGAGCTTTAGGCTGTGCACTGTAACAAAGAATTTCAATAGGCGTCTAGCAAGTTTTATACCTGTTCTTTGTGCGTGAACCCTCCAGAGGGTAATAATACAAGGCCAGAGTCCCAAGTATGGTTTCCATTGTGTTTGTGAGAGTTCTGGTAGAGCAGTACCATGTAAACCAGGAGAACAGCTGACAGAAGTACTGCAAAGGACAAATGAGACTTCTAAACAAAGGTAGTACATTCCATACAGCGTGGGCTTGCACATTTTCATCTGCCATCATCGTGAACTGAATATTTACTATAGGAGTATTTCTAATATTCTTATTCTAAGCTTGTACTGTGTTTACAACACGAACACAATGGCAGGTATTCAATGCTGTGGGCGAGCGGCAACAGCGAGCAGGACTTCCTGCTCGCTGTCACCACTCACCTTGTCAGTATTCAATGCACCCCCCCATACACCAATTCCCCCTCACTCCATTTTTTGAGTGAGGGGGAATTGGCGTATGTGGCTCCAAAAGCAGCGAGACTCGCGGCTAAATACAGCGAGTTTTCTGCATTAGCCGCGGGTCTCGCTGTTTTGGGGAATTCTCGCCATCCTGTTATGGCGAGGATTTCCCCAGAACGTTGAATAGAGCGAGCGGCCGCCGCGGGGGTAAACAGCGAGGATCGCTGGTTTTCTGCAATGCTCGCTGTTTAACCCCCTCGCCGGCCGCATTGAATACCTGCCAATAGCTTGGGATGAACATAGGCCTTTGATGTGTCAGACTATAGTGAATGTAAATGTATGTTAGAGTTGAAGTACAGTACCAGTATAAAAATAATAAGCAGCTGAAGTAGAATTTAATTGGAAGGATAACAAAAAAATAGAAAAAAGAAAGCAGTTTGCACATTGGCAAAACCGTATTGCAGATTGATTTAGAGATGGAACAAACAGTGGTGCAGCAATATTTTGCATGGGGTAGGGAAGCCAATCCCGGGGCATTTTTTCAATCCCGGAATTCGGGATTGAAAAATGCCCAATCCCGGGATCCCCGGGATTGGCTTCCCTACTATTAAAAACCCACCTCGGCCGCCCCGCATATTTACTTACAGATGCGTGGTGCGGCCGGGTGGGTGGGCGAGATGGGGTGATGGAGCCCCGGGCTGGTCTGCAGGTGGCCCGGCAGGTCCATTGCTGGGCGGGCGGGCTGGTCCAGGGACAGGATGGCTGGGCAGGCTGATCCGGGGACAGCCCGGGCTGGTCCGCTGGTGCCCCGGCAGGTCCGCTGCTTCTGATCCGGGGACAGACAGGATGGAGGCAGGGAGGCAGACAGCCTGTGCGGCCTGAGCAGCGTGACCTCTGACGTCGTCACGCTGCGCAGAGCCGCACTGCCCGGGACGGGAGAAGCCGGGCAGCTGCTGAGCACCCGCTCAGACGCTGCCCGGCATTAGACTGCGCATGCGCAGTCTAATCCCGAAATCCCGGGATTGGAAACTCCAATCCCGGGATTGAAATCCCGGTGTTTTGGGGGCCAAATCCCGGGATCCCGCGGATCCTGATCCCGGGATTGGCCACCCTAGCATGGGGCCTACCACAGTGAAAGGGCCCACAGCCAGCAACATTACAGGCAGTTTAGTTGACTTGTTATATGCGGCCAGCTGCTAAACAGGCTGGGCCAGGGGGCATCTATCTTCTCCCCCCCTGCAGGAGACTTGCATCCATCCTATGAATGGCAGCCAAGTTGAAGGCAGTATATATCCTGACCTGAATTCTGACTGCTCCAATTTTGATTAGAAGACAATTAAGAGAGCAGCCACGCTGCATCCTTTATGTCTCCTGGCCACATCTCATGTATGGCGCAAGTCATGAGTGGTTGTGCATCTAGAATGACACACTGATTGGTGGATGACAGGTGCTATCCATCCACCAATGAAAGTGCAGTACACAGAAGAGCAGCAGGCAGGAGATGGCGAGGGTCTCCAAGAGGGGATTTTCAAGAAGGGGGTCAAATATGCATCTAGCTGTTAAGGAGGAAAGAAGGGGAGTCACTTTTGAGTCTAAAATTCAATGAGTAGGCCAGATCTTGGGTCTAATTTTAAATGAAGGGATGGGAATCAGGGTTTTAAATGCACATGTATGTCGCACTGCGCTTAGTTCCAGATAGGATGCTCACAAAGTTGGAGATGCAACTGAGGCACACAGAAGATGGGCTGTTTCAGAAATAGGTTGAAAATGGCCAAACTCTGACAGGGCACAGGGGGGAAATCGACAAAGCATATCCTAGCACCTGGGCCTACCACTCCATAGCTCAGCCACTGTCTGGAAGGGGTAAGCCCTAGTTTGCCTCAAATCTCAGTGTAAACATAAGGCTGACCTATATAGGTTTACTACGTGCAAAATGAGCCATCGTATTCTTTGATTGCAAAAAAAAAATCCCAGAAGAACATCCCTTTTATGGTCTCATTGTTTGTTCTATGATGAAATATCTCCTTATGAACTCCTAATTCTGTATGTATAAAGACAATGCTTTCAAACAGATCATTAATAGCACTAAACATCTGTACACTGAATTAGATATATCTTCTAAGTTACAGTATGCAAGTATCTGCATGCAAGATAATAATTTTCACTTGATGTCAATTTTGGCTACAGGAATCTTTTGGTAGAGATGAATATACCATGATGTGCATGAATGTCCCCCAATATTTATACATTAGTGTAAAAAGAAAGTCCCTGTCATGTTCATTTGTCAAAGTTCTGAAATATCATACACATAGATTGTAAGTGAAAATATTTTACTTACTACCCACTTTGCCACGTCTCCATTTTCCGAGTGCCTCAGAAGGCTGTACAGCTTTACGTCAGCTAGGCTAGAGAACACAGCCTGGATCAGTCTAGGAATCCAGATCTGCAGAAAGATTATTCTAAAGCTAAACATGTGATCAATAAACCGTGTAACCTTCTAAATGATGAAAACGCCAACTGTTTGCTGTAAGTTCATAGTCTGTATTAGTTTATAATCGTGTGTGTTGGATACACTTTCAAAAATTCTCAAATAATTATATATTTTATATACATTGCCTTTATCTGTGGTATTCCGAGCACATGACAGCACAGAAAATACATAAAAATGTGTATTTACTGTACTTATGGTAAGAAACAAGGTTTCCTAAGTTACCAAAACCTTGTGTCCCATACTAATCCCATTATTATTATTATTATTAAGCACAATTAAATATTCTCTGCTATCAAAACCAGAAGAAAGGTATTATACTTTACGGGAGATACCAATAACTGTAAGGACAAGTGCAAAACCTATATGTATTCATTATTAGAAACATATGTCCAAAGTACAGAAAACTCTTAACTAGAAAATCCTAATTCACATTTTTTTGATAAAAACCCCAGTTTAAAAATGTTACTCAACATTTTATATATATATTCTTTGGGTATACTTACCAAGAAGAAAACGTCATCCTTGCCAACCCAATACAAAACTTTATAAACACTAGCAAAAAGAAGTGGGTATGTGAAGCCCCTCAATCCTTCATTCCACTCCCACGTTAAATAGCCATAATTACTATTGTTAAGGTTAAATAATAATGAAAGTTATGACTTTTTGGTAAGCAAAGACAAACACAGTGGGGTAGATGTATGAAGCAGTGATACGGGAGGATAAGTGATAAAGTACCTGGTACATTATCACTGTCCAATCAGCTCCTGACTGTTAAGTTACAGGCTGGGTTTAAAAAGGAACAGTTAGGAGCTGATTGGCCGGTGATAAATTACCAAGCACTTTATAACTTCTCCTCTCTTATCACTGCTTCATACATCTACCCCACTATCTCATAAATGCTTTTATAGAACTGTTAGAATTCCCAAATATATATATATATATATATATATATATATATATATATATATATATTTATTTGAACCCTTTGAGTGCCAACGTTACTGTGAAGGATCCTCAAAATATCCGCTAAAAATGCCAGCGCTGCTCACAGGGACTTTTTTTTGGGGTGTAATATTTAACTAAACTTCAATTAATTGACTTAAGGTGCCCACAGACACTACAATTGTACTGTGCTATGCGTTTTTGTCTGTACAATGGTTCTATACAATTTTTCTTCCAGCTTGCGATGCGATGTGCACTTGGATGCAAGCGATGCGATGTGATGAACCCATGTTTGTAATGTTAAATGTCAGATGTAGTCTAAAAAGTAAGTGCAGCACGTACTTTTTTAGACATACAATATCGGGCTCCCGGGAACACGCATCGCATCGCCCAAGCCCATAAACACCATCCAATAATTGTACATAAGATGCAATTTGTGCTTAAAAAGTACAAAACGCATTCGATAATTGATGCGTCTGTGGGCACCTTTAGCTGTATTTGTATTTATTTATAATAAAAAAGAACGTTTTCCGGGAGCGACGCTGGCATTTAGCGGATAGTTTGAGGATCTCTCACAGCAACATTGGCACTCAAAGGTTTAGTGGGTATTTAATCCAGGATTCCAACTGTCGGAACATCCTATTTTTGTTTCTTCCGACTGTAACTCGACAGCCGGAATTCAAGGTTTCGTCTGTCAAGTTACAGAAAGTCTGTGGATCTGTAAAAATGGCCGCGTGACAATCCGCGTCTGTTTCCAACAAAACAGGTCCAACTTTTTAAAAAGTCAGATCTGACACCCCCAATGCTGTCATCAAAGGCAGGATTGAATAGGGAATGCCAATGTTTTCTCTGTGGGGAAATATCGGCACATATTGAATACCCACTTAAAGTTTCAGTAGCCAAAAAATTTGATGTAACCGGAGATAGGCTGTGTACATATTAGCACGATATGTTCCTGGATGTACAGTGGCTGATATATAGTACAGTGCGTACACACTGCACAAAGCTTGAGTAACAAGTTATTTTGATGGAAGCATGACCAACCAGAAGATATAGTGAACGACCTGCCGGCGTGTGCAATGGTGGTTAACAATGTGTCATTCTAATTTGTGCAGAAATGACAAATTGTACCAATATAATTGTAATGTGCACCCGACCTTAACAGATATTACTTATTTTGATAGTTTTGGTGATATTATTTTATTGTGTTGAGGGGGTACTTCAACCAGTGTCAGTAAAACCGGCCTGAGCACTAAGAGGTTTTTTATCTTTGCACCCGAATTTGTGCTTTTCTGGTACCTATGATATTGGACAGATCACTTCAGCTCACTTGGAAAATGGATGCACAGAGGTCAATATTGGTCATGATCGGACCATTATTTTGGCATCACTAGCCAGTTGATTTGCAGCAAATGTAGTCAGCATTAGATATGCTCCTTTATTAGTTTTCAAATTCTATGGAATTTCAAACATTGTAAAATCCATTAAAAAACTAAAATAATAATACATTCTAACTTATGACTCTAGTCAGCAAGTTTGGGATGACTAAAAAAAAGGTTGCAAAAAGCCTACAATGCGTGTGTACTGTAAATGCAAGGTCATATATAAAAGTCTGGGGAGTCTTTCCCTTGACATAAATGCTCTTGGTTGTTTTATGGCTTCTGTAGAAATGACTTTGCAGGTGTTAAGGTGCATACACACTGGGTGTTTTCGCCCAGCGATGATGGGGAAAATCGCTGGTCTGAAAACCGCTTGCCTAAGCGATTTTCCTGGGGGGTGGATGGCTTACCATAGCATGATGCTATGGAAAGCCGTCCACCCCATCGCTCATCTGCTGGTAATATCAGATGAGTAGTGGTGGGGCCAGCGATGATGCCGGAGCACGCATTAGCACTCACAGCTAGGCTGTGCTGAAAGCAGTTCAAATGGTAAAACCAAGTTGCTTTCAGCTCAAAATGGCACAGTCTGGTTCCTTAAGGAATGTTCTCAGGGGTAGATGTATGAAGCAGTGATAAGGGAGGAGAAGTGTGCCAGTGGAGAAGTTACCCATGACAACCAATCAATATTGACATAACATTTAATTTGCAAAATATTTAATTATACAAAACAGCTGATTGGTTGCCATGGGAAAATTTTCCACTGGCTCACTTCTCCCTTATCACTGCTTGATACATCTGGCCCACAGTCTTTTACTAGCTCCACTGGGGCAGGGACTGATGTGAATGTTCAAATATTCTCTGTAAAGCGCTGCGGAATATGTATGCGCTATATAAGAAACTGTTAATAAATAAAAATAAATAATAGTGACATGCAGAGCAATTGCAAGGACTTGTTACTGTATATAGTTTATCAATCAAACTTCTGTATTGCCAAGAAAACAAAAATATTTACCATAGAATTACAAAAGTAATGGTATGTACACATGGTGAGATTCCTTTACTATTCGACTTGCTATACAATCTTTGCTATACAATTCATGCTATCTGCTTTAGATTTGCACTATATAGTCTTTGCTGCACTGTCTATCTGGGTTTCGATTTGTGATGTCTCGGGAGCGCGCATTGGGATCACAAGGTAAAAACCTGTGCCATCTGCATGCGATTTTGACTATATAGTCAAAATCTCATGCTGCATTGTACTGTGTGTACACACCATTACTGTGAACATTTAAAACTTAACACTATTATTAAAAAATATAAAGGATATTTAAAAGTCATATTATGTGCAACTTCTAGTGATTGCCAGTATTCATCTGGAACGAAGCTGGTCTGTACCAAGATACAGTTAACAACACGAAAAGAAATTGTTAACAAAACAAAGTAAATGTTTTCTCCAAAGAGACCTATGGAAACAAAACAAGAGAGTATTATTATTATTTTCAAATAATTATTATCAAATTTTACGTCACATTGCTAAACAGGGTGAATCTTGGGAATTTACATAGTTTCTGAGGAGGAACTATCATTGTCGCAGTGCACTGGGGCCCCTGAGGACTAAGGGGTCCACAGCTGCCCCCGTCACTCTTTCTGTTACTCACTCTTTCTCCCTGTCCCACTCTGCCTTCCCCCCTGACTCTCCCTGCTGTGTTTCATATTGTGAACTTGGGTTGGGGTTGCGGAAGGGGCCCAAATAGTGTTGCACATCTGCATAGTTTGGTATAAATAATCTAAGAAGTTTAAATGTTTATGTAGCACGATATATATGTAATGGTGTGAGAGCTGACATTTATGGAAGAGGTGTATATGCAGGCGCTGTGGCATCTCCATTCCATGCCAGCAATGACACTGTGCAGAGTGGCGAAGCGGCCACCAGCTCCCACTCATATACAGGAGGGGAGACCACCTGTGACCTGTCTAGCCGATTGTTATATGGGGCGTGCCGTGTTACCTCCGCCGCCTCCCCCGCCGCTCTCCTTGCTGTACAGTTTGGAATTCCTTTTCCGCAGCTGCACGGAGCCCGGTGATGAACTCGGTCTCCTGAAGGAGGACATTGCCCTGCTCCTTATCCCCTCCATGCTGTTGTTACGGACTCCCCTCCCCGCTGTCACGCTCTCGCAGCTCCTGTCTGTCTGCCATAGTTCCTGACGGCAGCTGCCATTTTCCCGGAGACTGAGAGAGACTTATCGCTGCCACTGGTGGCGCCTGACAATTATCTCCGGCAGTGTCATCTTGGGAGCGGACTGTCAGGTGTGCCGCGCGCAGCTCAGCCTCAGTCTGGCCGCTGGCGGAGAGTTGTCCTGTAGTAGCATCATCGGTATATGGGCACCGCCCGGCCGCACCCGCACACCTCTTGATCGCAGTCACATAACCAAGACGTTTAAAACAAACCCGTTGGCAGCTGCTTGGAAATAGAAAGTGTCAGCGTGTAGCCGGGAGCACATTTGCTAATTGGGATAGTTTGGCTCCTGCGAGACGCCGTACTCGTGACATCACCAGCAGGGTGTGTGACTCTCAGTGGTAAGGCCGTGTCTGTTTTTGACCTCCCAGTCCAGCAGCAGCCTTGTTGTGTGTGTGGCTCGGGTCCGGTCCTCAGCAGACCTGACTGCTCATGTTTTCTGGGTTTCAACGCTGCTGCATTACTAACGCAATATAAAAAGGTGACCTGGTTCTAGTTCAGAACATGGGAACTCCCTGGGTTAGCATCACTAAACTGCTTCAGAACATAAACTTGTTCAGAGTTCTGTAGCACCCTGAACTTGACCCTTTCCAGAATTCCAGAACAGGAATGCTCTGTTCCTGGACTTTCCACTAAAGCCCTATATATGCACTATGCGATAAACACGTATAATATGCATGATAACGATATCGTTAATGATATTATCGTGCATGTCAGTGTTTGCTAACAATAACAATGTTCGCTTTAGTGGGGTATGGGTGAAAACCGGACCAGGACAATACCTCCGGACCGCTGGACTGGACATCAAACTCTGCTTTTTGTAGCTTGTAGCCTCCGGTCCGGGGGTGTCCGACTCCTGTCCAGGGGGACTGCCTGTCACACCAGTCACCAGGTAAAGGAGGAGGGGTAGAATAAAGCCTCCCTGTATGGTCCGGGCATGTAGCAAAAACCGGACGGTCCGGAGAGGCTGTAATCTCCCCTCCCCATGTCCCTGTGATAGCTATCACAGGGACCCCCCTGGACAGGACACCCCCCCGGACCGGACCCTGCAAGCTCCGGACTGCAGATTTTGATGTCCTGTCCGGGGTTTAGTCCCGGTCCGGTTTTTACATAGTCCCGCTTCAGTGTTACCTTACTTATCATTTAACCTGTTTGATGAAGGCAATCTTAAATCAAAAGGGAAATCAAGGGGCAAAGCATTTTGTTCGTTCTGGAATGTGTCATGTTTGGAAACATGTCATTTAGTGTACACCATGTTTTGAACTTTTTGCCTGATCAGTGTGTATGTAACGTCACTCTCATCCATTTCTTCTTTCTGACAGATCACAGATGACATGCCATTATATACACGCAGATGCACCGCACAGTATTGCAAAAGTAAAAATTTGGAGGAAGTAAGTACAGCGTAACCCTCATCCGGTTCAACCATGCCATGGTCCTTATATCCCAAACCACCAGTGTACTGAAGTAGCACCTCCGATTTGTACAACGCACTCCTTAGTGGTCTAAAAATCGTGATTTGATACTTTGCAGAGTCCATCACATGGAGAGCAATGATAGAATCCAAAAATAGTCAATTCTGCAATATTTCAATGCTAGTAAAGGGAGCCGGGGCGTGCCAGGTCACCTCCATACCTGTCTCCTTGCAAAAAAAAAGCCTGGGATGAAAAGCATTTAAAGAGTACCCTAAACATTGAATGAGCGACATGACATTACTCAATGGCAGGTATTCAATGCTCTGGGCGAGTGGTGACAGCGAGCAGGGCTTCCTGACATTCAATGCAGCCCCTCATCCGCCAATTTCCCCTCGCTCCGTATTTTGAGAAAGGGGGAATTGTCGGATGCGGCTCCAGAAGCAGCGAGACCCGCGGCTAAAAACTGCGAGTTTTCTGCAGCAGCCGTGGGTCTCGCTGTTTTGGGGAATTCTCGCCGTCCTGTGACGGCGAGGATTTCCCCAGAGCGTTGCATAGTGCGAGCGGCCGGCGCGGGGGTTAAACAGCGAGGATCGCTGGTTTTCAGCAATCCTCGCTGTTTAACCCCCTCGCCGGCCACTCGCACCGGCATTGAATGCCTGCCATTGTCTTTATATTAACAGTATCACCCCCCACATTATGCACCAGTTCCTGACATGGTTGATCAGATTCTCTCCTCTTCCATGTTGATAATGTAGTGGAAATGCAACTCTGGGCTCTTACATCATAGACTTGTGCCAATTACGAAGAGGCCCATTTATCAATAATCACAAATTTAATGTGATCTGGTAATATTAACACCCAGATTCACATTACAATATTCAGTTTTTACACCAGAATGTGTAACTGCACACCTGCCACATATACTATGTGTGCAATATGCAAGGGTGTGCTATGACGTCCCACTTGTCAGGATTCCAACAGTCATTACACCAACGTGGGAATCCTCACTGCCGGGACTCTGATGGGGAAAGCGCAAGGAAGCCCCTTGTGGGCTCGGTGGCTCACTGCGTTTGCCACATATACTATTCTCCCTCTATGGGGGGTTTTGGACAAGGCAGAAAAGCCCCTGTCAGTTGGGATCCCGACTGTTGGCTTTTAACAGTTGGGATTTTTATGTCTGTGTAATGACTGTTGGGAGGCCATCTGGCACCCATTTGAAAAGAGTGGTATCTGTGCATGCTTGATTCCGCTAACTATCCCTGTGTAATTGCCGGTATGGTTTTAGACAAACCCCTTTCCTCTAATTTTACGATGTGTAGCCTATGTGCTTTAATAGGTTTGCAGATGGCGTTCGCTACAGGGGGCCAAGCTTGGGAATGATTTGCTTTCTGGAGCTTGGGAACTATGACAGCATTGCATTCCCATAGCATCTTATGGGGTTTGCTGTCTGGAAGGGAGGTATCTGCTGTCATTTCTCTGTGAAACATAAGGGTGATACAAATTTTTTGCGGTTACCTCTTTCGAAAATGGGTGTTTTCAGGAAATAAGCCCTAAATATTTAATGACGAGTAGAGCTATAAAGGAGAGTTTGTTGCCCTAGGGCAGTGGTTCTCAAACTCGGTCCTAAGGACCCTACACGGTTCACATTTTCCAGGTCACCCAACAGGTGCACTCATTACTCACTGACACATTTTAAAAGATCCACAGGTGGAGCTAATTAATTCACTTGATTCTTTGTGGAGACCTGCACTGTGTGGGGTCCTGAGAACCAATTATGAGAACCTGTGCCCTATGTCAGCAGTTCCCAAATTTTTTTTCTCTCCCATACCCCTTGTTTAGGAGTACCCCCTCTTCTCAATTTGAATATCCACAGTATTTACGAGTGTAGTGGAAGTGAATGTTATGCGTGTCTTTATAGTAAGGAATAGCGGAGGAGTAGTATGTGGTCAGGAACCGGGTCCCTCTCTGTACCCTGTCTGGCTGTGTAATGTCTCCGGGGTTCCTAATGTTGTAGGATTATTGCAGCTGCTTTATCCACCCATGTCAGCACAGGGCAGATGTTCGCTGATGTCTGTGGGCAGCACTGGGAAGCTCCCAGTGGATTGCTGGTCGGTCAAAAGATGGTGCAGACATAACCATGTGACGCAGTGTGGTTTGTCTCCGTGGCAATGAGAGACTTCTTCCGTCATTGGGAGACTACTTCTTCTTCTGCCATTACCAAAATGATACCCCTTTCAGGCAGAAAAGTCCCAGCAAATACACAGCATTTCAAATGCCAGGTCATTTTTCAGAGAGCCGCCTGATCCCCCTTCACACAGAAGAACAAATTAACGTGTTGAAAATTTCTTCCCGGTAATTTGCTGAATAACACTGTTTTTTCTTCTGTGTGAAAGGGTCAACCCGGGTCATAAATCCCGTGTCCTCGACCCAGGTCTAATTCTAGGGTCGGAGACATGGGATTTATGACCCGGGAGTGCCCTTTCACACAGAAAAAGGACCCGTGTTATTCAGAAAATTACCGGGTAAAACTGCTTCACCCGGTAATTTCATTTTCTGTCTGAAAGAGGTGTAACTTTCAAGTATCCACAACCGGTCTGCAGGGTACCCGAGGTTGGGAACTGCTGCCCTAGGGAGTAAAAAGGGGGAAGGGGAGTGTGGGGCAGCACAGTCCTAATTCAGTTAATATAATTTGTTTTAAATGACATCTTGCTGTACACTGACTTTTTTTATTTTTACTTAATTCATTACAGGTATCCTGCGTTTGAAAGTCATTCCTTTTGATATAGAGGTTAAAGTTGTTATACTGAAAATGAATCGTGGAATTCCTTTTGGCCAGCTCTTCTTGGCAGTCCTACTTGGATTTACTGGTGGTGTATATATTTATAGGCCAGTTTTTGAACAGTACCTGTATGAACAGAGGAATTCACAAAGTGATGTTAAAACTACTGATGTTGTTGAGAAAGGTAAAGAATAAAGCAGTTTCCTAATTGTGTTTGGTATTTTCAAATTTAACAGTGAAATAAAAAATATTTTGGTTAATTTATTTTTCAAAACAATGGTACATCAGTCATGCATTGTCTTTATGAAGCGCACTCATCACAGCAGTGACACAAAAAATTCATGTTTTCCAAAATAATTATTTCATCACAAAAACAAAGATTAGAGATTAAAGTAATCCAAACAAAAAGCAAACAGAACGATAATGTGCCTCATCCAATGCCCATATTTTCAGAGTTAACTATAATCGTCTGAATGCGTGCATGATGGTTGCACTGGACACACTAAGGTACTATATTTAGCAATGTTGAGGGGAGGGGGTTTGCACTGCGCACCATAGCTACTTCTATTGGGACGTGCTACCTAGCTGAGATTTAGGAGCCCATTTATCATTGATCGCATTTACAATGCGTTCTGGGTGGAAAATTACCACCCAGGAGCGCATTGTAAAATGCAATTACTTCGTCGGGATGTGCAGGGACAGGGCTCCGAAAAGAGCCCGTCCCTCCGAAGCGCTGACCCGGAAGCCGGGGGGTCTGCGCATGCGTTGTTATGCACTGCCGCCGGGGCTACAATGGGCTATCGCCATATCAGAATGGCAATAAGCCAGGGGTGCGAAGCCGGGCTGTCCGATGTTGATACATCAGGCAGCTTTGCGTCCCTCATAGAAACCTATGGGGAATGCGGCTGATGGCGGTGAAGATGGGATTGCAGCAGGGATCGGAGATGCGATCCCCTGTGATACATTAGGGGGATACTTAATATTTGCGGCTAACCCCCCAAAACGTGTGTTCTGGGGGATTTAGCCGCAAATATTACTTGATAAATGCGGCCCTCAGTACTACAACAAAGAAGCAAGACAAGTCCGCCATAGAGCCATTACAGTTTTAATAAATGTAATAATTATGTATCCTATAAGAGGGTTTTGGTATCAAATTGGCCATTATTATGAGTCTACCCACCAATTGTCAATGTAACATCATTGGGTAGGTCCCTAACGTTATAGAGGTTCTCCTCTGGGGCGCAGGGCATCACACAAATAAAAGAATAACCGTGAAATATCCGAGTGTTAGGTAAGTGAAAGCAGTTGCCCAGTTGTAGAAGTGTTAAAAAAGTGAAAGTTCGAAGGTGTTCCATAAATAATAAATAAACATTGAACTATGTAATGGTGCCCTAAAGTGGTCCAGACAAAGCAATCTGGGGCACCCCATGCACCAAAAGTTCACCCCCTAATGCTATGGTTTTTCTTCGTATCTAACTAAGTGAGGCATAAACTGCCTGGACATCAATGATGCTAGAAGAAAGCCGTGATGTGGTTCGGGCCTGCAAACATGCTGTAAGTTCAATCACTGACTGTCCAGTGTCAAATGTTCAGAACTTCAAGCACTCGCTGGGGATATGCGAGTTGCTGCTGCAGCAGATTCCCTGATTGGTTGCTGGTCCACCTCCTATGAGGATAAAGGGGTGGGAAGACAGATTATAGTGGCAGAGTACTGGGAAGGAAAACACCTGCAGTTTCGGGAGGACCGTCCCTATGCTAATAATTTATTGGGAAGTGAATATATACTTCAGTGCACCCTGGAGTACTGTTCTGCTTGCCAAATGCATATGCCTAAAATAAAAAGTATATACAGTATCAGTGATTTTCATTTTTTTTAAATATATGTTTGTCCAATAGATGGCAGCAAAGTATTTCTTTAGATATTTTATTTACACTATTATTTCTCTTTAGAGACATTAACTTTGTCTTTAGTCTTACTCAATAGGTGAAGCTTAATTATAGTTGCCAATCATCAGTACATTTATTGGCAACCATTAAATGATTTAGAAAAATGAATGAATCAATTGACCATAATTTGGTAACTATTTATAGACTATTAGTTACCAGCCCTTCACAATGATGAAACAATATAATGTCTGTGACGGTGTCTGGACAAGGCCGAATGGGACGATTTTGAGCTAAAAGCTTAGTATTGCTGCCCAGTGTGTATGCACCTTTAGCCTTTTATTATATGGGATAGTGAAAATGCTATGTTTAAAGAAGGGCCTTATCTAGATTTGGTAGTAAATAAATGTAATTGTTTTGTAACCTGTTTAGCGACCAGCTCTGATTAGGTAACAAAATGTGATTCCCTCCACATGCAAGTAAGAGGACCAAGGTGGTAATTCAGACTTGCTCGCAAGGCTGCATCTATTCGGCAGGTAAACACTGAACGCATCCCCGCGACACAATACGAGGGGATGTGTACACATTAGCATGCGGCCGCACAGAGGAAAAAAATAATTTTGTGGTTGCTCATCATGGAATGATTTTTCCTCCCTTCGCATATAAGACTATAATGCCTAGTCTTTTATCCTGCACGGTGATGGCCGAAATGGGGGCGGCTGCTGATGTCATGTGATGTCATCCGCCCACCCCAAGCAGGTTCTTAGGTGTCCGTCCAGCGTTTCCATGGGTGTACCCACTGTTTCTGTGGGTACGCCCATAAAATGCTGGGCGGACCCCAGAGGCTGTCCACTGCCTGCCCATCATTTAGGAAACACCCCAGCGAGTGCAAAAATCGCCGAAGGCGTTCGCTCCAGGTGTGCGCATGGGCATGAGATACCATGCCCATGCACACTCCACCTGTACACTATGGGCCTTATTCTAGTTAGTCAAAATCTCATCTGGATCTCATGCAGATTGTATGGGTTTTATCCCAAGCGATCCAGATGCGTTCAAGATGCACGCTCCCATATCTCAACCAGAAAGTCTTGGCTGCCCTGTCTATATAGTGCAGATCTGCACTATATAGTCTAAATTGAATGCAGATAGTGTAAATTGTATGCAGATAGTCTAAATTGTAATCTCATCTGGATCTTATGCAGATTGTACAAGTGTGTACACAGCATTATTAGAGGCAAATTCCTTCTCAGATGGACAAAACCATGTGCACTGCAGGGGGGCAGATGTAACAGGTTCAGAGAGAATTACATTTGGGTGAGTTATTTTGTTTCTGTGCAGGGAAAATACTGACTGCTTTATTTTTGCACTGCAATATAGATCTCACTTTGAAGTAAAACCCCACCCAAATCTAATTCTCTCTGCACATGTTACATCAGCCCCCCCGCAGTGCACATGGTTTTGTCCATTTGAGAAGGAATTTGCCTCTATGCTGTGTACACACTTGTACAATCTGCATGAGATCCAGATGAGATTACAATTTAAGGTAATCATACACGTTACAATTATTGTATACAATATTGTATACAATATCGCATCTCATCGCATTTGGGTTTTGCGATGAGATAAGATGAGATCTAGTACAAAAAATATGTGCAGCACATTTTTTTTTTACTAGATCTCATCTCATCGCATAACCGAGATGCGATATTGTATACAATATTGTATACAATAATTGTAACGTGTATGGGCACCTTTAGACTATCTGCATACAATTTAGACTATCTGCATACAATTTAAGAAGCCCACACACGCACCGTTGCCGGCGGTGCGATGCTGTACAATGGGGTGCGCGCTCCCGCGGCATCTCATCGTACAGTACAAAAAGTATGTGCTGCACATACTTTTTGTACTAGCCTTTTCTAGCATAGCATCGCATCGCATGCACATCGTATGCACAAGGCATACGATGCGATGCTATGTGTGCTAGTTAAGCCCACAACGCACGCTGGGATCGGCACGTGTGTGGGCTCCATTAGACTATATAGTGCAGATCTGCACTATATAGTCTATGCAGCCAAGACTTTCTTGCTGAGATATGGGAGCACGCATCTTGAACGCATCTGGATCGCTTGGGATAAAACCCATACAATCTGCATGAGATCCAGATGAGATTTTGACTATATAGTCAAAATCTCATCTGGATCTCATGCAGATTGTACAAGTGTGTACACAGGATGAGAGTGAACTAGAATAAGGCCCAATGTGGCATACTCAATTAGCCTCAGTGCAAAGTCCATTGGTCGCAGTGTTCCTCTGCGACTGCAGCTTGAGAAAGTCTATCCCTTGTACAATCTGCATAAGATCCAAATGAGATTACAATTTAGACTATCTGCATACAATTTACACTATCTGCATTCAATTTAGACTATATAGTGCAGATCTGCACTATATAGACAGGGCAGCCAAGACTTTCTGGTTAAGATATGGGAGCGCGCATCTTGAACGCATCTGGTTCGCTTGGGATAAAACCCATACAATCTGCATGAGATCCAGATAAGATTTTGACTATATAGTCAAAATCTTATCTGGATCTTATGCAGATTGTATCAGTGTGTACACAGCATAATGCTGTGTACACACTGATACAATCTGCATAAGATCCAGATAAGATTTTGACTATATAGTCAAAATCTTATCTGGATCTCATGCAGATTGTATGGGTTTTATCCCAAGCGAACCAGATGAGTTCAAGATGCGCGCTTCCATATCTTAACCAGAAAGTCTTGGCTGCCCTGTTATGCAGATTGTACCAGTGTGTACACAGCATTACTCAGGCACAGAGTCGTAACTAGATATTCGTAGGCCCCATAGCAAAAGTTTGTAAGGGCCCCCTTTATAGCAACTGATGGTGATAAATGTATGAAAAACATATTAGTTTGACAGCAAAGATGGGCCCCCTTCAGCTCTGGGCCCCATAGCAGCTGCACCCCTTGAACCTATGGTAGTTACACCAGGGCCGGATTTGTGCCTAGGCCCGTGAGGCACCGGCCTCAGGGCGGCACCAATCAAGGGCGGCACAGCATGCTGACGTTCTTTTAAATAGCAGCATGGCAGAGCAGGTGGGCAGCGGCAAGTGACAAGTGGCGCCACCACCGACATGATTCATCATATGTCAGCGGCAGTGCCGCTCGTCACCCACCCCTGCCCACCTGCTCTGCCATGCAGAGTACATCACCGTCTATCTCTGACGGTCCCCCTGCTCGTCACCGACCGCTGCCCACCCGCTCTGTCATGCAGAGTACATCTCCGACAGTCCCCCTGCGCGTCCGGCTCCGCCGCTAAGTGAGCTGAGCTGAATTGCTCTGGCTCACTGCTGCAGGCGGGGAAAGCAGCTAGGCTGAGCAGCGCGAACCTCCCTGCAGTCAGTCAGTGTGAGAGAGACTGACTGAGACTGCACATAAAGTTAATTCACCCTCCCTCCATCCGGGTCCTCCATACAGTTAGCAGTCCAGACTGATAGATAGACTTATACCTTAATAATGATTATATTAAAATAGGTGGGGGGGGGGGGGGGGGCAAAAATGTTGTGCCTAGGGGCGGCCTGACCCCTAAATTTGCCCCTGAGTTACACCCCTGCTCAGGCAGGTTGTTACAACCAGCTTGTGAGGCCAATGAAGCTGCACCTTGCAATCCAGGGCTCTCCAGTGAACACCTTTGTCTGTCACTCAGGCAGAGACGGTTCTGGGCGGTGACCGCAGGATAGTTCCTGTGCATGTGCAGAACCCCACCATCGGGCACAATGCAGGATAGATCGCTTATGCAATCCAACCTGAATTAGCACCATTGTCTGAATGTTGACAATGTGTTTTTACAGTAAAGTGTATACTTAACACTTTGAGTGCCAACATCTCTGAGCGATGTTCAAAATATCCGCTAAAAATGTATTTTTTTTTTATCCTGATTGTTGTTGACACAGTCGACATAGACACTAAAACGTATCACCGTGTCCCCTCACATGGCTCGCTGAGCTCGCAGTGCTTCGTCACCACGCCCTAGTGCAGGGGGGGAACCTCAGGCCGTAAACGGTCCCCGTAGCCAGTGTGGCTGGCCCGTCCACCCGCCCAGTGGCTTGTCCAGGATTCGAGGAAGGGTGTGTTATCACAAGATGTCGGGAGATCTCGTGAGAAGTGTCTTAATCAGCGGCAGCCGGAGCATGGGACAGGTGAAGCTGGCAGCCGGTGCGCGGGGCATGTGCAGCAGAAAATGTGTAAGTGCCACTGCCTATTAAAGATTTTAACCTATGGCCCTTGGACCAAAAAAGGTTCCCCACCCCTGCCCTAGTGGATGGTAGGACATCAATTACCGCCTGTCGGCACATGCTGGCTCACCTCATGTTGACCTTTTCACTGTCGACCTTATGACCCTGTCAACCTAACCCATGGCGACCTTCCTGCATGTCGACCATCAGTGATGTCAACCTAGTGCCCTTTTCCCGTTTAGAGCATCCGACTGCTAATCAATGGCGGTGCAAATGTAATTTTTCTATTCCTTTAATATCAACACTAATAAAATTATCCCCTTTCTTAACAGCATGAAGGCCGCTTTATTTGCGTATAGCAAGTATTAAGTAATGTACAATTCCGACTGTAAAACAGGTTTATTCTGTGTGCATAACGGGAGTGTTTTCGTATTTTCTATCCACTCAAATGCAGCCGGTGTTCATCCTCATTATCAGCCTCAGTGCCCGCTGTCGCTGTTACATTTCCTCCTGCACGTCCATTACACCAGCTGCCAGCACCGTGACCATACACATGAATCAATGTGCTGCCTGATATACCGATAGACCTAGGGGCATTATAGGAGGGGCGCCCTATGCGTATGAGCCAGGGTTTTAGACCCCGCCCCCGTGAGGGCGTGTCTTACCCCGGCCCGGGAAGTGATGTCCTGCTGCAGTTGTACCGCTGCACACTAGTGGCAGCCAAATATAGGCACATAAGTTGCTGCAGGCGCCGGGATGTGGATGCTGGTGACGGAGGCTACGGGCGCTACAGGTGAGAGCCGCGTCTTGTCATCTAGCTATGTAGAAAAAGGAGCGCAGCGATATCATGTGGTCAGTGATGGGAAAAGGGACCTGTAGCTCACATTTGTACACCTGAGTGACCACCTCCCTCGCTGGGGCTGTGATGCTGCCTAATACTGTAAGTGTCCATGGCCAACGACGTACTGCATAGATAGGCTAGTAATGCACATATTGTGCTGTTGTATGAGAAATAACTACTTTTTTTTTGTTTGTTTTTTGTTTCTTTTGTATCCTCTTGAAATATTAATTTAATTGTATTTGTGTTACCAGGGGTAAATGCCCTTTGTTGGTTCACAGTAAGTGTATGCGGATACAAAGCAATGGCTTATTCTGTTATATACCATAGTAAATGTTTAATGTTTGCTCGTATAACCGGTATTAATGGATTTTAGAAGTGACAATTTTTTTTCTTTAACTTCTTTTTTTTTTTTGGGGAGATTTTCCTCATAATCTGTTTTTATTGCAAGATTGCATGTTCAGCCCATACAAGGAATCAGAAAGTAATAACTAAGCCACAGATTTTTTTGAATTAAAAAAAACTAAAATATTTTTTTTCCCAATCTATATTTCAGGATTTTATAGGTTTTAAAAACTTAAGGAATGTTTGCATTGTATAAAAATAAAACCAAACCACGGAACATATTATGTTTTGAAAAAACGTTGCCTTTATTTCAGATGTGTGGTGGCATCACTTATACCCAATTTGTACTGGCCTTTTTTCCCAGGTTGGCCCTGGGAGCAACCCGGGTGTAGTGCTGGTGTGAAATGGTCCCTGGCCATAATCTACCAGGGTTGCTCCTGGGATCTTTGCGGGGTATGGTGCGGTGTGAATGGGTAACCCGGGTCCCCTTCAAAGTATGGAGGAGGCAGTACTGTCAGGTCCAAGTGCTGCCTCCTCCCCCGCGCCTTGAAGACATGCCATCGCTCCGACCTGGCAATAAGCCGGGTTGGCATAGGAGCTTGCAGACTGCAACTGCTGGTTTGCTCCTGGAATGGACCCATGTCCTAATCCTGGGTGCGACCCCTGCATTTGTGGTATGAAAGATTACCCTCTCCACACCCATTGTGGCAGTCTCTAAAAAGGGGGGGGGATGTGTTCTGCCTTAGGAGACTTCTCTGCGATGCCAGCTCCCACACTGTGACAAAATGTGATCGGTAATGTTAGTGTAGCACCTTGCTTCTGTCATTGAGCAAGTTGTTGACACCTGGGTGTAAACCATGCCCTCTCTGTGATGCCACTGCAGATGTGTCCTACTACTGCCTTGCAGCGTTTTCTCCAGTTATGTGCACTTGTGGGAACACTAAGCTGCAAGAGACTGAGATCCATTTGCACCCGCAAATTTCCCATAGAAGCAAATGGATTGCGGATATGTGCGGACACTAACCTGCATATTTCATGAGCTGGCAGTCCATTTTCAGTGGATATTATAATTAGGGGCTTTGCATTTTACTATTGTCTTATCTGAGTACTGTAATGTTGAATAGCCTGAGCTAGAGGACACTGTACATTGACACAGTATGGCATTACGGAGTAAAACCACCTGGGCTTCTGTTTGCATTTCTTTTCAAGCACCGCTATGGTGCATGCGGCGTATAATGCATGTGAAGACTCCAGGGTCATGCATCTGGAAGTCCCCATACCACTAATGACAGTTCTGATGGGAAGAGCTGTCCTTTGCTGAAATATTAATGCATACAGCATTAATAAACACTTACAGTATATGCATGTCATGAGTGGCACGAAGCTGTATACGCTCATTGGGTTGACCACTAAAGGTCGACATGGCTTAGGTTGACACATGAAATGGGTTGGAAGGTCGACATAAGCATGAGATCGACAATAGCAGGGTTGACAGTCAGAAGGTCGACATGATTTTTTAAAACGTTTTTTAGCCCACATGTGCCGACAGGCGGTATTTCATGCCCTACCATCCATTAGGGCGTGTAGGGAGAATAGACTAGTGAGGGCAGCGTGCCATGCGAGGGGACGTGGTACACTGACACTGTCCATGTCGACGTTTGGGGGAAAAAAAGTGAAAAATGAATGTTGACCTTTTGACTGTCAACCTTGCCAGTGTTGACATCATGCTTGTGTCGACCTTAGCTATGTCAACCTATGCAATGTTGGCCTTTAGTGGTCAACCTAATGACCCATAACCCTGGAAGCATTGCATTTAAATGTGATGCATCCTGTCCTCAACTGGTGGCACTATAGTATAGCTTATACAGTGGGCACTGTAATATAAATGGAGGGCACTACAATGTGGCATAATATGAACTGGGGTTACTCCAATGTGGAATAATATATACCACTAGTAAGAAGCCTGTCAAAATTCTGTCTTAGTTCCCATATGGTCCTTCCTCCAATCTCTCTATTCACAGCTCCCTCTCTACATATAGAGCAAGTTTGAAACAGATCATTTTGCTTTCTGTTAAGGAGTAATTGGGTCCATTAAGTGGCCTCTATTGGTCACTGGCGGTACATCATTTCAGAGGCCTTGTATTTAGCCATAGGTAGATAGCTATACAGTATATTATGGGCACTGTGTGGTGAATTGGGGGTATAATTTGTACTGGCAGGACTACAGTTTTGCATATTGGGAACTAAGGGATATAAAATAAATAACTGCAATGGAGAGAGGTCTCATTAGAAGCATTATGGTGGGCGCCCCTTTAAAATGTTGCTATGGAGTTGAAAAAGTTCTGACTACGCCTTGCATGAAGGGGAAGTGTAGTATACATTGGATTAATGCCAGCAGGTGAAGCATTTTCCACATAAGGAATTCTCAGTATAAGAGGCACTTTATAGCCAGCAAGAGCAAACCATGTGTGACACACATATAAGGTGTGCCCAAAAGAAAAGCAGACTTTTGCTGGAGCAGCATTGTATCTAATCGCAGTGGGTTAATGTGTTTGCCAGGGTTGTTTTTCCCGATTGCACATGTGTAGTAAACTGCTTCGCCACAGTTTCTTCATTCCTGGAAAGTTGCTTTGCACAGTCTGATGCATGATGGGTCCCTTCAGATCAGCACAAAGAGTTGTTATCCAATGGTACTTGTGACTTATCTGGGCACCCGATGTTGAAATTGTATGCCAGTACCCTAAGCATGCGATTTGACGCGATTTCCCTTGAAGAGAAAATCGCGTTGCATTGTATGCTATTGTATTGCATGCGATGCGATTTTAATATGTACAGGCACCCAGATGCCTGTTTCATATGTGAAATGGCCCCCAGACCCCATTTTTAATTGTATACCCACCCTGATGGCTAAATGACCCCCATTGTTAAAGCCACCCCACTATCAACGCCAACCCGAAGCGTGGCGAGCGGCGGCGGTACGCGTCCTCCGACCTTTTCATACCCCCACTATCCACGTCGGCGTGGAGTTGATTTTATATAGTGTGGTGAGCGCAGCGAGCCACCGAGCCCGAAGCGTGGCGAGCGCACGTGGATACCTTCACAGCTATACGCGTCCCCTCGCGGGCTTCACAGGTATCCGCGTCCCCTCGTGGGGCTCGCCACGCTTCAGG